>NW_028243905.1:0-533000 GCF_964263255.1 Lissotriton vulgaris | reverse complement strand
TTCACATCCAACAGTAATTTAGAGTCAAAAGATTAAATGTTGAAATTTCATCATTATAGACCATTTTGGTATCGTTCGACAGGTCCGGAGTCATCGTTTTTCATCCGAAAATTGATTTTTTGGACTGTACCAACAATGATTCAAAATGTCAATTGGATCATGCCTCATGTTGAATAACCACTTTTTAAACCCCCACAGTGACCAAAATTGCAATTTTTACAGAGTTTTGCTTACTCAAAAGCTTCCATTTTGACCCGTTTCAGGCACAGAAATGACTTTAAACACACTTATTCTAGTTGACAAAGTCATAATTCACATCCAACAGTAATTTAGAGTCAAAAGATTAAATGTTGAAATTTCATCATTATAGACCATTTCATGATCCTTCGACAGGTCCGGAGTCATCGTTTTTCATCCGAAAATTTATTTTTTGGACTGTACCAAAAATGATTCAAAATGTCAATTGGATCATGCCTCATGTTGAATAACCACTTTTTAAACCCTCACAGTGACAAAAAATTGCCATTTTTACAGAGTTTTGCTTACTCAAAAGCTTCCATTTTGACCCGTTTCAGGCACAGAAATGACTTTAAACACACTTATTCTAGTTGACAAAGTCATAATTCACATCCAACAGTCATTTAGAGTCAAAAGATTAAATGTTGAAATTTCATCATTATAGACCATTTTGGTATCGTTCGACAGGTCCGGAGTCATCATTTTTCATCCGAAAATTGATTTTTTGGACTGTACCAACAATGATTCAAAATGTCAATTGGATCATGCCTCATGTTGAATAACCACTTTTTAAACCCCCACAGTGACCAAAATTGCCATTTTTACAGAGTTTTGCTTACTCAAAAGCTTCCATTTTGACCCGTTTCAGGCACAGAAATGACTTTAAACACACTTATACTAGTTGACAAAGTCATAATTCACATCCAACAGTAATTTAGAGTCAAAAGATTAAATGTTGAAATTTCATCATTATAGACCATTTTGGTATCGTTCGACAGGTCCGGAGTCATCGTTTTTCATCCGAAAATTGATTTTTTGGACTGTACCAACAATGATTCAAAATGTCAATTGGATCATGCCTCATGTTGAATAACCACTTTTTAAACCCTCACAGTGACAAAAAATTGCCATTTTTACAGAGTTTTGCTTACTCAAAAGCTTCCATTTTGACCCGTTTCAGGCACAGAAATGACTTTAAACACACTTATTCTAGTTGACAAAGTCATAATTCACATCCAACAGTCATTTAGAGTCAAAAGATTAAATGTTGAAATTTCATCATTATAGACCATTTTGGTATCGTTCGACAGGTCCGGAGTCATCGTTTTTCATCCGAAAATTGATTTTTTGGACTGTACCAACAATGATTCAAAATGTCAATTGGATCATGCCTCATGTTGAAGAACCACTTTTTAAACCCTCACAGTGACAAAAAATTGCCATTTTTACAGAGTTTTGCTTACTCAAAAGTTTCAATTTTGACCCGTTTCAGGCACAAAAATGACTTTAAACACACTTATTTTAGTTGACAAAGTCACAATTCACATCCAACAGTAATTTAGAGTCAAAAGATTAAATGTTAAAATGTCATCATTATAGACCATTTTGGGATCGTTCGACAGGTCCGGAGTCATCGTTTTTCCATCCGAAAATTGATTTTTGGGACGGTACCAAAAATTATTCAAAATGTCAATTGGATCATGCCTCATGTTGAATAACCACTTTTTAAACCCTCACAGTGACCAAAATTGCCATTTTTACAGAGTTTTGCTTACTCAAAAGCTTCAATTTTGACCCGTTTCAGGCACAGAAATGACTTTAAACACACTTATTTTAGTTGACAAAGTCATAATTCACATCCATCAGTAATTTAGAGTCAAAAGATTAAATGTTAAAATTTCATCATTATAGACAATTTTGGGATCGTTCGACTGGTCCGGAGTCATCGTTTTTTATCCGAAAATTGATTTTTTGGACTGTACCAAAAATGATTCAAAATGTCAATTGGATCATGCCTCATGTTGAATAACCACTTTTTAAACCCTCACAGTGACCAAAATTGCCATTTTTACAGAGTTTTGCTTACTCAAAAGCTTCAATTTTGACCCGTTTCAGGCACAAAAATGACTTTAAACACACTTATTCTAGTTGACAAAGTCACAATTCACATCCAACAGTAATTTAGAGTCAAAAGATTAAATGTTAAAATTTCATCATTATAGACCATTTTGGGATCGTTCGACAGGTCCGGAGTCATCGTTTTTCATTCGAAAATTGATTTTTTGGACTGTACCAAAAATGATTCAAAATGTCAATTGGATCATGCCTCATGTTGAATAACCACTTTTTAAACCCTCACAGTGACCAAAATTGCCATTTTTACAGAGTTTTGCTTACTCAAAAGCTTCCATTTTGACCCTTTTCATGCACAGAAATGACTTTAAACACACTTATTCGAGTTGACAAAGTCATAATTCACATCCAACAGTCATTTAGAGTCAAAAGATTAAATGTTAAAATTTCATCATTATAGACCATTTTGGGATCGTTCGAAGGTCCGGAGTCATCGTTTTTCATCCGAAAATTGATTTTTTGGACTGTACCAACAATGATTCAAAATGTCAATTGGATCATGCCTCATGTTGAATAACCACTTTTTAAACCCCCACAGTGACCAAAATTGCCATTTTTACAGAGTTTTGCTTACTCAAAAGCTTCCATTTTGACCCGTTTCAGGCACAGAAATGACTTTAAACACACTTATTCTAGTTGACAAAGTCATAATTCACATCCAACAGTAATTTAGAGTCAAAAGATTAAATGTTGAAATTTCATCATTATAGACCATTTCATGATCGTTCGACAGGTCCGGAGTCATCGTTTTTCATCCGAAAATTTATTTTTTGGACTGTACCAAAAATGATTCAAAATGTCAATTGGATCATGCCTCATGTTGAATAACCACTTTTTAAACCCTCACAGTGACAAAAAATTGCCATTTTTACAGAGTTTTGCTTACTCAAAAGCTTCCATTTTGACCCGTTTCAGGCACAGAAATGACTTTAAACACACTTATTCTAGTTGACAAAGTCATAATTCACATCCAACAGTCATTTAGAGTCAAAAGATTAAATGTTGAAATTTCATCATTATAGACCATTTTGGTATCGTTCGACAGGTCCGGAGTCATCGTTTTTCATCCGAAAATTGATTTTTTGGACTGTACCAACAATGATTCAAAATGTCAATTGGATCATGCCTCATGTTGAATAACCACTTTTTAAACCCTCACAGTGACAAAAAATTGCCATTTTTACAGAGTTTTGCTTACTCAAAAGCTTCCATTTTGACCCGTTTCAGGCACAGAAATGACTTTAAACACACTTATTCTAGTTGACAAAGTCATAATTCACATCCAACAGTCATTTAGAGTCAAAAGATTAAATGTTGAAATTTCATCATTATAGACCATTTTGGTATCGTTCGACAGGTCCGGAGTCATCGTTTTTCATCCGAAAATTGATTTTTTGGACTGTACCAACAATGATTCAAAATGTCAATTGGATCATGCCTCATGTTGAAGAACCACTTTTTAAACCCTCACAGTGACAAAAAATTGCCATTTTTACAGAGTTTTGCTTACTCAAAAGTTTCAATTTTGACCCGTTTCAGGCACAAAAATGACTTTAAACACACTTATTTTAGTTGACAAAGTCACAATTCACATCCAACAGTAATTTAGAGTCAAAAGATTAAATGTTAAAATTTCATCATTATAGACCATTTTGGGATCGTTCGACAGGTCCGGAGTCATCGTTTTTCCATCCGAAAATTGATTTTTGGGACGGTACCAAAAATTATTCAAAATGTCAATTGGATCATGCCTCATGTTGAATAACCACTTTTTAAACCCTCACAGTGACCAAAATTGCCATTTTTACAGAGTTTTGCTTACTCAAAAGCTTCAATTTTGACCCGTTTCAGGCACAGAAATGACTTTAAACACACTTATTTTAGTTGACAAAGTCATAATTCACATCCATCAGTAATTTAGAGTCAAAAGATTAAATGTTAAAATTTCATCATTATAGACAATTTTGGGATCGTTCGACTGGTCCGGAGTCATCGTTTTTTATCCGAAAATTGATTTTTTGGACTGTACCAAAAATGATTCAAAATGTCAATTGGATCATGCCTCATGTTGAATAACCACTTTTTAAACCCTCACAGTGACCAAAATTGCCATTTTTACAGAGTTTTGCTTACTCAAAAGCTTCAATTTTGACCCGTTTCAGGCACAAAAATGACTTTAAACACACTTATTCTAGTTGACAAAGTCACAATTCACATCCAACAGTAATTTAGAGTCAAAAGATTAAATGTTAAAATTTCATCATTATAGACCATTTTGGGATCGTTCGACAGGTCCGGAGTCATCGTTTTTCATTCGAAAATTGATTTTTTGGACTGTACCAAAAATGATTCAAAATGTCAATTGGATCATGCCTCATGTTGAATAACCACTTTTTAAACCCTCACAGTGACCAAAATTGCCATTTTTACAGAGTTTTGCTTACTCAAAAGCTTCCATTTTGACCCTTTTCATGCACAGAAATGACTTTAAACACACTTATTCGAGTTGACAAAGTCATAATTCACATCCAACAGTCATTTAGAGTCAAAAGATTAAATGTTAAAATTTCATCATTATAGACCATTTTGGGATCGTTCGAAGGTCCGGAGTCATCGTTTTTCATCCGAAAATTGATTTTTTGGACTGTACCAAAAATGATTCAAAATGTCAATTGGATCATGCCTCATGTTGAATAACCACTTTTTAAACCCTCACAGTGACCAAAATTGCCATTTTTACAGAGTTTTGCTTACTCAAAAGCTTCCATTTTGACCCGTTTCAGTTACAGAAATGACTTTAAACACACTTATTCTAGTTGACAAAGTCATAATTCACATCCAACAGTAATTTAGAGTCAAAAGATTAAATGTTGAAATTTCATCATTATAGACCATTTTGGTATCGTTCGACAGGTCCGGAGTCATCGTTTTTCATCCGAAAATTGATTTTTTGGACTGTACCAACAATGATTCAAAATGTCAATTGGATCATGCCTCATGTTGAATAACCACTTTTTAAACCCCCACAGTGACCAAAATTGCCATTTTTACAGAGTTTTGCTTACTCAAAAGCTTCCATTTTGACCCGTTTCAGGCACAGAAATGACTTTAAACACACTTATTCTAGTTGACAAAGTCATAATTCACATCCAACAGTAATTTAGAGTCAAAAGATTAAATGTTGAAATTTCATCATTATAGACCATTTCATGATCGTTCGACAGGTCCGGAGTCATCGTTTTTCATCCGAAAATTTATTTTTTGGACTGTACCAAAAATGATTCAAAATGTCAATTGGATCATGCCTCATGTTGAATAACCACTTTTTAAACCCTCACAGTGACAAAAAATTGCCATTTTTACAGAGTTTTGCTTACTCAAAAGCTTCCATTTTGACCCGTTTCAGGCACAGAAATGACTTTAAACACACTTATTCTAGTTGACAAAGTCATAATTCACATCCAACAGTCATTTAGAGTCAAAAGATTAAATGTTGAAATTTCATCATTATAGACCATTTTGGTATCGTTCGACAGGTCCGGAGTCATCGTTTTTCATCCGAAAATTGATTTTTTGGACTGTACCAACAATGATTCAAAATGTCAATTGGATCATGCCTCATGTTGAATAACCACTTTTTAAACCCTCACAGTGACCAAAATTGCCATTTTTACAGAGTTTTGCTTACTCAAAAGCTTCCATTTTGACCCGTTTCAGGCACAGAAATGACTTTAAACACACTTATTCTAGTTGACAAAGTCATAATTCACATCCAACAGTAATTTAGAGTCAAAAGATTAAATGTTGAAATTTCATCATTATAGACCATTTTGGTATCGTTCGACAGGTCCGGAGTCATCGTTTTTCATCCGAAAATTGATTTTTTGGACTGTACCAAAAATGATTCAAAATGTCAATTGGATCATGCCTCATGTTGAATAACCACTTTTTAAACCCTCACAGTGACCAAAATTGCCATTTTTACAGAGTTTTGCTTACTCAAAAGCTTCCATTTTGACCCGTTTCAGGCACAGAAATGACTTTAAACACACTTATTCTAGTTGACAAAATCATAATTCACATCCAACAGTAATTTAGAGTCAAAAGATTAAATGTTGAAATTTCATCATTATAGACCATTTTATGATCGTTCGACAGGTCCGGAGTCATCGTTTTTCATCCGAAAATTGATTTTTTGGACTGTACCAAAAATGATTCAAAATGTCAATTGGATCATGCCTCTTGTTGAATAACCACTTTTTAAACCCTCACGGTGACCAAAATTGCCATTTTTACAGAGTTTTGCTTACTCAAAAGCTTCAATTTTGACCCGTTTCAGGCACAGAAATGACTTTAAACACACTTATTTTAGTTGACAAAGTCCTAATTCACATCCAACAGTAATTTAGAGTCAAAAGATTAAATGTTAAAATTTCATCATTATAGACCATTTTGGGATCGTTCGACAGGTCCGGAGTCATCGTTTTTCATCCGAAAATTGATTTTTTGGACTGTACCAAAAATGATTCAAAATGTCAATTGGATCATGCCTCATGTTGAATAAACACTTTTTAAACCCCCACAGTGACCAAAATTGCCATTTTTACAGAGTTTTGCTTACTCAAAAGCTTTAATTTTGACCCGTTTCAGGCACAGAAATGACTTTAAACACACTTATTTTAGTTGACAAAGTCCTAATTCACATCCAACAGTAATTTAGAGTCAAAAGATTAAATGTTGAAATTTCATCATTATAGACCATTTTGGTATCGTTCGACAGGTCCGGAGTCATTGTTTTTCATCCGAAAATTGATTTTTTGGACTGTACCAAAAATGATTCAAAATGTCAATTGGATCAGGCCTCATGTTGAATAACCACTTTTTAAACCCTCACAGTGACCAAAATTGCCATTTTTACAGAGTTTTGCATACTCAAAAGCTTCAATTTTGACCCGTTTCATGCACAGAAATATCTTTAAACACACTTATTTTAGTTGACAAAGTCCTAATTCACATCCAACAGTAATTTAGAGTCAAAAGATTAAATGTTAAACTTTCATCATTATAGACCATTTTGGGATCGTTCGACAGGTCCGGAGTCATCGTTTTTCATCCGAAAATGGATTTTTTGGACTGTACCAAAAATGATTCAAAATGTCAATTGGATCATGCCTCATGTTGAATAACCACTTTTTAAACCCTCACAGTGACCAAAATTGCCATTTTTACAGAGTTTTGCTTACTCAAAAGCTTCCATTTTGACCCGTTTCAGGCACAGAAATGACTTTAAACACACTTATTCTAGTTGACAAAGTCATAATTCACATCCAACAGTCATTTAGAGTCAAAAGATTAAATGTTAAAATGTCATCATTATAGACCATTTTGGGATCGTTCGACAGGTCCGGAGTCATTGTTTTTCATCCGAAAATTGATTTTTTGGACTGTACCAAAAATTATTCAAAATGTCAATTGGATCATGCCTCATGTTGAATAACCACTTTTTAAACCCTCACAGTGACCAAAATTGCCATTTTTACAGAGTTTTTCTTACTCAAAAGCTTCAATTTTGACCCGTTTCAGGCACAGAAATGACTTTAAACACACTTATTTTAGTTGACAAAGTCATAATTCACATCCAACAGTAATTTAGAGTCAAAAGATTAAATGTTAAAATTTCATCATTATAGACCATTTTGGGATCGTTCGACAGGTCCGGAGTCATTGTTTTTCATCCGAAAATAGATTTTTTGGACTGTACCAAAAATGATTCAAAATGTCAATTGGATCATGCCTCATGTTGAATAACCACTTTTTAAACCCTCACAGTGACCAAAATTGCCATTTTTACGGAGTTTTGCTTACTCAAAAGCTTCCATTTTGACCCGTTTCAGTTACAGAAATGACTTTAAACACACTTATTCTAGTTGACAAAGTCATAATTCACATCCAACAGTAATTTAGAGTCAAAAGATTAAATGTTGAAATTTCATCATTATAGACCATTTTGGTATCGTTCGACAGGTCCGGAGTCATCGTTTTTCATCCGAAAATTGATTTTTTGGACTGTACCAACAATGATTCAAAATGTCAATTGGATCATGCCTCATGTTGAATAACCACTTTTTAAACCCCCACAGTGACCAAAATTGCCATTTTTACAGAGTTTTGCTTACTCAAAAGCTTCCATTTTGACCCGTTTCAGGCACAGAAATGACTTTAAACACACTTATTCTAGTTGACAAAGTCATAATTCACATCCAACAGTAATTTAGAGTCAAAAGATTAAATGTTGAAATTTCATCATTATAGACCATTTTGGTATCGTTCGACAGGTCCGGAGTCATCGTTTTTCATCCGAAAATTGATTTTTTGGACTGTACCAAAAATGATTCAAAATGTCAATTGGATCATGCCTCATGTTGAATAACCACTTTTTAAACCCTCACAGTGACCAAAATTGCCATTTTTACAGAGTTTTGCTTACTCAAAAGCTTCCATTTTGACCCGTTTCAGTTACAGAAATGACTTTAAACACACTTATTCTAGTTGACAAAGTCATAATTCACATCCAACAGTAATTTAGAGTCAAAAGATTAAATGTTGAAATTTCATCATTATAGACCATTTTGGTATCGTTCGACAGGTCCGGAGTCATCGTTTTTCATCCGAAAATTGATTTTTTGGACTGTACCAACAATGATTCAAAATGTCAATTGGATCATGCCTCATGTTGAATGACCACTTTTTAAACCCCCACAGTGACCAAAATTGCCATTTTTACAGAGTTTTGCTTACTCAAAAGCTTCCATTTTGACCCGTTTCAGGCACAGAAATGACTTTAAACACACTTATTCTAGTTGACAAAGTCATAATTCACATCCAACAGTAATTTAGAGTCAAAAGATTAAATGTTGAAATTTCATCATTATAGACCATTTCATGATCGTTCGACAGGTCCGGAGTCATCGTTTTTCATCCGAAAATTTATTTTTTGGACTGTACCAAAAATGATTCAAAATGTCAATTGGATCATGCCTCATGTTGAATAACCACTTTTTAAACCCTCACAGTGACAAAAAATTGCCATTTTTACAGAGTTTTGCTTACTCAAAAGCTTCCATTTTGACCCGTTTCAGGCACAGAAATGACTTTAAACACACTTATTCTAGTTGACAACGTCATAATTCACATCCAACAGTAATTTAGAGTCAAAAGAATAAATGTTGAAATTTCATCATTATAGACCATTTTGGTATCGTTCGACAGGTCCGGAGTCATCGTTTTTCATCCGAAAATTGATTTTTTGGACTGTACCAACAATGATTCAAAATGTCAATTGGATCATGCCTCATGTTGAATAACCACTTTTTAAACCCCCACAGTGACCAAAATTGCCATTTTTACAGAGTTTTGCTTACTCAAAAGCTTCCATTTTGACCCGTTTCAGGCACAGAAATGACTTTAAACACACTTATTCTAGTTGACAAAGTCATAATTCACATCCAACAGTAATTTAGAGTCAAAAGATTAAATGTTGAAATTTCATCATTATAGACCATTTTATGATCGTTCGACAGGTCCGGAGTCATCGTTTTTCATCCGAAAATTGATTTTTTGGACTGTACCAAAAATGATTCAAAATGTCAATTGGATCATGCCTCATGTTGAATAACCACTTTTTAAACCCTCACAGTGACCAAAATTGCCATTTTTACAGAGTTTTGCTTACTCAAAAGCTTCCATTTTGACCCGTTTCAGGCACAGAAATGACTTTAAACACACTTATTCTAGTTGACAAAGTCATAATTCACATCCAACAGTAATTTAGAGTCAAAAGATTAAATGTTGAAATTTCATCATTATAGACCATTTTGGTATCGTTCGACAGGTCCGGAGTCATCGTTTTTCATCCGAAAATTGATTTTTTGGACTGTACCAAAAATGATTCAAAATGTCAATTGGATCATGCCTCATGTTGAATAACCACTTTTTAAACGCTCACAGTGACCAAAATTGCCATTTTTACAGAGTTTTGCTTACTCAAAAGCTTCCATTTTGACCCGTTTCAGGCACAGAAATGACTTTAAACACACTTATTTTAGTTGACAAAGTCCTAATTCACATCCAACAGTAATTTAGAGTCAAAAGATTAAATGTTGAAATTTCATCCATATTGACCATTTTGGGATCATTCGACAGGTCCGGAGTCATCGTTTTTCATCCGAAAATAGATTTTTTGGACTGTACCAAAAATGATTCAAAATGTCAATTGGATCATGCCTCATGTTGAATAACCACTTTTTAAACCCTCACAGTGACCAAAATTGCCATTTTTACAGAGTTTTGCTTACTCAAAAGCTTCCATTTTGACCCGTTTCAGGCACAGAAATGACTTTAAACACACTTATTCTAGTTGACAAAGTCATAATTCACATCCAACAGTAATTTAGAGTCAAAAGATTAAATGTTGAAATTTCATCATTATAGACCATTTTGGTATCGTTCGACAGGTCCGGAGTCATCGTTTTTCATCCGAAAATTGATTTTTTTGGACTGTACCAAAAATGATTCAAAATGTCAATTGGATCATGCCTCATGTTGAATAACCACTTTTTAAACCCTCACAGTGACCAAAATTGCCATTTTGACAGAGTTTTGCTTACTCAAAAACTTCCATTTTGACCCGTTTCAGGCACAGAAATGACTTTAAACACACTTATTCTAGTTGACAAAATCATAATTCACATCCAACAGTAATTTAGAGTCAAAAGATTAAATGTTAAAATTTCATCATTATAGACCATTTTGGGATCGTTCGACAGGTCCGGAGTCATCGTTTTTCATCCGAAAATTGATTTTTTGGACTGTACCAAAAATGATTCAAAATGTCAATTGGATCATGCCTCATGTTGAATAAACACTTTTTAAACCCCCACAGTGACCAAAATTGCCATTTTTACAGAGTTTTGCTTACTCAAAAGCTTTAATTTTGACCCGTTTCAGGCACAGAAATGACTTTAAACACACTTATTTTAGTTGACAAAGTCCTAATTCACATCCAACAGTAATTTAGAGTCAAAAGATTAAATGTTGAAATTTCATCATTATAGACCATTTTGGTATCGTTCGACAGGTCCGGAGTCATTGTTTTTCATCCGAAAATTGATTTTTTGGACTGTACCAAAAATGATTCAAAATGTCAATTGGATCAGGCCTCATGTTGAATAACCACTTTTTAAACCCTCACAGTGACCAAAATTGCCATTTTTACAGAGTTTTGCATACTCAAAAGCTTCAATTTTGACCCGTTTCATGCACAGAAATATCTTTAAACACACTTATTTTAGTTGACAAAGTCCTAATTCACATCCAACAGTAATTTAGAGTCAAAAGATTAAATGTTAAACTTTCATCATTATAGACCATTTTGGGATCGTTCGACAGGTCCGGAGTCATCGTTTTTCATCCGAAAATGGATTTTTTGGACTGTACCAAAAATGATTCAAAATGTCAATTGGATCATGCCTCATGTTGAATAACCACTTTTTAAACCCTCACAGTGACCAAAATTGCCATTTTTACAGAGTTTTGCTTACTCAAAAGCTTCCATTTTGACCCGTTTCAGGCACAGAAATGACTTTAAACACACTTATTCTAGTTGACAAAGTCATAATTCACATCCAACAGTCATTTAGAGTCAAAAGATTAAATGTTAAAATGTCATCATTATAGACCATTTTGGGATCGTTCGACAGGTCCGGAGTCATTGTTTTTCATCCGAAAATTGATTTTTTGGACTGTACCAAAAATTATTCAAAATGTCAATTGGATCATGCCTCATGTTGAATAACCACTTTTTAAACCCTCACAGTGACCAAAATTGCCATTTTTACAGAGTTTTTCTTACTCAAAAGCTTCAATTTTGACCCGTTTCAGGCACAGAAATGACTTTAAACACACTTATTTTAGTTGACAAAGTCATAATTCACATCCAACAGTAATTTAGAGTCAAAAGATTAAATGTTAAAATTTCATCATTATAGACCATTTTGGGATCGTTCGACAGGTCCGGAGTCATTGTTTTTCATCCGAAAATAGATTTTTTGGACTGTACCAAAAATGATTCAAAATGTCAATTGGATCATGCCTCATGTTGAATAACCACTTTTTAAACCCTCACAGTGACCAAAATTGCCATTTTTACGGAGTTTTGCTTACTCAAAAGCTTCCATTTTGACCCGTTTCAGTTACAGAAATGACTTTAAACACACTTATTCTAGTTGACAAAGTCATAATTCACATCCAACAGTAATTTAGAGTCAAAAGATTAAATGTTGAAATTTCATCATTATAGACCATTTTGGTATCGTTCGACAGGTCCGGAGTCATCGTTTTTCATCCGAAAATTGATTTTTTGGACTGTACCAACAATGATTCAAAATGTCAATTGGATCATGCCTCATGTTGAATAACCACTTTTTAAACCCCCACAGTGACCAAAATTGCCATTTTTACAGAGTTTTGCTTACTCAAAAGCTTCCATTTTGACCCGTTTCAGGCACAGAAATGACTTTAAACACACTTATTCTAGTTGACAAAGTCATAATTCACATCCAACAGTAATTTAGAGTCAAAAGATTAAATGTTGAAATTTCATCATTATAGACCATTTTGGTATCGTTCGACAGGTCCGGAGTCATCGTTTTTCATCCGAAAATTGATTTTTTGGACTGTACCAAAAATGATTCAAAATGTCAATTGGATCATGCCTCATGTTGAATAACCACTTTTTAAACCCTCACAGTGACCAAAATTGCCATTTTTACAGAGTTTTGCTTACTCAAAAGCTTCCATTTTGACCCGTTTCAGTTACAGAAATGACTTTAAACACACTTATTCTAGTTGACAAAGTCATAATTCACATCCAACAGTAATTTAGAGTCAAAAGATTAAATGTTGAAATTTCATCATTATAGACCATTTTGGTATCGTTCGACAGGTCCGGAGTCATCGTTTTTCATCCGAAAATTGATTTTTTGGACTGTACCAACAATGATTCAAAATGTCAATTGGATCATGCCTCATGTTGAATGACCACTTTTTAAACCCCCACAGTGACCAAAATTGCCATTTTTACAGAGTTTTGCTTACTCAAAAGCTTCCATTTTGACCCGTTTCAGGCACAGAAATGACTTTAAACACACTTATTCTAGTTGACAAAGTCATAATTCACATCCAACAGTAATTTAGAGTCAAAAGATTAAATGTTGAAATTTCATCATTATAGACCATTTCATGATCGTTCGACAGGTCCGGAGTCATCGTTTTTCATCCGAAAATTTATTTTTTGGACTGTACCAAAAATGATTCAAAATGTCAATTGGATCATGCCTCATGTTGAATAACCACTTTTTAAACCCTCACAGTGACAAAAAATTGCCATTTTTACAGAGTTTTGCTTACTCAAAAGCTTCCATTTTGACCCGTTTCAGGCACAGAAATGACTTTAAACACACTTATTCTAGTTGACAACGTCATAATTCACATCCAACAGTAATTTAGAGTCAAAAGAATAAATGTTGAAATTTCATCATTATAGACCATTTTGGTATCGTTCGACAGGTCCGGAGTCATCGTTTTTCATCCGAAAATTGATTTTTTGGACTGTACCAACAATGATTCAAAATGTCAATTGGATCATGCCTCATGTTGAATAACCACTTTTTAAACCCCCACAGTGACCAAAATTGCCATTTTTACAGAGTTTTGCTTACTCAAAAGCTTCCATTTTGACCCGTTTCAGGCACAGAAATGACTTTAAACACACTTATTCTAGTTGACAAAGTCATAATTCACATCCAACAGTAATTTAGAGTCAAAAGATTAAATGTTGAAATTTCATCATTATAGACCATTTTATGATCGTTCGACAGGTCCGGAGTCATCGTTTTTCATCCGAAAATTGATTTTTTGGACTGTACCAAAAATGATTCAAAATGTCAATTGGATCATGCCTCATGTTGAATAACCACTTTTTAAACCCTCACAGTGACCAAAATTGCCATTTTTACAGAGTTTTGCTTACTCAAAAGCTTCCATTTTGACCCGTTTCAGGCACAGAAATGACTTTAAACACACTTATTCTAGTTGACAAAGTCATAATTCACATCCAACAGTAATTTAGAGTCAAAAGATTAAATGTTGAAATTTCATCATTATAGACCATTTTGGTATCGTTCGACAGGTCCGGAGTCATCGTTTTTCATCCGAAAATTGATTTTTTGGACTGTACCAAAAATGATTCAAAATGTCAATTGGATCATGCCTCATGTTGAATAACCACTTTTTAAACGCTCACAGTGACCAAAATTGCCATTTTTACAGAGTTTTGCTTACTCAAAAGCTTCCATTTTGACCCGTTTCAGGCACAGAAATGACTTTAAACACACTTATTTTAGTTGACAAAGTCCTAATTCACATCCAACAGTAATTTAGAGTCAAAAGATTAAATGTTGAAATTTCATCCATATTGACCATTTTGGGATCATTCGACAGGTCCGGAGTCATCGTTTTTCATCCGAAAATAGATTTTTTGGACTGTACCAAAAATGATTCAAAATGTCAATTGGATCATGCCTCATGTTGAATAACCACTTTTTAAACCCTCACAGTGACCAAAATTGCCATTTTTACAGAGTTTTGCTTACTCAAAAGCTTCCATTTTGACCCGTTTCAGGCACAGAAATGACTTTAAACACACTTATTCTAGTTGACAAAGTCATAATTCACATCCAACAGTAATTTAGAGTCAAAAGATTAAATGTTGAAATTTCATCATTATAGACCATTTTGGTATCGTTCGACAGGTCCGGAGTCATCGTTTTTCATCCGAAAATTGATTTTTTTGGACTGTACCAAAAATGATTCAAAATGTCAATTGGATCATGCCTCATGTTGAATAACCACTTTTTAAACCCTCACAGTGACCAAAATTGCCATTTTGACAGAGTTTTGCTTACTCAAAAACTTCCATTTTGACCCGTTTCAGGCACAGAAATGACTTTAAACACACTTATTCTAGTTGACAAAATCATAATTCACATCCAACAGTAATTTAGAGTCAAAAGATTAAATGTTGAAATTTCATCATTATAGACCATTTTATGATCGTTCGACAGGTCCGGAGTCATCGTTTTTCATCCGAAAATTGATTTTTTGGACTGTACCAAAAATGATTCAAAATGTCAATTGGATCATGCCTCATGTTGAATAACCACTTTTTAAACCCTCACAGTGACCAAAATTGCCATTTTTACAGAGTTTTGCTTACTCAAAAGCTTTAATTTTGACCCGTTTCAGGCACAGAAATGACTTTAAACACACTTATTTTAGTTGACAAAGTCCTAATTCACATCCAACAGTAATTTAGAGTCAAAAGATTAAATGTTGAAATTTCATCATTATAGACCATTTTGGTATCGTTCGACAGGTCCGGAGTCATTGTTTTTCATCCGAAAATTGATTTTTTGGACTGTACCAAAAATGATTCAAAATGTCAATTGGATCAGGCCTCATGTTGAATAACCACTTTTTAAACCCTCACAGTGACCAAAATTGCCATTTTTACAGAGTTTTGCATACTCAAAAGCTTCAATTTTGACCCGTTTCAGGCACAGAAATATCTTTAAACACACTTATTTTAGTTGACAAAGTCCTAATTCACATCCAACAGTAATTTAGAGTCAAAAGATTAAATGTTAAACTTTCATCATTATAGACCATTTTGGGATCGTTCGACAGGTCCGGAGTCATCGTTTTTCATCCGAAAATTGATTTTTTGGACTGTACCAAAAATGATTCAAAATGTCAATTGGATCATGCCTCATGTTGAATAACCACTTTTTAAACCCTCACAGTGACCAAAATTGCCATTTTTACAGAGTTTTGCTTACTCAAAAGCTTCCATTTTGACCCGTTTCAGGCACAGAAATGACTTTAAACACACTTATTCTAGTTGACAAAGTCATAATTCACATCCAACAGTCATTTAGAGTCAAAAGATTAAATGTTAAAATGTCATCATTATAGACCATTTTGGGATCGTTCGACAGGTCCGGAGTCATTGTTTTTCATCCGAAAATTGATTTTTTGGACTGTACCAAAAATTATTCAAAATGTCAATTGGATCATGCCTCATGTTGAATAACCACTTTTTAAACCCTCACAGTGACCAAAATTGCCATTTTTACAGAGTTTTTCTTACTCAAAAGCTTCAATTTTGACCCGTTTCAGGCACAGAAATGACTTTAAACACACTTATTTTAGTTGACAAAGTCATAATTCACATCCAACAGTAATTTAGAGTCAAAAGATTAAATGTTAAAATTTCATCATTATAGACCATTTTGGGATCGTTCGACAGGTCCGGAGTCATTGTTTTTCATCCGAAAATAGATTTTTTGGACTGTACCAAAAATGATTCAAAATGTCAATTGGATCATGCCTCATGTTGAATAACCACTTTTTAAACCCTCACAGTGACCAAAATTGCCATTTTTACGGAGTTTTGCTTACTCAAAAGCTTCCATTTTGACCCGTTTCAGTTACAGAAATGACTTTAAACACACTTATTCTAGTTGACAAAGTCATAATTCACATCCAACAGTAATTTAGAGTCAAAAGATTAAATGTTGAAATTTCATCATTATAGACCATTTTGGTATCGTTCGACAGGTCCGGAGTCATCGTTTTTCATCCGAAAATTGATTTTTTGGACTGTACCAACAATGATTCAAAATGTCAATTGGATCATGCCTCATGTTGAATAACCACTTTTTAAACCCCCACAGTGACCAAAATTGCCATTTTTACAGAGTTTTGCTTACTCAAAAGCTTCCATTTTGACCCGTTTCAGGCACAGAAATGACTTTAAACACACTTATTCTAGTTGACAAAGTCATAATTCACATCCAACAGTAATTTAGAGTCAAAAGATTAAATGTTGAAATTTCATCATTATAGACCATTTTGGTATCGTTCGACAGGTCCGGAGTCATCGTTTTTCATCCGAAAATTGATTTTTTGGACTGTACCAAAAATGATTCAAAATGTCAATTGGATCATGCCTCATGTTGAATAACCACTTTTTAAACCCTCACAGTGACCAAAATTGCCATTTTTACAGAGTTTTGCTTACTCAAAAGCTTCCATTTTGACCCGTTTCAGTTACAGAAATGACTTTAAACACACTTATTCTAGTTGACAAAGTCATAATTCACATCCAACAGTAATTTAGAGTCAAAAGATTAAATGTTGAAATTTCATCATTATAGACCATTTTGGTATCGTTCGACAGGTCCGGAGTCATCGTTTTTCATCCGAAAATTGATTTTTTGGACTGTACCAACAATGATTCAAAATGTCAATTGGATCATGCCTCATGTTGAATGACCACTTTTTAAACCCCCACAGTGACCAAAATTGCCATTTTTACAGAGTTTTGCTTACTCAAAAGCTTCCATTTTGACCCGTTTCAGGCACAGAAATGACTTTAAACACACTTATTCTAGTTGACAAAGTCATAATTCACATCCAACAGTAATTTAGAGTCAAAAGATTAAATGTTGAAATTTCATCATTATAGACCATTTCATGATCGTTCGACAGGTCCGGAGTCATCGTTTTTCATCCGAAAATTTATTTTTTGGACTGTACCAAAAATGATTCAAAATGTCAATTGGATCATGCCTCATGTTGAATAACCACTTTTTAAACCCTCACAGTGACAAAAAATTGCCATTTTTACAGAGTTTTGCTTACTCAAAAGCTTCCATTTTGACCCGTTTCAGGCACAGAAATGACTTTAAACACACTTATTCTAGTTGACAACGTCATAATTCACATCCAACAGTAATTTAGAGTCAAAAGAATAAATGTTGAAATTTCATCATTATAGACCATTTTGGTATCGTTCGACAGGTCCGGAGTCATCGTTTTTCATCCGAAAATTGATTTTTTGGACTGTACCAACAATGATTCAAAATGTCAATTGGATCATGCCTCATGTTGAATAACCACTTTTTAAACCCCCACAGTGACCAAAATTGCCATTTTTACAGAGTTTTGCTTACTCAAAAGCTTCCATTTTGACCCGTTTCAGGCACAGAAATGACTTTAAACACACTTATTCTAGTTGACAAAGTCATAATTCACATCCAACAGTAATTTAGAGTCAAAAGATTAAATGTTGAAATTTCATCATTATAGACCATTTTATGATCGTTCGACAGGTCCGGAGTCATCGTTTTTCATCCGAAAATTGATTTTTTGGACTGTACCAAAAATGATTCAAAATGTCAATTGGATCATGCCTCATGTTGAATAACCACTTTTTAAACCCTCACAGTGACCAAAATTGCCATTTTTACAGAGTTTTGCTTACTCAAAAGCTTCCATTTTGACCCGTTTCAGGCACAGAAATGACTTTAAACACACTTATTCTAGTTGACAAAGTCATAATTCACATCCAACAGTAATTTAGAGTCAAAAGATTAAATGTTGAAATTTCATCATTATAGACCATTTTGGTATCGTTCGACAGGTCCGGAGTCATCGTTTTTCATCCGAAAATTGATTTTTTGGACTGTACCAAAAATGATTCAAAATGTCAATTGGATCATGCCTCATGTTGAATAACCACTTTTTAAACGCTCACAGTGACCAAAATTGCCATTTTTACAGAGTTTTGCTTACTCAAAAGCTTCCATTTTGACCCGTTTCAGGCACAGAAATGACTTTAAACACACTTATTTTAGTTGACAAAGTCCTAATTCACATCCAACAGTAATTTAGAGTCAAAAGATTAAATGTTGAAATTTCATCCATATTGACCATTTTGGGATCATTCGACAGGTCCGGAGTCATCGTTTTTCATCCGAAAATAGATTTTTTGGACTGTACCAAAAATGATTCAAAATGTCAATTGGATCATGCCTCATGTTGAATAACCACTTTTTAAACCCTCACAGTGACCAAAATTGCCATTTTTACAGAGTTTTGCTTACTCAAAAGCTTCCATTTTGACCCGTTTCAGGCACAGAAATGACTTTAAACACACTTATTCTAGTTGACAAAGTCATAATTCACATCCAACAGTAATTTAGAGTCAAAAGATTAAATGTTGAAATTTCATCATTATAGACCATTTTGGTATCGTTCGACAGGTCCGGAGTCATCGTTTTTCATCCGAAAATTGATTTTTTTGGACTGTACCAAAAATGATTCAAAATGTCAATTGGATCATGCCTCATGTTGAATAACCACTTTTTAAACCCTCACAGTGACCAAAATTGCCATTTTGACAGAGTTTTGCATACTCAAAAGCTTCAATTTTGACCCGTTTCAGGCACAGAAATATCTTTAAACACACTTATTTTAGTTGACAAAGTCCTAATTCACATCCAACAGTAATTTAGAGTCAAAAGATTAAATGTTAAACTTTCATCATTATAGACCATTTTGGTATCGTTCGACAGGTCCGGAGTCATCGTTTTTCATCCGAAAATTGATTTTTTGGACTGTACCAAAAATGATTCAAAATGTCAATTGGATCATGCCTCATGTTGAATAACCACTTTTTAAACCCTCACAGTGACCAAAATTGCCATTTTTACAGAGTTTTGCTTACTCAAAAGCTTCCATTTTGACCCGTTTCAGTTACAGAAATGACTTTAAACACACTTATTCTAGTTGACAAAGTCATAATTCACATCCAACAGTAATTTAGAGTCAAAAGATTAAATGTTGAAATTTCATCATTATAGACCATTTTGGTATCGTTCGACAGGTCCGGAGTCATCGTTTTTCATCCGAAAATTGATTTTTTGGACTGTACCAACAATGATTCAAAATGTCAATTGGATCATGCCTCATGTTGAATGACCACTTTTTAAACCCCCACAGTGACCAAAATTGCCATTTTTACAGAGTTTTGCTTACTCAAAAGCTTCCATTTTGACCCGTTTCAGGCACAGAAATGACTTTAAACACACTTATTCTAGTTGACAAAGTCATAATTCACATCCAACAGTAATTTAGAGTCAAAAGATTAAATGTTGAAATTTCATCATTATAGACCATTTCATGATCGTTCGACAGGTCCGGAGTCATCGTTTTTCATCCGAAAATTTATTTTTTGGACTGTACCAAAAATGATTCAAAATGTCAATTGGATCATGCCTCATGTTGAATAACCACTTTTTAAACCCTCACAGTGACAAAAAATTGCCATTTTTACAGAGTTTTGCTTACTCAAAAGCTTCCATTTTGACCCGTTTCAGGCACAGAAATGACTTTAAACACACTTATTCTAGTTGACAACGTCATAATTCACATCCAACAGTAATTTAGAGTCAAAAGATTAAATGTTGAAATTTCATCATTATAGACCATTTTGGTATCGTTCGACAGGTCCGGAGTCATCGTTTTTCATCCGAAAATTGATTTTTTGGACTGTACCAACAATGATTCAAAATGTCAATTGGATCATGCCTCATGTTGAATAACCACTTTTTATACCCCCACAGTGACCAAAATTGCCATTTTTACAGAGTTTTGCTTACTCAAAAGCTTCCATTTTGACCCGTTTCAGGCACAGAAATGACTTTAAACACACTTATTCTAGTTGACAAAGTCATAATTCACATCCAACAGTAATTTAGAGTCAAAAGATTAAATGTTGAAATTTCATCATTATAGACCATTTTATGATCGTTCGACAGGTCCGGAGTCATCGTTTTTCATCCGAAAATTGATTTTTTGGACTGTACCAAAAATGATTCAAAATGTCAATTGGATCATGCCTCATGTTGAATAACCACTTTTTAAACCCTCACAGTGACCAAAATTGCCATTTTTACAGAGTTTTGCTTACTCAAAAGCTTCCATTTTGACCCGTTTCAGGCACAGAAATGACTTTAAACACACTTATTCTAGTTGACAAAGTCATAATTCACATCCAACAGTAATTTAGAGTCAAAAGATTAAATGTTGAAATTTCATCATTATAGACCATTTTGGTATCGTTCGACAGGTCCGGAGTCATCGTTTTTCATCCGAAAATTGATTTTTTGGACTGTACCAAAAATGATTCAAAATGTCAATTGGATCATGCCTCATGTTGAATAACCACTTTTTAAACGCTCACAGTGACCAAAATTGCCATTTTTACAGAGTTTTGCTTACTCAAAAGCTTCCATTTTGACCCGTTTCAGGCACAGAAATGACTTTAAACACACTTATTTTAGTTGACAAAGTCCTAATTCACATCCAACAGTAATTTAGAGTCAAAAGATTAAATGTTGAAATTTCATCCATATTGACCATTTTGGGATCATTCGACAGGTCCGGAGTCATCGTTTTTCATCCGAAAATAGATTTTTTGGACTGTACCAAAAATGATTCAAAATGTCAATTGGATCATGCCTCATGTTGAATAACCACTTTTTAAACCCTCACAGTGACCAAAATTGCCATTTTTACAGAGTTTTGCTTACTCAAAAGCTTCCATTTTGACCCGTTTCAGGCACAGAAATGACTTTAAACACACTTATTCTAGTTGACAAAGTCATAATTCACATCCAACAGTAATTTAGAGTCAAAAGATTAAATGTTGAAATTTCATCATTATAGACCATTTTGGTATCGTTCGACAGGTCCGGAGTCATCGTTTTTCATCCGAAAATTGATTTTTTTGGACTGTACCAAAAATGATTCAAAATGTCAATTGGATCATGCCTCATGTTGAATAACCACTTTTTAAACCCTCACAGTGACCAAAATTGCCATTTTGACAGAGTTTTGCTTACTCAAAAACTTCCATTTTGACCCGTTTCAGGCACAGAAATGACTTTAAACACACTTATTCTAGTTGACAAAATCATAATTCACATCCAACAGTAATTTAGAGTCAAAAGATTAAATGTTGAAATTTCATCATTATAGACCATTTTATGATCGTTCGACAGGTCCGGAGTCATCGTTTTTCATCCGAAAATTGATTTTTTGGACTGTACCAAAAATGATTCAAAATGTCAATTGGATCATGCCTCATGTTGAATAACCACTTTTTAAACCCTCACAGTGACCAAAATTGCCATTTTTACAGAGTTTTGCTTAATCAAAAGCTTCCATTTGGACCCGTTTCAGGCACAGAAATGACTTTAAACACACTTATTCTAGTTGACAAAGTCATAATTCACATCCAACAGTAATTTAGAGTCAAAAGATTAAATGTTGAAATTTCATCATTGTAGACCATTTTGGTATCGTTCGACAGGTCCGGAGTCATCGTTTTTCATCCGAAAATTGATTATTTGGACTGTACCAAAAATGATTCAAAATGTCAATTGGATCATGCCTCATGTTGAATAACCACTTTTTAACCCCTCACAGTGACCAAAATTGCCATTTTTTTTAGAGTTTTGCTTACTCAAAAGCTTCAATTTTGACCCGTTTCAGGCACAGAAATGACTTTAAACACACTTATTTTAGTTGACAAAGTCCTAATTCACATCCAACAGTAATTTAGAGTCAAAAGATTAAATGTTAAAATTTCATCATTATAGACCATTTTGGGATCGTTCGACAGGTCCGGAGTCATCGTTTTTCATCCGAAAATTGATTTTTTGGACTGTACCAAAAATTATTCAAAATGTCAATTGGATCATGCCTCATGTTGAATAACCACTTTTTAAACCCTCACAATGACCAAAATTGCCATTTTTACAGAGTTTTGCTTACTCAAAAGCTTCCATTTTGACCCGTTTCAGGCACAGAAATGACTTTAAACACACTTATTCTAGTTGACAAAGTCATAATTCACATCCAACAGTAATTTAGAGTCAAAAGATTAAATGTTGAAATTTCATCATTATAGACCATTTTATGATCGTTCGACAGGTACGGAGTCATCGTTTTTCATCCGAAAATTGATTTTTTGGACTGTACCAAAAATGATTCAAAATGTCAATTGGATCATGCCTCATGTTGAAGAACCACTTTTTAAACGCTCACAGTGACCAAAATTGCCATTTTTACAGAGTTTTGCTTACTCAAAAGATTCCATTTTGACCCGTTTCAGGCACAGAAATGACTTTAAACACACTTATTCTAGTTGACAAAGTCATAATTCACATCCAACAGTAATTTAGAGTCAAAAGATTAAATGTTGAAATTTCATCATTATAGACCATTTTGGTATCGTTCGACAGGTCCGGAGTCATCGTTTTTCATCCGAAAATTGATTTTTTGGACTGTACCAAAAATGATTCAAAATGTCAATTGGATCATGCCTCATGTTGAATAACCACTTTTTAAACGCTCACAGTGACCAAAATTGCCATTTTTACAGAGTTTTGCTTACTCAAAAGCTTCCATTTTGACCCGTTTCAGGCACAGAAATGACTTTAAACACACTTATTTTAGTTGACAAAGTCCTAATTCACATCCAACAGTAATTTAGAGTCAAAAGATTAAATGTTGAAATTTCATCCATATTGACCATTTTGGGATCATTCGACAGGTCCGGAGTCATCGTTTTTCATCCGAAAATAGATTTTTTGGACTGTACCAAAAATGATTCAAAATGTCAATTGGATCATGCCTCATGTTGAATAACCACTTTTTAAACCCTCACAGTGACCAAAATTGCCATTTTTACAGAGTTTTGCTTACTCAAAAGCTTCCATTTTGACCCGTTTCAGGCACAGAAATGACTTTAAACACACTTATTCTAGTTGACAAAGTCATAATTCACATCCAACAGTAATTTAGAGTCAAAAGATTAAATGTTGAAATTTCATCATTATAGACCATTTTGGTATCGTTCGACAGGTCCGGAGTCATCGTTTTTCATCCGAAAATTGATTTTTTTGGACTGTACCAAAAATGATTCAAAATGTCAATTGGATCATGCCTCATGTTGAATAACCACTTTTTAAACCCTCACAGTGACCAAAATTGCCATTTTGACAGAGTTTTGCTTACTCAAAAACTTCCATTTTGACCCGTTTCAGGCACAGAAATGACTTTAAACACACTTATTCTAGTTGACAAAATCATAATTCACATCCAACAGTAATTTAGAGTCAAAAGATTAAATGTTGAAATTTCATCATTATAGACCATTTTATGATCGTTCGACAGGTCCGGAGTCATCGTTTTTCATCCGAAAATTGATTTTTTGGACTGTACCAAAAATGATTCAAAATGTCAATTGGATCATGCCTCATGTTGAATAACCACTTTTTAAACCCTCACAGTGACCAAAATTGCCATTTTTACAGAGTTTTGCTTACTCAAAAGCTTCCATTTTGACCCGTTTCAGGCACAGAAATGACTTTAAACACACTTATTCTAGTTGACAAAGTCATAATTCACATCCAACAGTAATTTAGAGTCAAAAGATTAAATGTTGAAATTTCATCATTATAGACCATTTTGGTATCGTTCGACAGGTCCGGAGTCATCGTTTTTCATCCGAAAATTGATTTTTTGGACTGTACCAACAATGATTCAAAATGTCAATTGGATCATGCCTCATGTTGAATAACCACTTTTTAAACCCCCACAGTGACCAAAATTGCCATTTTTACAGAGTTTTGCTTACTCAAAAGCTTCCATTTTGACCCGTTTCAGGCACAGAAATGACTTTAAACACACTTATTTTAGTTGACAAAGTCCTAATTCACATCCAACAGTAATTTAGAGTCAAAAGATTAAATGTTAAAATTTCATCATTATAGACCATTTTGGGATCGTTCGACAGGTCCGGAGTCATCGTTTTTCATCCGAAAATTGATTTTTTGGACTGTACCAAAAATGATTCAAAATGTCAATTGGATCATGCCTCATGTTGAATAACCACTTTTTAAACCCTCACAGTGACCAAAATTGCCATTTTTACAGAGTTTTGCTTAATCAAAAGCTTCCATTTGGACCCGTTTCAGGCACAGAAATGACTTTAAACACACTTATTCTAGTTGACAAAGTCATAATTCACATCCAACAGTAATTTAGAGTCAAAAGATTAAATGTTGAAATTTCATCATTGTAGACCATTTTGGTATCGTTCGACAGGTCCGGAGTCATCGTTTTTCATCCGAAAATTGATTATTTGGACTGTACCAAAAATGATTCAAAATGTCAATTGGATCATGCCTCATGTTGAATAACCACTTTTTAACCCCTCACAGTGACCAAAATTGCCATTTTTTTTTGAGTTTTGCTTACTCAAAAGCTTCAATTTTGACCCGTTTCAGGCACAGAAATGACTTTAAACACACTTATTTTAGTTGACAAAGTCCTAATTCACATCCAACAGTAATTTAGAGTCAAAAGATTAAATGTTAAAATTTCATCATTATAGACCATTTTGGGATCGTTCGACAGGTCCGGAGTCATCGTTTTTCATCCGAAAATTGATTTTTTGGACTGTACCAAAAATTATTCAAAATGTCAATTGGATCATGCCTCATGTTGAATAACCACTTTTTAAACCCTCACAATGACCAAAATTGCCATTTTTACAGAGTTTTGCTTACTCAAAAGCTTCCATTTTGACCCGTTTCAGGCACAGAAATGACTTTAAACACACTTATTCTAGTTGACAAAGTCATAATTCACATCCAACAGTAATTTAGAGTCAAAAGATTAAATGTTGAAATTTCATCATTATAGACCATTTTATGATCGTTCGACAGGTACGGAGTCATCGTTTTTCATCCGAAAATTGATTTTTTGGACTGTACCAAAAATGATTCAAAATGTCAATTGGATCATGCCTCATGTTGAATAACCACTTTTTAAACCCTCACAGTGACCAAAATTGCCATTTTTACAGAGTTTTGCTTACTCAAAAGCTTCCATTTTGACCCGTTTCAGGCACAGAAATGACTTTAAACACACTTATTCTAGTTGACAAAGTCATAATTCACATCCAACAGTAATTTAGAGTCAAAAGATTAAATGTTGAAATTTCATCATTATAGACCATTTTGGTATCGTTCGACAGGTCCGGAGTCATCGTTTTTCATCCGAAAATTGATTTTTTGGACTGTACCAAAAATGATTCAAAATGTCAATTGGATCATGCCTCATGTTGAATAACCACTTTTTAAACGCTCACAGTGACCAAAATTGCCATTTTTACAGAGTTTTGCTTACTCAAAAGCTTCCATTTTGACCCGTTTCAGGCACAGAAATGACTTTAAACACACTTATTTTAGTTGACAAAGTCCTAATTCACATCCAACAGTAATTTAGAGTCAAAAGATTAAATGTTGAAATTTCATCCATATTGACCATTTTGGGATCATTCGACAGGTCCGGAGTCATCGTTTTTCATCCGAAAATAGATTTTTTGGACTGTACCAAAAATGATTCAAAATGTCAATTGGATCATGCCTCATGTTGAATAACCACTTTTTAAACCCTCACAGTGACCAAAATTGCCATTTTTACAGAGTTTTGCTTACTCAAAAGCTTCCATTTTGACCCGTTTCAGGCACAGAAATGACTTTAAACACACTTATTCTAGTTGACAAAGTCATAATTCACATCCAACAGTAATTTAGAGTCAAAAGATTAAATGTTGAAATTTCATCATTATAGACCATTTTGGTATCGTTCGACAGGTCCGGAGTCATCGTTTTTCATCCGAAAATTGATTTTTTTGGACTGTACCAAAAATGATTCAAAATGTCAATTGGATCATGCCTCATGTTGAATAACCACTTTTTAAACCCTCACAGTGACCAAAATTGCCATTTTGACAGAGTTTTGCTTACTCAAAAACTTCCATTTTGACCCGTTTCAGGCACAGAAATGACTTTAAACACACTTATTCTAGTTGACAAAATCATAATTCACATCCAACAGTAATTTAGAGTCAAAAGATTAAATGTTGAAATTTCATCATTATAGACCATTTTATGATCGTTCGACAGGTCCGGAGTCATCGTTTTTCATCCGAAAATTGATTTTTTGGACTGTACCAAAAATGATTCAAAATGTCAATTGGATCATGCCTCATGTTGAATAACCACTTTTTAAACCCTCACAGTGACCAAAATTGCCATTTTTACAGAGTTTTGCTTACTCAAAAGCTTTAATTTTGACCCGTTTCAGGCACAGAAATGACTTTAAACACACTTATTTTAGTTGACAAAGTCCTAATTCACATCCAACAGTAATTTAGAGTCAAAAGATTAAATGTTGAAATTTCATCATTATAGACCATTTTGGTATCGTTCGACAGGTCCGGAGTCATTGTTTTTCATCCGAAAATTGATTTTTTGGACTGTACCAAAAATGATTCAAAATGTCAATTGGATCAGGCCTCATGTTGAATAACCACTTTTTAAACCCTCACAGTGACCAAAATTGCCATTTTTACAGAGTTTTGCATACTCAAAAGCTTCAATTTTGACCCGTTTCAGGCACAGAAATATCTTTAAACACACTTATTTTAGTTGACAAAGTCCTAATTCACATCCAACAGTAATTTAGAGTCAAAAGATTAAATGTTAAACTTTCATCATTATAGACCATTTTGGGATCGTTCGACAGGTCCGGAGTCATCGTTTTTCATCCGAAAATTGATTTTTTGGACTGTACCAAAAATGATTCAAAATGTCAATTGGATCATGCCTCATGTTGAATAACCACTTTTTAAACCCTCACAGTGACCAAAATTGCCATTTTTACAGAGTTTTGCTTACTCAAAAGCTTCCATTTTGACCCGTTTCAGGCACAGAAATGACTTTAAACACACTTATTCTAGTTGACAAAGTCATAATTCACATCCAACAGTCATTTAGAGTCAAAAGATTAAATGTTAAAATGTCATCATTATAGACCATTTTGGGATCGTTCGACAGGTCCGGAGTCATTGTTTTTCATCCGAAAATTGATTTTTTGGACTGTACCAAAAATTATTCAAAATGTCAATTGGATCATGCCTCATGTTGAATAACCACTTTTTAAACCCTCACAGTGACCAAAATTGCCATTTTTACAGAGTTTTTCTTACTCAAAAGCTTCAATTTTGACCCGTTTCAGGCACAGAAATGACTTTAAACACACTTATTTTAGTTGACAAAGTCATAATTCACATCCAACAGTAATTTAGAGTCAAAAGATTAAATGTTAAAATTTCATCATTATAGACCATTTTGGGATCGTTCGACAGGTCCGGAGTCATTGTTTTTCATCCGAAAATAGATTTTTTGGACTGTACCAAAAATGATTCAAAATGTCAATTGGATCATGCCTCATGTTGAATAACCACTTTTTAAACCCTCACAGTGACCAAAATTGCCATTTTTACGGAGTTTTGCTTACTCAAAAGCTTCCATTTTGACCCGTTTCAGTTACAGAAATGACTTTAAACACACTTATTCTAGTTGACAAAGTCATAATTCACATCCAACAGTAATTTAGAGTCAAAAGATTAAATGTTGAAATTTCATCATTATAGACCATTTTGGTATCGTTCGACAGGTCCGGAGTCATCGTTTTTCATCCGAAAATTGATTTTTTGGACTGTACCAACAATGATTCAAAATGTCAATTGGATCATGCCTCATGTTGAATAACCACTTTTTAAACCCCCACAGTGACCAAAATTGCCATTTTTACAGAGTTTTGCTTACTCAAAAGCTTCCATTTTGACCCGTTTCAGGCACAGAAATGACTTTAAACACACTTATTCTAGTTGACAAAGTCATAATTCACATCCAACAGTAATTTAGAGTCAAAAGATTAAATGTTGAAATTTCATCATTATAGACCATTTTGGTATCGTTCGACAGGTCCGGAGTCATCGTTTTTCATCCGAAAATTGATTTTTTGGACTGTACCAAAAATGATTCAAAATGTCAATTGGATCATGCCTCATGTTGAATAACCACTTTTTAAACCCTCACAGTGACCAAAATTGCCATTTTTACAGAGTTTTGCTTACTCAAAAGCTTCCATTTTGACCCGTTTCAGTTACAGAAATGACTTTAAACACACTTATTCTAGTTGACAAAGTCATAATTCACATCCAACAGTAATTTAGAGTCAAAAGATTAAATGTTGAAATTTCATCATTATAGACCATTTTGGTATCGTTCGACAGGTCCGGAGTCATCGTTTTTCATCCGAAAATTGATTTTTTGGACTGTACCAACAATGATTCAAAATGTCAATTGGATCATGCCTCATGTTGAATGACCACTTTTTAAACCCCCACAGTGACCAAAATTGCCATTTTTACAGAGTTTTGCTTACTCAAAAGCTTCCATTTTGACCCGTTTCAGGCACAGAAATGACTTTAAACACACTTATTCTAGTTGACAAAGTCATAATTCACATCCAACAGTAATTTAGAGTCAAAAGATTAAATGTTGAAATTTCATCATTATAGACCATTTCATGATCGTTCGACAGGTCCGGAGTCATCGTTTTTCATCCGAAAATTTATTTTTTGGACTGTACCAAAAATGATTCAAAATGTCAATTGGATCATGCCTCATGTTGAATAACCACTTTTTAAACCCTCACAGTGACAAAAAATTGCCATTTTTACAGAGTTTTGCTTACTCAAAAGCTTCCATTTTGACCCGTTTCAGGCACAGAAATGACTTTAAACACACTTATTCTAGTTGACAACGTCATAATTCACATCCAACAGTAATTTAGAGTCAAAAGAATAAATGTTGAAATTTCATCATTATAGACCATTTTGGTATCGTTCGACAGGTCCGGAGTCATCGTTTTTCATCCGAAAATTGATTTTTTGGACTGTACCAACAATGATTCAAAATGTCAATTGGATCATGCCTCATGTTGAATAACCACTTTTTAAACCCCCACAGTGACCAAAATTGCCATTTTTACAGAGTTTTGCTTACTCAAAAGCTTCCATTTTGACCCGTTTCAGGCACAGAAATGACTTTAAACACACTTATTCTAGTTGACAAAGTCATAATTCACATCCAACAGTAATTTAGAGTCAAAAGATTAAATGTTGAAATTTCATCATTATAGACCATTTTATGATCGTTCGACAGGTCCGGAGTCATCGTTTTTCATCCGAAAATTGATTTTTTGGACTGTACCAAAAATGATTCAAAATGTCAATTGGATCATGCCTCATGTTGAATAACCACTTTTTAAACCCTCACAGTGACCAAAATTGCCATTTTTACAGAGTTTTGCTTACTCAAAAGCTTCCATTTTGACCCGTTTCAGGCACAGAAATGACTTTAAACACACTTATTCTAGTTGACAAAGTCATAATTCACATCCAACAGTAATTTAGAGTCAAAAGATTAAATGTTGAAATTTCATCATTATAGACCATTTTGGTATCGTTCGACAGGTCCGGAGTCATCGTTTTTCATCCGAAAATTGATTTTTTGGACTGTACCAAAAATGATTCAAAATGTCAATTGGATCATGCCTCATGTTGAATAACCACTTTTTAAACGCTCACAGTGACCAAAATTGCCATTTTTACAGAGTTTTGCTTACTCAAAAGCTTCCATTTTGACCCGTTTCAGGCACAGAAATGACTTTAAACACACTTATTTTAGTTGACAAAGTCCTAATTCACATCCAACAGTAATTTAGAGTCAAAAGATTAAATGTTGAAATTTCATCCATATTGACCATTTTGGGATCATTCGACAGGTCCGGAGTCATCGTTTTTCATCCGAAAATAGATTTTTTGGACTGTACCAAAAATGATTCAAAATGTCAATTGGATCATGCCTCATGTTGAATAACCACTTTTTAAACCCTCACAGTGACCAAAATTGCCATTTTTACAGAGTTTTGCTTACTCAAAAGCTTCCATTTTGACCCGTTTCAGGCACAGAAATGACTTTAAACACACTTATTCTAGTTGACAAAGTCATAATTCACATCCAACAGTAATTTAGAGTCAAAAGATTAAATGTTGAAATTTCATCATTATAGACCATTTTGGTATCGTTCGACAGGTCCGGAGTCATCGTTTTTCATCCGAAAATTGATTTTTTTGGACTGTACCAAAAATGATTCAAAATGTCAATTGGATCATGCCTCATGTTGAATAACCACTTTTTAAACCCTCACAGTGACCAAAATTGCCATTTTGACAGAGTTTTGCATACTCAAAAGCTTCAATTTTGACCCGTTTCAGGCACAGAAATATCTTTAAACACACTTATTTTAGTTGACAAAGTCCTAATTCACATCCAACAGTAATTTAGAGTCAAAAGATTAAATGTTAAACTTTCATCATTATAGACCATTTTGGGATCGTTCGACAGGTCCGGAGTCATCGTTTTTCATCCGAAAATTGATTTTTTGGACTGTACCAAAAATGATTCAAAATGTCAATTGGATCATGCCTCATGTTGAATAACCACTTTTTAAACCCTCACAGTGACCAAAATTGCCATTTTTACAGAGTTTTGCTTACTCAAAAGCTTCCATTTTGACCCGTTTCAGGCACAGAAATGACTTTAAACACACTTATTCTAGTTGACAAAGTCATAATTCACATCCAACAGTCATTTAGAGTCAAAAGATTAAATGTTAAAATGTCATCATTATAGACCATTTTGGGATCGTTCGACAGGTCCGGAGTCATTGTTTTTCATCCGAAAATTGATTTTTTGGACTGTACCAAAAATTATTCAAAATGTCAATTGGATCATGCCTCATGTTGAATAACCACTTTTTAAACCCTCACAGTGACCAAAATTGCCATTTTTACAGAGTTTTTCTTACTCAAAAGCTTCAATTTTGACCCGTTTCAGGCACAGAAATGACTTTAAACACACTTATTTTAGTTGACAAAGTCATAATTCACATCCAACAGTAATTTAGAGTCAAAAGATTAAATGTTAAAATTTCATCATTATAGACCATTTTGGGATCGTTCGACAGGTCCGGAGTCATTGTTTTTCATCCGAAAATAGATTTTTTGGACTGTACCAAAAATGATTCAAAATGTCAATTGGATCATGCCTCATGTTGAATAACCACTTTTTAAACCCTCACAGTGACCAAAATTGCCATTTTTACGGAGTTTTGCTTACTCAAAAGCTTCCATTTTGACCCGTTTCAGTTACAGAAATGACTTTAAACACACTTATTCTAGTTGACAAAGTCATAATTCACATCCAACAGTAATTTAGAGTCAAAAGATTAAATGTTGAAATTTCATCATTATAGACCATTTTGGTATCGTTCGACAGGTCCGGAGTCATCGTTTTTCATCCGAAAATTGATTTTTTGGACTGTACCAACAATGATTCAAAATGTCAATTGGATCATGCCTCATGTTGAATAACCACTTTTTAAACCCCCACAGTGACCAAAATTGCCATTTTTACAGAGTTTTGCTTACTCAAAAGCTTCCATTTTGACCCGTTTCAGGCACAGAAATGACTTTAAACACACTTATTCTAGTTGACAAAGTCATAATTCACATCCAACAGTAATTTAGAGTCAAAAGATTAAATGTTGAAATTTCATCATTATAGACCATTTTGGTATCGTTCGACAGGTCCGGAGTCATCGTTTTTCATCCGAAAATTGATTTTTTGGACTGTACCAAAAATGATTCAAAATGTCAATTGGATCATGCCTCATGTTGAATAACCACTTTTTAAACCCTCACAGTGACCAAAATTGCCATTTTTACAGAGTTTTGCTTACTCAAAAGCTTCCATTTTGACCCGTTTCAGTTACAGAAATGACTTTAAACACACTTATTCTAGTTGACAAAGTCATAATTCACATCCAACAGTAATTTAGAGTCAAAAGATTAAATGTTGAAATTTCATCATTATAGACCATTTTGGTATCGTTCGACAGGTCCGGAGTCATCGTTTTTCATCCGAAAATTGATTTTTTGGACTGTACCAACAATGATTCAAAATGTCAATTGGATCATGCCTCATGTTGAATGACCACTTTTTAAACCCCCACAGTGACCAAAATTGCCATTTTTACAGAGTTTTGCTTACTCAAAAGCTTCCATTTTGACCCGTTTCAGGCACAGAAATGACTTTAAACACACTTATTCTAGTTGACAAAGTCATAATTCACATCCAACAGTAATTTAGAGTCAAAAGATTAAATGTTGAAATTTCATCATTATAGACCATTTCATGATCGTTCGACAGGTCCGGAGTCATCGTTTTTCATCCGAAAATTTATTTTTTGGACTGTACCAAAAATGATTCAAAATGTCAATTGGATCATGCCTCATGTTGAATAACCACTTTTTAAACCCTCACAGTGACAAAAAATTGCCATTTTTACAGAGTTTTGCTTACTCAAAAGCTTCCATTTTGACCCGTTTCAGGCACAGAAATGACTTTAAACACACTTATTCTAGTTGACAACGTCATAATTCACATCCAACAGTAATTTAGAGTCAAAAGATTAAATGTTGAAATTTCATCATTATAGACCATTTTGGTATCGTTCGACAGGTCCGGAGTCATCGTTTTTCATCCGAAAATTGATTTTTTGGACTGTACCAACAATGATTCAAAATGTCAATTGGATCATGCCTCATGTTGAATAACCACTTTTTATACCCCCACAGTGACCAAAATTGCCATTTTTACAGAGTTTTGCTTACTCAAAAGCTTCCATTTTGACCCGTTTCAGGCACAGAAATGACTTTAAACACACTTATTCTAGTTGACAAAGTCATAATTCACATCCAACAGTAATTTAGAGTCAAAAGATTAAATGTTGAAATTTCATCATTATAGACCATTTTATGATCGTTCGACAGGTCCGGAGTCATCGTTTTTCATCCGAAAATTGATTTTTTGGACTGTACCAAAAATGATTCAAAATGTCAATTGGATCATGCCTCATGTTGAATAACCACTTTTTAAACCCTCACAGTGACCAAAATTGCCATTTTTACAGAGTTTTGCTTACTCAAAAGCTTCCATTTTGACCCGTTTCAGGCACAGAAATGACTTTAAACACACTTATTCTAGTTGACAAAGTCATAATTCACATCCAACAGTAATTTAGAGTCAAAAGATTAAATGTTGAAATTTCATCATTATAGACCATTTTGGTATCGTTCGACAGGTCCGGAGTCATCGTTTTTCATCCGAAAATTGATTTTTTGGACGTACCAAAAATGATTCAAAATGTCAATTGGATCATGCCTCATGTTGAATAACCACTTTTTAAACGCTCACAGTGACCAAAATTGCCATTTTTACAGAGTTTTGCTTACTCAAAAGCTTCCATTTTGACCCGTTTCAGGCACAGAAATGACTTTAAACACACTTATTTTAGTTGACAAAGTCCTAATTCACATCCAACAGTAATTTAGAGTCAAAAGATTAAATGTTGAAATTTCATCCATATTGACCATTTTGGGATCATTCGACAGGTCCGGAGTCATTGTTTTTCATCCGAAAATAGATTTTTTGGACTGTACCAAAAATGATTCAAAATGTCAATTGGATCATGCCTCATGTTGAATAACCACTTTTTAAACCCTCACAGTGACCAAAATTGCCATTTTTACGGAGTTTTGCTTACTCAAAAGCTTCCATTTTGACCCGTTTCAGTTACAGAAATGACTTTAAACACACTTATTCTAGTTGACAAAGTCATAATTCACATCCAACAGTAATTTAGAGTCAAAAGATTAAATGTTGAAATTTCATCATTATAGACCATTTTGGTATCGTTCGACAGGTCCGGAGTCATCGTTTTTCATCCGAAAATTGATTTTTTGGACTGTACCAACAATGATTCAAAATGTCAATTGGATCATGCCTCATGTTGAATAACCACTTTTTAAACCCCCACAGTGACCAAAATTGCCATTTTTACAGAGTTTTGCTTACTCAAAAGCTTCCATTTTGACCCGTTTCAGGCACAGAAATGACTTTAAACACACTTATTCTAGTTGACAAAGTCATAATTCACATCCAACAGTAATTTAGAGTCAAAAGATTAAATGTTGAAATTTCATCATTATAGACCATTTTGGTATCGTTCGACAGGTCCGGAGTCATCGTTTTTCATCCGAAAATTGATTTTTTGGACTGTACCAAAAATGATTCAAAATGTCAATTGGATCATGCCTCATGTTGAATAACCACTTTTTAAACCCTCACAGTGACCAAAATTGCCATTTTTACAGAGTTTTGCTTACTCAAAAGCTTCCATTTTGACCCGTTTCAGTTACAGAAATGACTTTAAACACACTTATTCTAGTTGACAAAGTCATAATTCACATCCAACAGTAATTTAGAGTCAAAAGATTAAATGTTGAAATTTCATCATTATAGACCATTTTGGTATCGTTCGACAGGTCCGGAGTCATCGTTTTTCATCCGAAAATTGATTTTTTGGACTGTACCAACAATGATTCAAAATGTCAATTGGATCATGCCTCATGTTGAATGACCACTTTTTAAACCCCCACAGTGACCAAAATTGCCATTTTTACAGAGTTTTGCTTACTCAAAAGCTTCCATTTTGACCCGTTTCAGGCACAGAAATGACTTTAAACACACTTATTCTAGTTGACAAAGTCATAATTCACATCCAACAGTAATTTAGAGTCAAAAGATTAAATGTTGAAATTTCATCATTATAGACCATTTCATGATCGTTCGACAGGTCCGGAGTCATCGTTTTTCATCCGAAAATTTATTTTTTGGACTGTACCAAAAATGATTCAAAATGTCAATTGGATCATGCCTCATGTTGAATAACCACTTTTTAAACCCTCACAGTGACAAAAAATTGCCATTTTTACAGAGTTTTGCTTACTCAAAAGCTTCCATTTTGACCCGTTTCAGGCACAGAAATGACTTTAAACACACTTATTCTAGTTGACAACGTCATAATTCACATCCAACAGTAATTTAGAGTCAAAAGATTAAATGTTGAAATTTCATCATTATAGACCATTTTGGTATCGTTCGACAGGTCCGGAGTCATCGTTTTTCATCCGAAAATTGATTTTTTGGACTGTACCAACAATGATTCAAAATGTCAATTGGATCATGCCTCATGTTGAATAACCACTTTTTATACCCCCACAGTGACCAAAATTGCCATTTTTACAGAGTTTTGCTTACTCAAAAGCTTCCATTTTGACCCGTTTCAGGCACAGAAATGACTTTAAACACACTTATTCTAGTTGACAAAGTCATAATTCACATCCAACAGTAATTTAGAGTCAAAAGATTAAATGTTGAAATTTCATCATTATAGACCATTTTATGATCGTTCGACAGGTCCGGAGTCATCGTTTTTCATCCGAAAATTGATTTTTTGGACTGTACCAAAAATGATTCAAAATGTCAATTGGATCATGCCTCATGTTGAATAACCACTTTTTAAACCCTCACAGTGACCAAAATTGCCATTTTTACAGAGTTTTGCTTACTCAAAAGCTTCCATTTTGACCCGTTTCAGGCACAGAAATGACTTTAAACACACTTATTCTAGTTGACAAAGTCATAATTCACATCCAACAGTAATTTAGAGTCAAAAGATTAAATGTTGAAATTTCATCATTATAGACCATTTTGGTATCGTTCGACAGGTCCGGAGTCATCGTTTTTCATCCGAAAATTGATTTTTTGGACTGTACCAAAAATGATTCAAAATGTCAATTGGATCATGCCTCATGTTGAATAACCACTTTTTAAACGCTCACAGTGACCAAAATTGCCATTTTTACAGAGTTTTGCTTACTCAAAAGCTTCCATTTTGACCCGTTTCAGGCACAGAAATGACTTTAAACACACTTATTTTAGTTGACAGAGTCCTAATTCACATCCAACAGTAATTTAGAGTCAAAAGATTAAATGTTGAAATTTCATCCATATTGACCATTTTGGGATCATTCGACAGGTCCGGAGTCATCGTTTTTCATCCGAAAATAGATTTTTTGGACTGTACCAAAAATGATTCAAAATGTCAATTGGATCATGCCTCATGTTGAATAACCACTTTTTAAACCCTCACAGTGACCAAAATTGCCATTTTTACAGAGTTTTGCTTACTCAAAAGCTTCCATTTTGACCCGTTTCAGGCACAGAAATGACTTTAAACACACTTATTCTAGTTGACAAAGTCATAATTCACATCCAACAGTAATTTAGAGTCAAAAGATTAAATGTTGAAATTTCATCATTATAGACCATTTTGGTATCGTTCGACAGGTCCGGAGTCATCGTTTTTCATCCGAAAATTGATTTTTTTGGACTGTACCAAAAATGATTCAAAATGTCAATTGGATCATGCCTCATGTTGAATAACCACTTTTTAAACCCTCACAGTGACCAAAATTGCCATTTTGACAGAGTTTTGCTTACTCAAAAACTTCCATTTTGACCCGTTTCAGGCACAGAAATGACTTTAAACACACTTATTCTAGTTGACAAAATCATAATTCACATCCAACAGTAATTTAGAGTCAAAAGATTAAATGTTGAAATTTCATCATTATAGACCATTTTATGATCGTTCGACAGGTCCGGAGTCATCGTTTTTCATCCGAAAATTGATTTTTTGGACTGTACCAAAAATGATTCAAAATGTCAATTGGATCATGCCTCATGTTGAATAACCACTTTTTAAACCCTCACAGTGACCAAAATTGCCATTTTTACAGAGTTTTGCTTACTCAAAAGCTTCCATTTTGACCCGTTTCAGGCACAGAAATGACTTTAAACACACTTATTCTAGTTGACAAAGTCATAATTCACATCCAACAGTAATTTAGAGTCAAAAGATTAAATGTTGAAATTTCATCATTATAGACCATTTTGGTATCGTTCGACAGGTCCGGAGTCATCGTTTTTCATCCGAAAATTGATTTTTTGGACTGTACCAACAATGATTCAAAATGTCAATTGGATCATGCCTCATGTTGAATAACCACTTTTTAAACCCCCACAGTGACCAAAATTGCCATTTTTACAGAGTTTTGCTTACTCAAAAGCTTCCATTTTGACCCGTTTCAGGCACAGAAATGACTTTAAACACACTTATTTTAGTTGACAAAGTCCTAATTCACATCCAACAGTAATTTAGAGTCAAAAGATTAAATGTTAAAATTTCATCATTATAGACCATTTTGGGATCGTTCGACAGGTCCGGAGTCATCGTTTTTCATCCGAAAATTGATTTTTTGGACTGTACCAAAAATGATTCAAAATGTCAATTGGATCATGCCTCATGTTGAATAACCACTTTTTAAACCCTCACAGTGACCAAAATTGCCATTTTTACAGAGTTTTGCTTAATCAAAAGCTTCCATTTGGACCCGTTTCAGGCACAGAAATGACTTTAAACACACTTATTCTAGTTGACAAAGTCATAATTCACATCCAACAGTAATTTAGAGTCAAAAGATTAAATGTTGAAATTTCATCATTGTAGACCATTTTGGTATCGTTCGACAGGTCCGGAGTCATCGTTTTTCATCCGAAAATTGATTATTTGGACTGTACCAAAAATGATTCAAAATGTCAATTGGATCATGCCTCATGTTGAATAACCACTTTTTAACCCCTCACAGTGACCAAAATTGCCATTTTTTTTAGAGTTTTGCTTACTCAAAAGCTTCAATTTTGACCCGTTTCAGGCACAGAAATGACTTTAAACACACTTATTTTAGTTGACAAAGTCCTAATTCACATCCAACAGTAATTTAGAGTCAAAAGATTAAATGTTAAAATTTCATCATTATAGACCATTTTGGGATCGTTCGACAGGTCCGGAGTCATCGTTTTTCATCCGAAAATTGATTTTTTGGACTGTACCAAAAATTATTCAAAATGTCAATTGGATCATGCCTCATGTTGAATAACCACTTTTTAAACCCTCACAATGACCAAAATTGCCATTTTTACAGAGTTTTGCTCACTCAAAAGCTTCCATTTTGACCCGTTTCAGGCACAGAAATGACTTTAAACACACTTATTCTAGTTGACAAAGTCATAATTCACATCCAACAGTAATTTAGAGTCAAAAGATTAAATGTTGAAATTTCATCATTATAGACCATTTTATGATCGTTCGACAGGTACGGAGTCATCGTTTTTCATCCGAAAATTGATTTTTTGGACTGTACCAAAAATGATTCAAAATGTCAATTGGATCATGCCTCATGTTAAAGAACCACTTTTTAAACGCTCACAGTGACCAAAATTGCCATTTTTACAGAGTTTTGCTTACTCAAAAGATTCCATTTTGACCCGTTTCAGGCACAGAAATGACTTTAAACACACTTATTCTAGTTGACAAAGTCATAATTCACATCCAACAGTAATTTAGAGTCAAAAGATTAAATGTTGAAATTTCATCATTATAGACCATTTTGGTATCGTTCGACAGGTCCGGAGTCATCGTTTTTCATCCGAAAATTGATTTTTTGGACTGTACCAAAAATGATTCAAAATGTCAATTGGATCATGCCTCATGTTGAATAACCACTTTTTAAACGCTCACAGTGACCAAAATTGCCATTTTTACAGAGTTTTGCTTACTCAAAAGCTTCCATTTTGACCCGTTTCAGGCACAGAAATGACTTTAAACACACTTATTTTAGTTGACAAAGTCCTAATTCACATCCAACAGTAATTTAGAGTCAAAAGATTAAATGTTGAAATTTCATCCATATTGACCATTTTGGGATCATTCGACAGGTCCGGAGTCATCGTTTTTCATCCGAAAATAGATTTTTTGGACTGTACCAAAAATGATTCAAAATGTCAATTGGATCATGCCTCATGTTGAATAACCACTTTTTAAACCCTCACAGTGACCAAAATTGCCATTTTTACAGAGTTTTGCTTACTCAAAAGCTTCCATTTTGACCCGTTTCAGGCACAGAAATGACTTTAAACACACTTATTCTAGTTGACAAAGTCATAATTCACATCCAACAGTAATTTAGAGTCAAAAGATTAAATGTTGAAATTTCATCATTATAGACCATTTTGGTATTGTTCGACAGGTCCGGAGTCATCGTTTTTCATCCGAAAATTGATTTTTTTGGACTGTACCAAAAATGATTCAAAATGTCAATTGGATCATGCCTCATGTTGAATAACCACTTTTTAAACCCTCACAGTGACCAAAATTGCCATTTTGACAGAGTTTTGCTTACTCAAAAACTTCCATTTTGACCCGTTTCAGGCACAGAAATGACTTTAAACACACTTATTCTAGTTGACAAAATCATAATTCACATCCAACAGTAATTTAGAGTCAAAAGATTAAATGTTGAAATTTCATCATTATAGACCATTTTATGATCGTTCGACAGGTCCGGAGTCATCGTTTTTCATCCGAAAATTGATTTTTTGGACTGTACCAACAATGATTCAAAATGTCAATTGGATCATGCCTCATGTTGAATAACCACTTTTTAAACCCCCACAGTGACCAAAATTGCCATTTTTACAGAGTTTTGCTTACTCAAAAGCTTCCATTTTGACCCGTTTCAGGCACAGAAATGACTTTAAACACACTTATTTTAGTTGACAAAGTCCTAATTCACATCCAACAGTAATTTAGAGTCAAAAGATTAAATGTTAAAATTTCATCATTATAGACCATTTTGGGATCGTTCGACAGGTCCGGAGTCATCGTTTTTCATCCGAAAATTGATTTTTTGGACTGTACCAAAAATGATTCAAAATGTCAATTGGATCATGCCTCATGTTGAATAACCACTTTTTAAACCCTCACAGTGACCAAAATTGCCATTTTTACAGAGTTTTGCTTAATCAAAAGCTTCCATTTGGACCCGTTTCAGGCACAGAAATGACTTTAAACACACTTATTCTAGTTGACAAAGTCATAATTCACATCCAACAGTAATTTAGAGTCAAAAGATTAAATGTTGAAATTTCATCATTGTAGACCATTTTGGTATCGTTCGACAGGTCCGGAGTCATCGTTTTTCATCCGAAAATTGATTATTTGGACTGTACCAAAAATGATTCAAAATGTCAATTGGATCATGCCTCATGTTGAATAACCACTTTTTAACCCCTCACAGTGACCAAAATTGCCATTTTTTTTAGAGTTTTGCTTACTCAAAAGCTTCAATTTTGACCCGTTTCAGGCACAGAAATGACTTTAAACACACTTATTTTAGTTGACAAAGTCCTAATTCACATCCAACAGTAATTTAGAGTCAAAAGATTAAATGTTAAAATTTCATCATTATAGACCATTTTGGGATCGTTCGACAGGTCCGGAGTCATCGTTTTTCATCCGAAAATTGATTTTTTGGACTGTACCAAAAATTATTCAAAATGTCAATTGGATCATGCCTCATGTTGAATAACCACTTTTTAAACCCTCACAATGACCAAAATTGCCATTTTTACAGAGTTTTGCTTACTCAAAAGCTTCCATTTTGACCCGTTTCAGGCACAGAAATGACTTTAAACACACTTATTCTAGTTGACAAAGTCATAATTCACATCCAACAGTAATTTAGAGTCAAAAGATTAAATGTTGAAATTTCATCATTATAGACCATTTTATGATCGTTCGACAGGTACGGAGTCATCGTTTTTCATCCGAAAATTGATTTTTTGGACTGTACCAAAAATGATTCAAAATGTCAATTGGATCATGCCTCATGTTGAAGAACCACTTTTTAAACGCTCACAGTGACCAAAATTGCCATTTTTACAGAGTTTTGCTTACTCAAAAGATTCCATTTTGACCCGTTTCAGGCACAGAAATGACTTTAAACACACTTATTCTAGTTGACAAAGTCATAATTCACATCCAACAGTAATTTAGAGTCAAAAGATTAAATGTTGAAATTTCATCATTATAGACCATTTTGGTATCGTTCGACAGGTCCGGAGTCATCGTTTTTCATCCCAAAATTGATTTTTTGGACTGTACCAAAAATGATTCAAAATGTCAATTGGATCATGCCTCATGTTGAATAACCACTTTTTAAACCCTCACAGTGACCAAAATTGCGATTTTTACAGAGTTTTGCTTACTCAAAAGCTTCCATTATGACCCGTTTCAGGCACAGAAATGACTTTAAATACACTTATTCTAGTTGACAAAGTCATAATTAACATCCAACAGTCATTTAGAGTCAAAAGATTAAATGTTGAAATTTCATCATTATAGACCATTTTGGGATCGTTCGACAGGTCCGGAGTCATCGTTTTTCATCCGAAAATGGATTTTTTGGACTGTACCAAAAATTATTCAAAATGTCAATTGGATCATGCCTCATGTTGAATAACCACTTTTTAAACCCTCACAATGACCAAAATTGCCATTTTTACAGAGTTTGCGTACTCAAAAGCTTCCATTTTGACCCGTTTCAGTTACAGAAATGACTTTAAACACACTTATTCTAGTTAACAAAGTCATAATTCACATCCAACAGTAATTTAGAGTCAAAAGAATAAATGTTGAAATTTCATCATTATAGACCATTTTGGTATCGTTCGACAGGTCCGGAGTCATCGTTTTTCATCCGAAAATTGATTTTTTGGACTGTACCAACAATGATTCAAAATGTCAATTGGATCATGCCTCATGTTGAATAACCACTTTTTAAACCCCCACAGTGACCAAAATTGCCATTTTTACAGAGTTTTGCTTACTCAAAAGCTTCCATTTTGACCCGTTTCAGGCACAGAAATGACTTTAAACACACTTATTCTAGTTGACAAAGTCATAATTCACATCCAACAGTAATTTAGAGTCAAAAGATTAAATGTTGAAATTTCATCATTATAGACCATTTTATGATCGTTCGACAGGTCCGGAGTCATCGTTTTTCATCCGAAAATTGATTTTTTGGACTGTACCAAAAATGATTCAAAATGTCAATTGGATCATGCCTCATGTTGAAGAACCACTTTTTAAACCCTCACAGTGACAAAAAATTGCCATTTTTACAGAGTTTTGCTTACTCAAAAGCTTCCATTTTGACCCGTTTCAGGCACAGAAATGACTTTAAACACACTTATTCTAGTTGACAAAGTCATAATTCACATCCAACAGTAATTTAGAGTCAAAAGATTAAATGTTAAAATTTCATCATTATAGACCATTTTGGGATCGTTCGACAGGTCCGGAGTCATCGTTTTTCATCCGAAAATTGATTTTTTGGACTGTACCAAAAATGATTCAAAATGTCAATTGGATCATGCCTCATGTTGAATAACCACTTTTTAAACCCTCACAGTGACCAAAATTGCCATTTTTACAAAGTTTTGCTTACTCAAAAGCTTCAATTTTGACCCGTTTCAGGCACAGAAATGACTTTAAATACACTTACTTTAGTTGACAAAGTCCTAATTCACATCCAACAGTAATTTAGAGCCAAAAGATTAAATGTTAAAATTTCATCATTATAGACCATTTTGGGATCGTTCGACAGGTCCGGAGTCGTTTTTCATCCGAAAATTGATTTTTTGGACTGTACCAACAATGATTCAAAATGTCAATTGGATCATGCCTCATGTTGAATAACCACTTTTTAAACCCCCACAGTGACCAAAATTGCCATTTTTACAGAGTTTTGCTTACTCAAAAGCTTCCATTTTGACCCGTTTCAGGCACAGAAATGACTTTAAACACACTTATTCTAGTTGACAAAGTCATAATTCACATCCAACAGTCATTTAGAGTCAAAAGATTAAATGTTGAAATTTCATCATTATAGACCATTTTGGTATCGTTCGACAGGTCCGGAGTCATTGTTTTTCATCCGAAAATTGATTTTTTGGACTGTACCAAAAATGATTCAAAATGTCAATTGGATCATGCCTCATGTTGAATAACCACTTTTTAAACCCTCACAGTGTTCAAAATTGCCATTTTTACAGAGTTTTTCTTACTCAAAAGCTTCAATTTTGACCCGTTTCAGGCACAGAAATGACTTTAAACACACTTATTTTAGTTGACAAAGTCATAATTCACATCCAACAGTAATTTAGAGTCAAAAGATTAAATGTTAAAATTTCATCATTATAGACCATTTTGGGATCGTTCGACAGGTCCGGAGTCATCGTTTTTCATCCGAAAATTGATTTTTTGGACTGTACCAAAAATGATTCAAAATGTCAATTGGATCATGCCTCATGTTGAATAACCACTTTTTAAACCCTCACAGTGACAAAAAATTGCCATTTTTACAGAGTTTTGCTTACTCAAAAGCTTCCATTTTGACCCGTTTCAGGCACAGAAATGACTTTAAACACACTTATTCTAGTTGACAAAGTCATAATTCACATCCAACAGTCATTTAGAGTCAAAAGATTAAATGTTGAAATTTCATCCATATTGACCATTTTGGGATCGTTCGACAGGTCCGGAGTCATCGTTTTTCATCCGAAAATAGATTTTTTGGACTGTACCAAAAATGATTCAAAATGTCAATTGGATCATGCCTCATGTTGAATAACCACTTTTTAAACCCTCACAGTGACCAAAATTGCCATTTTTACAGAGTTTTGCTTACTCAAAAGCTTCCATTTTGACCCGTTTCAGTTACAGAAATGACTTTAAACACACTTATTCTAGTTGACAAAGTCATAATTCACATCCAACAGTAATTTAGAGTCAAAAGATTAAATGTTGAAATTTCATCATTATAGACCATTTTGGTATCGTTCGACAGGTCCGGAGTCATCGTTTTTCATCCGAAAATTGATTTTTTGGACTGTACCAACAATGATTCAAAATGTCAATTGGATCATGCCTCATGTTGAATAACCACTTTTTAAACCCTCACAGTGACCAAAATTGCCATTTTTACAGAGTTTTGCATGCTCAAAAGCTTCAATTTTGACCCGTTTCAGGCACAGAAATGACTTTAAACACACTTATTTTAGTTGACAAAGTCCTAATTCACATCCAACAGTAATTTAGAGTCAAAAGATTAAATGTTAAACTTTTATCATTATAGACCATTTTGGGATCGTTCGACAGGTCCGGAGTCATCGTTTTTCATCCGAAAATTTATTTTTTGGACTGTACCAAAAATGATTCAAAATGTCAATTGGATCATGCCTCATGTTGAATAACCACTTTTTAAACCCTCACAGTGACCAAAATTGCCATTTTTACAGAGTTTTGCTTACTCAAAAGCTTCCATTTTGACCCGTTTCAGGCACAGAAATGACTTTAAACACACTTATTCTACTTGACAAAGTCAGAATTCACATCCAACAGTAATTTAGAGTCAAAAGATTAAATGTTGAAATTTCATCATTATAGACCATTTTGGTATCGTTCGACAGGTCCGGAGTCATCGTTTTTCATCCGAAAATTGATTTTTTGGACTGTACCAAAAATGATTCAAAATGTCAATTGGATCATGCCTCATGTTGAATAACCACTTTTTAAACCCTCACAGTGTTCAAAATTGCCATTTTTACAGAGTTTTTCTTACTCAAAAGCTTCAATTTTGACCCGTTTCAGGCACAGAAATGACTTTAAACACACTTATTTTAGTTGACAAAGTCATAATTCACATCCAACAGTAATTTAGAGTCAAAAGATTAAATGTTAAAATTTCATCATTATAGACCATTTTGGGATCGTTCGACAGGTCCGGAGTCATCGTTTTTCATCCGAAAATTGATTTTTTGGACTGTACCAAAAATGATTCAAAATGTCAATTGGATCATGCCTCATGTTGAATAACCACTTTTTAAACCCTCACAGTGACAAAAAATTGCCATTTTTACAGAGTTTTGCTTACTCAAAAGCTTCCATTTTGACCCGTTTCAGGCACAGAAATGACTTTAAACACACTTATTCTAGTTGACAAAGTCATAATTCACATCCAACAGTCATTTAGAGTCAAAAGATTAAATGTTGAAATTTCATCCATATTGACCATTTTGGGATCGTTCGACAGGTCCGGAGTCATCGTTTTTCATCCGAAAATAGATTTTTTGGACTGTACCAAAAATGATTCAAAATGTCAATTGGATCATGCCTCATGTTGAATAACCACTTTTTAAACTCTCACAGTGACCAAAATTGCCATTTTTACAGAGTTTTGCTTACTCAAAAGCTTCCATTTTGACCCGTTTCAGTTACAGAAATGACTTTAAACACACTTATTCTAGTTGACAAAGTCATAATTCACATCCAACAGTAATTTAGAGTCAAAAGATTAAATGTTGAAATTTCATCATTATAGACCATTTTGGTATCGTTCGACAGGTCCGGAGTCATCGTTTTTCATCCGAAAATTGATTTTTTGGACTGTACCAACAATGATTCAAAATGTCAATTGGATCATGCCTCATGTTGAATAACCACTTTTTAAACCCTCACAGTGACCAAAATTGCCATTTTTACAGAGTTTTGCATGCTCAAAAGCTTCAATTTTGACCCGTTTCAGGCACAGAAATGACTTTAAACACACTTATTTTAGTTGACAAAGTCCTAATTCACATCCAACAGTAATTTAGAGTCAAAAGATTAAATGTTAAACTTTTATCATTATAGACCATTTTGGGATCGTTCGACAGGTCCGGAGTCATCGTTTTTCATCCGAAAATTGATTTTTTGGACTGTACCAAAAATGATTCAAAATGTCAATTGGATCATGCCTCATGTTGAATAACCACTTTTTAAACCCTCACAGTGACCAAAATTGCCATTTTTACAGAGTTTTTCTTACTCAAAAGCTTCAATTTTGACCCGTTTCAGGCACAGAAATGACTTTAAACACACTTATTTTAGTTGACAAAGTCATAATTCACATCCAACAGTAATTTAGAGTCAAAAGATTAAATGTTAAAATGTCATCATTATAGACCATTTTGGGATCGTTCGACAGGTCCGGAGTCATCGTTTTTCATCCGAAAATTGATTTTTTGGACTGTACCAAAAATGATTCAAAATGTCAATTGGATCATGCCTCATGTTGAAGAACCACTTTTTAAACCCTCACAGTGACAAAAAATTGCCATTTTTACAGAGTTTTGCTTACTCAAAAGCTTCCATTTTGACCCGTTTCAGGCACAGAAATGACTTTAAACACACTTATTCTAGTTGACAAAGTCATAATTCACATCCAACAGTCATTTAGAGTCAAAAGATTAAATGTTGAAATTTCATCCATATTGACCATTTTGGGATCGTTCGACAGGTCCGGAGTCGTCGTTTTTCATCCGAAAATAGATTTTTTGGACTGTACCAAAAATGATTCAAAATGTCAATTGGATCATGCCTCATGTTGAATAACCACTTTTTAAACCCTCACAGTGACCAAAATTGCCATTTTTACAGAGTTTTGCTTACTCAAAAGCTTCCATTTTGACCCGTTTCAGTTACAGAAATGACTTTAAACACACTTATTCTAGTTGACAAAGTCATAATTCACATCCAACAGTAATTTAGAGTCAAAAGATTAAATGTTGAAATTTCATCATTATAGACCATTTTGGTATCGTTCGACAGGTCCGGAGTCATCGTTTTTCATCCGAAAATTGATTTTTTGGACTGTACCAACAATGATTCAAAATGTCAATTGGATCATGCCTCATGTTGAATAACCACTTTTTAAACCCCCACAGTGACCAAAATTGCCATTTTTACAGAGTTTTGCTTACTCAAAAGCTTCCATTTTGACCCGTTTCAGGCACAGAAATGACTTTAAACACACTTATTCTAGTTGACAAAGTCATAATTCACATCCAACAGTAATTTAGAGTCAAAAGATTAAATGTTGAAATTTCATCATTATAGACCATTTCATGATCGTTCGACAGGTCCGGAGTCATCGTTTTTCATCCGAAAATTTATTTTTTGGACTGTACCAAAAATGATTCAAAATGTCAATTGGATCATGCCTCATGTTGAATAACCACTTTTTAAACCCTCACAGTGACCAAAATTGCCATTTTTACAGAGTTTTGCTTACTCAAAAGCTTCCATTTTGACCCGTTTCAGGCACAGAAATGACTTTAAACACACTTATTCTACTTGACAAAGTCAGAATTCACATCCAACAGTAATTTAGAGTCAAAAGATTAAATGTTGAAATTTCATCATTATAGACCATTTTGGTATCGTTCGACAGGTCCGGAGTCATCGTTTTTCATCCGAAAATTGATTTTTTGGACTGTACCAAAAATGATTCAAAATGTCAATTGGATCATGCCTCATGTTGAATAACCACTTTTTAAACCCTCACAGTGACCAAAATTGCCATTTTTACAGAGTTTTGCTTACTCAAAAGCTTCAATTTTGACCCGTTTCAGGCACAGAAATGACTTTAAACACACTTATTTTAGTTGACAAAGTCCTAATTCACATCCAACAGTAATTTAGAGTCAAAAGATTAAATGTTAAAATTTCATCATTATAGACCATTTTGGGATCGTTCGACAGGTCCGGAGTCATCGTTTTTCATCCGAAAATTAATTTTTTGGACTGTACCAAAAATGATTCAAAATGTCAATTGGATCATGCCTCATGTTGAATAACCACTTTTTAAACCCTCACAGTGACCAAAATTGCGATTTTTACAGAGTTTTGCTTACTCAAAAGCTTCCATTATGACCCGTTTCAGGCACAGAAATGACTTTAAATACACTTATTCTAGTTGACAAAGTCATAATTAACATCCAACAGTCATTTAGAGTCAAAAGATTAAATGTTGAAATTTCATCATTATAGACCATTTTGGGATCGTTCGACAGGTCCGGAGTCATCGTTTTTCATCCGAAAATGGATTTTTTGGACTGTACCAAAAATTATTCAAAATGTCAATTGGATCATGCCTCATGTTGAATAACCACTTTTTAAACCCTCACAATGACCAAAATTGCCATTTTTACAGAGTTTGCGTACTCAAAAGCTTCCATTTTGACCCGTTTCAGTTACAGAAATGACTTTAAACACACTTATTCTAGTTGACAAAGTCATAATTCACATCCAACAGTAATTTAGAGTCAAAAGATTAAATGTTGAAATTTCATCATTATAGACCATTTTGGTATCGTTCGACAGGTCCGGAGTCATCGTTTTTCATCCGAAAATTGATTTTTTGGACTGTACCAACAATGATTCAAAATGTCAATTGGATCATGCCTCATGTTGAATAACCACTTTTTAAACCCCCACAGTGACCAAAATTGCCATTTTTACAGAGTTTTGCTTACTCAAAAGCTTCCATTTTGACCCGTTTGAGGCACAGAAATGACTTTAAACACACTTATTCTAGTTGACAAAGTCATAATTCACATCCAACAGTAATTTAGAGTCAAAAGATTAAATGTTAAAATTTCATCATTATAGACCATTTTGGGATCGTTCGACAGGTCCGGAGTCATCGTTTTTCATCCGAAAATTGATTTTTTGGACTGTACCAAAAATGATTCAAAATGTCAATTGGATCATGCCTCATGTTGAATAACCACTTTTTAAACCCTCACAGTGACCAAAATAGCCATTTTTACAAAGTTTTGCTTACTCAAAAGCTTCAATTTTGACCCGTTTCAGGCACAGAAATGACTTTAAACACACTTACTTTAGTTGACAAAGTCCTAATTCACATCCAACAGTAATTTAGAGCCAAAAGATTAAATGTTAAAATTTCATCATTATAGACCATTTTGGGATGGTTCGACAGGTCCGGAGTCATCGTTTTTCATCCGAAAATTGATTTTTTGGACTGTACCAACAATGATTCAAAATGTCAATTGGATCATGCCTCATGTTGAATAACCACTTTTTAAACCCCCACAGTGACCAAAATTGCCATTTTTACAGAGTTTTGCTTACTCAAAAGCTTCCATTTTGACCCGTTTCAGGCACAGAAATGACTTTAAACACACTTATTCTCGTTGACAAAGTCATAATTCACATCCAACAGTCATTTAGAGTCAAAAGATTAAATGTTGAAATTTCATCATTATAGACCATTTTGGTATCGTTCGACAGGTCCGGAGTCATTGTTTTTCATCCGAAAATTGATTTTTTGGACTGTACCAAAAATGATTCAAAATGTCAATTGGATCATGCCTCATGTTGAATAACCACTTTTTAAACCCTCACAGTGACCAAAATTGCCATTTTTACAGAGTTTTTCTTACTCAAAAGCTTCCATTTTGACCCGTTTCAGGCACAGAAATGACTTTAAACACACTTATTCTAGTTGACAAAGTCATAATTCACATCCAACAGTCATTTAGAGTCAAAAGAATAAATGTTGAAATTTCATCCATATTGACCATTTTGGGATCGTTCGACAGGTCCGGAGTCATCGTTTTTCATCCGAAAATAGATTTTTTGGACTGTACCAAAAATGATTCAAAATGTCAATTGGATCATGCCTCATGTTGAATAACCACTTTTTAAACCCTCACAGTGACCAAAATTGCCATTTTTACAGAGTTTTGCTTACTCAAAAGCTTCCATTTTGACCCGTTTCAGTTACAGAAATGACTTTAAACACACTTATTCTAGTTGACAAAGTCATAATTCACATCCAACAGTAATTTAGAGTCAAAAGATTAAATGTTGAAATTTCATCATTATAGACCATTTTGGTATCGTTCGACAGGTCCGGAGTCATCGTTTTTCATCCGAAAATTGATTTTTTGGACTGTACCAACAATGATTCAAAATGTCAATTGGATCATGCCTCATGTTGAATAACCACTTTTTAAATCCTCACAGTGACCAAAATTGCCATTTTTACAGAGTTTTGCATACTCAAAAGCTTCAATTTTGACCCGTTTCAGGCACAGAAATGACTTTAAACACACTTATTTTAGTTGACAAAGTCCTAATTCACATCCAACAGTAATTTAGAGTCAAAAGATTAAATGTTAAACTTTCATCATTATAGACCATTTTGGGATCGTTCGACAGGTCCGGAGTCATCGTTTTTCATCCGAAAATTGATTTTTTGGACTGTACCAAAAATGATTCAAAATGTCAATTGGATCATGCCTCATGTTGAATAACCACTTTTTAAACCCTCACAGTGACCAAAATTGCCATTTTTACAGAGTTTTGCTTACTCAAAAGCTTCCATTTTGACCCGTTTCAGGCACAGAAATGACTTTAAACACACTTATTCTAGTTGACAAAGTCATAATTCACATCCAACAGTAATTTAGAGTCAAAAGATTAAATGTTAAAATTTCATCATTATAGACCATTTTGGGATCGTTCGACAGGTCCGGAGTCATCGTTTTTCATCCGAAAATTGATTTTTTGGACTGTACCAAAAATGATTCAAAATGTCAATTGGATCATGCCTCATGTTGAATAACCACTTTTTAAACCCTCACAGTGACCAAAATTGCCATTTTTACAGAGTTTTGCTTAATCAAAAGCTTCCATTTGGACCCGTTTCAGGCACAGAAATGACTTTAAACACACTTATTCTAGTTGACAAAGTCATAATTCACATCCAACAGTAATTTAGAGTCAAAAGATTAAATGTTGAAATTTCATCATTGTAGACCATTTTGGTATCGTTCGACAGGTCCGGAGTCATCGTTTTTCATCCGAAAATTGATTATTTGGACTGTACCAAAAATGATTCAAAATGTCAATTGGATCATGCCTCATGTTGAATAACCACTTTTTAACCCCTCACAGTGACCAAAATTGCCATTTTTTTTAGAGTTTTGCTTACTCAAAAGCTTCAATTTTGACCCGTTTCAGGCACAGAAATGACTTTAAACACACTTATTTTAGTTGACAAAGTCCTAATTCACATCCAACAGTAATTTAGAGTCAAAAGATTAAATGTTAAAATTTCATCATTATAGACCATTTTGGGATCGTTCGACAGGTCCGGAGTCATCGTTTTTCATCCGAAAATTGATTTTTTGGACTGTACCAAAAATTATTCAAAATGTCAATTGGATCATGCCTCATGTTGAATAACCACTTTTTAAACCCTCACAATGACCAAAATTGCCATTTTTACAGAGTTTTGCTTACTCAAAAGCTTCCATTTTGACCCGTTTCAGGCACAGAAATGACTTTAAACACACTTATTCTAGTTGACAAAGTCATAATTCACATCCAACAGTAATTTAGAGTCAAAAGATTAAATGTTGAAATTTCATCATTATAGACCATTTTATGATCGTTCGACAGGTACGGAGTCATCGTTTTTCATCCGAAAATTGATTTTTTGGACTGTACCAAAAATGATTCAAAATGTCAATTGGATCATGCCTCATGTTGAAGAACCACTTTTTAAACGCTCACAGTGACCAAAATTGCCATTTTTACAGAGTTTTGCTTACTCAAAAGATTCCATTTTGACCCGTTTCAGGCACAGAAATGACTTTAAACACACTTATTCTAGTTGACAAAGTCATAATTCACATCCAACAGTAATTTAGAGTCAAAAGATTAAATGTTGAAATTTCATCATTATAGACCATTTTGGTATCGTTCGACAGGTCCGGAGTCATCGTTTTTCATCCCAAAATTGATTTTTTGGACTGTACCAAAAATGATTCAAAATGTCAATTGGATCATGCCTCATGTTGAATAACCACTTTTTAAACCCTCACAGTGACCAAAATTGCGATTTTTACAGAGTTTTGCTTACTCAAAAGCTTCCATTATGACCCGTTTCAGGCACAGAAATGACTTTAAATACACTTATTCTAGTTGACAAAGTCATAATTAACATCCAACAGTCATTTAGAGTCAAAAGATTAAATGTTGAAATTTCATCATTATAGACCATTTTGGGATCGTTCGACAGGTCCGGAGTCATCGTTTTTCATCCGAAAATGGATTTTTTGGACTGTACCAAAAATTATTCAAAATGTCAATTGGATCATGCCTCATGTTGAATAACCACTTTTTAAACCCTCACAATGACCAAAATTGCCATTTTTACAGAGTTTGCGTACTCAAAAGCTTCCATTTTGACCCGTTTCAGTTACAGAAATGACTTTAAACACACTTATTCTAGTTAACAAAGTCATAATTCACATCCAACAGTAATTTAGAGTCAAAAGAATAAATGTTGAAATTTCATCATTATAGACCATTTTGGTATCGTTCGACAGGTCCGGAGTCATCGTTTTTCATCCGAAAATTGATTTTTTGGACTGTACCAACAATGATTCAAAATGTCAATTGGATCATGCCTCATGTTGAATAACCACTTTTTAAACCCCCACAGTGACCAAAATTGCCATTTTTACAGAGTTTTGCTTACTCAAAAGCTTCCATTTTGACCCGTTTCAGGCACAGAAATGACTTTAAACACACTTATTCTAGTTGACAAAGTCATAATTCACATCCAACAGTAATTTAGAGTCAAAAGATTAAATGTTGAAATTTCATCATTATAGACCATTTTATGATCGTTCGACAGGTCCGGAGTCATCGTTTTTCATCCGAAAATTGATTTTTTGGACTGTACCAAAAATGATTCAAAATGTCAATTGGATCATGCCTCATGTTGAAGAACCACTTTTTAAACCCTCACAGTGACAAAAAATTGCCATTTTTACAGAGTTTTGCTTACTCAAAAGCTTCCATTTTGACCCGTTTCAGGCACAGAAATGACTTTAAACACACTTATTCTAGTTGACAAAGTCATAATTCACATCCAACAGTAATTTAGAGTCAAAAGATTAAATGTTAAAATTTCATCATTATAGACCATTTTGGGATCGTTCGACAGGTCCGGAGTCATCGTTTTTCATCCGAAAATTGATTTTTTGGACTGTACCAAAAATGATTCAAAATGTCAATTGGATCATGCCTCATGTTGAATAACCACTTTTTAAACCCTCACAGTGACCAAAATTGCCATTTTTACAAAGTTTTGCTTACTCAAAAGCTTCAATTTTGACCCGTTTCAGGCACAGAAATGACTTTAAATACACTTACTTTAGTTGACAAAGTCCTAATTCACATCCAACAGTAATTTAGAGCCAAAAGATTAAATGTTAAAATTTCATCATTATAGACCATTTTGGGATCGTTCGACAGGTCCGGAGTCGTTTTTCATCCGAAAATTGATTTTTTGGACTGTACCAACAATGATTCAAAATGTCAATTGGATCATGCCTCATGTTGAATAACCACTTTTTAAACCCCCACAGTGACCAAAATTGCCATTTTTACAGAGTTTTGCTTACTCAAAAGCTTCCATTTTGACCCGTTTCAGGCACAGAAATGACTTTAAACACACTTATTCTAGTTGACAAAGTCATAATTCACATCCAACAGTCATTTAGAGTCAAAAGATTAAATGTTGAAATTTCATCATTATAGACCATTTTGGTATCGTTCGACAGGTCCGGAGTCATTGTTTTTCATCCGAAAATTGATTTTTTGGACTGTACCAAAAATGATTCAAAATGTCAATTGGATCATGCCTCATGTTGAATAACCACTTTTTAAACCCTCACAGTGTTCAAAATTGCCATTTTTACAGAGTTTTTCTTACTCAAAAGCTTCAATTTTGACCCGTTTCAGGCACAGAAATGACTTTAAACACACTTATTTTAGTTGACAAAGTCATAATTCACATCCAACAGTAATTTAGAGTCAAAAGATTAAATGTTAAAATTTCATCATTATAGACCATTTTGGGATCGTTCGACAGGTCCGGAGTCATCGTTTTTCATCCGAAAATTGATTTTTTGGACTGTACCAAAAATGATTCAAAATGTCAATTGGATCATGCCTCATGTTGAATAACCACTTTTTAAACCCTCACAGTGACAAAAAATTGCCATTTTTACAGAGTTTTGCTTACTCAAAAGCTTCCATTTTGACCCGTTTCAGGCACAGAAATGACTTTAAACACACTTATTCTAGTTGACAAAGTCATAATTCACATCCAACAGTCATTTAGAGTCAAAAGATTAAATGTTGAAATTTCATCCATATTGACCATTTTGGGATCGTTCGACAGGTCCGGAGTCATCGTTTTTCATCCGAAAATAGATTTTTTGGACTGTACCAAAAATGATTCAAAATGTCAATTGGATCATGCCTCATGTTGAATAACCACTTTTTAAACCCTCACAGTGACCAAAATTGCCATTTTTACAGAGTTTTGCATGCTCAAAAGCTTCAATTTTGACCCGTTTCAGGCACAGAAATGACTTTAAACACACTTATTTTAGTTGACAAAGTCCTAATTCACATCCAACAGTAATTTAGAGTCAAAAGATTAAATGTTAAACTTTTATCATTATAGACCATTTTGGGATCGTTCGACAGGTCCGGAGTCATCGTTTTTCATCCGAAAATTGATTTTTTGGACTGTACCAAAAATGATTCAAAATGTCAATTGGATCATGCCTCATGTTGAATAACCACTTTTTAAACCCTCACAGTGACCAAAATTGCCATTTTTACAGAGTTTTTCTTACTCAAAAGCTTCAATTTTGACCCGTTTCAGGCACAGAAATGACTTTAAACACACTTATTTTAGTTGACAAAGTCATAATTCACATCCAACAGTAATTTAGAGTCAAAAGATTAAATGTTAAAATGTCATCATTATAGACCATTTTGGGATCGTTCGACAGGTCCGGAGTCATTGTTTTTCATCCGAAAATTGATTTTTTGGACTGTACCAAAAATGATTCAAAATGTCAATTGGATCATGCCTCATGTTGAAGAACCACTTTTTAAACCCTCACAGTGACAAAAAATTGCCATTTTTACAGAGTTTTGCTTACTCAAAAGCTTCCATTTTGACCCGTTTCAGGCACAGAAATGACTTTAAACACACTTATTCTAGTTGACAAAGTCATAATTCACATCCAACAGTCATTTAGAGTCAAAAGATTAAATGTTGAAATTTCATCCATATTGACCATTTTGGGATCGTTCGACAGGTCCGGAGTCGTCGTTTTTCATCCGAAAATAGATTTTTTGGACTGTACCAAAAATGATTCAAAATGTCAATTGGATCATGCCTCATGTTGAATAACCACTTTTTAAACCCTCACAGTGACCAAAATTGCCATTTTTACAGAGTTTTGCTTACTCAAAAGCTTCCATTTTGACCCGTTTCAGTTACAGAAATGACTTTAAACACACTTATTCTAGTTGACAAAGTCATAATTCACATCCAACAGTAATTTAGAGTCAAAAGATTAAATGTTGAAATTTCATCATTATAGACCATTTTGGTATCGTTCGACAGGTCCGGAGTCATCGTTTTTCATCCGAAAATTGATTTTTTGGACTGTACCAACAATGATTCAAAATGTCAATTGGATCATGCCTCATGTTGAATAACCACTTTTTAAACCCCCACAGTGACCAAAATTGCCATTTTTACAGAGTTTTGCTTACTCAAAAGCTTCCATTTTGACCCGTTTCAGGCACAGAAATGACTTTAAACACACTTATTCTAGTTGACAAAGTCATAATTCACATCCAACAGTAATTTAGAGTCAAAAGATTAAATGTTGAAATTTCATCATTATAGACCATTTCATGATCGTTCGACAGGTCCGGAGTCATCGTTTTTCATCCGAAAATTTATTTTTTGGACTGTACCAAAAATGATTCAAAATGTCAATTGGATCATGCCTCATGTTGAATAACCACTTTTTAAACCCTCACAGTGACCAAAATTGCCATTTTTACAGAGTTTTGCTTACTCAAAAGCTTCCATTTTGACCCGTTTCAGGCACAGAAATGACTTTAAACACACTTATTCTACTTGACAAAGTCAGAATTCACATCCAACAGTAATTTAGAGTCAAAAGATTAAATGTTGAAATTTCATCATTATAGACCATTTTGGTATCGTTCGACAGGTCCGGAGTCATCGTTTTTCATCCGAAAATTGATTTTTTGGACTGTACCAAAAATGATTCAAAATGTCAATTGGATCATGCCTCATGTTGAATAACCACTTTTTAAACCCTCACAGTGTTCAAAATTGCCATTTTTACAGAGTTTTTCTTACTCAAAAGCTTCAATTTTGACCCGTTTCAGGCACAGAAATGACTTTAAACACACTTATTTTAGTTGACAAAGTCATAATTCACATCCAACAGTAATTTAGAGTCAAAAGATTAAATGTTAAAATTTCATCATTATAGACCATTTTGGGATCGTTCGACAGGTCCGGAGTCATCGTTTTTCATCCGAAAATTGATTTTTTGGACTGTACCAAAAATGATTCAAAATGTCAATTGGATCATGCCTCATGTTGAATAACCACTTTTTAAACCCTCACAGTGACAAAAAATTGCCATTTTTACAGAGTTTTGCTTACTCAAAAGCTTCCATTTTGACCCGTTTCAGGCACAGAAATGACTTTAAACACACTTATTCTAGTTGACAAAGTCATAATTCACATCCAACAGTCATTTAGAGTCAAAAGATTAAATGTTGAAATTTCATCCATATTGACCATTTTGGGATCGTTCGACAGGTCCGGAGTCATCGTTTTTCATCCGAAAATAGATTTTTTGGACTGTACCAAAAATGATTCAAAATGTCAATTGGATCATGCCTCATGTTGAATAACCACTTTTTAAACCCTCACAGTGACCAAAATTGCCATTTTTACAGAGTTTTGCTTACTCAAAAGCTTCCATTTTGACCCGTTTCAGTTACAGAAATGACTTTAAACACACTTATTCTAGTTGACAAAGTCATAATTCACATCCAACAGTAATTTAGAGTCAAAAGATTAAATGTTGAAATTTCATCATTATAGACCATTTTGGTATCGTTCGACAGGTCCGGAGTCATCGTTTTTCATCCGAAAATTGATTTTTTGGACTGTACCAACAATGATTCAAAATGTCAATTGGATCATGCCTCATGTTGAATAACCACTTTTTAAACCCTCACAGTGACCAAGATTGCCATTTTTACAGAGTTTTGCATGCTCAAAAGCTTCAATTTTGACCCGTTTCAGGCACAGAAATGACTTTAAACACACTTATTTTAGTTGACAAAGTCCTAATTCACATCCAACAGTAATTTAGAGTCAAAAGATTAAATGTTAAACTTTTATCATTATAGACCATTTTGGGATCGTTCGACAGGTCCGGAGTCATCGTTTTTCATCCGAAAATTGATTTTTTGGACTGTACCAAAAATGATTCAAAATGTCAATTGGATCATGCCTCATGTTGAATAACCACTTTTTAAACCCTCACAGTGACCAAAATTGCAATTTTTACAGAGTTTTTCTTACTCAAAAGCTTCAATTTTGACCCGTTTCAGGCACAGAAATGACTTTAAACACACTTATTTTAGTTGACAAAGTCATAATTCACATCCAACAGTAATTTAGAGTCAAAAGATTAAATGTTAAAATGTCATCATTATAGACCATTTTGGGATCGTTCGACAGGTCCGGAGTCATCGTTTTTCATCCGAAAATTGATTTTTTGGACTGTACCAAAAATGATTCAAAATGTCAATTGGATCATGCCTCATGTTGAAGAACCACTTTTTAAACCCTCACAGTGACAAAAAATTGCCATTTTTACAGAGTTTTGCTTACTCAAAAGCTTCCATTTTGACCCGTTTCAGGCACAGAAATGACTTTAAACACACTTATTCTAGTTGACAAAGTCATAATTCACATCCAACAGTCATTTAGAGTCAAAAGATTAAATGTTGAAATTTCATCAATATTGACCATTTTGGGATCGTTCGACAGGTCCGGAGTCGTCGTTTTTCATCCGAAAATAGATTTTTTGGACTGTACCAAAAATGATTCAAAATGTCAATTGGATCATGCCTCATGTTGAATAACCACTTTTTAAACCCTCACAGTGACCAAAATTGCCATTTTTACAGAGTTTTGCTTACTCAAAAGCTTCCATTTTGACCCGTTTCAGTTACAGAAATGACTTTAAACACACTTATTCTAGTTGACAAAGTCATAATTCACATCCAACAGTAATTTAGAGTCAAAAGATTAAATGTTGAAATTTCATCATTATAGACCATTTTGGTATCGTTCGACAGGTCCGGAGTCATCGTTTTTCATCCGAAAATTGATTTTTTGGACTGTACCAACAATGATTCAAAATGTCAATTGGATCATGCCTCATGTTGAATAACCACTTTTTAAACCCCCACAGTGACCAAAATTGCCATTTTTACAGAGTTTTGCTTACTCAAAAGCTTCCATTTTGACCCGTTTCAGGCACAGAAATGACTTTAAACACACTTATTCTAGTTGACAAAGTCATAATTCACATCCAACAGTAATTTAGAGTCAAAAGATTAAATGTTGAAATTTCATCATTATAGACCATTTCATGATCGTTCGACAGGTCCGGAGTCATCGTTTTTCATCCGAAAATTTATTTTTTGGACTGTACCAAAAATGATTCAAAATGTCAATTGGATCATGCCTCATGTTGAATAACCACTTTTTAAACCCTCACAGTGACCAAAATTGCCATTTTTACAGAGTTTTGCTTACTCAAAAGCTTCCATTTTGACCCGTTTCAGGCACAGAAATGACTTTAAACACACTTATTCTACTTGACAAAGTCAGAATTCACATCCAACAGTAATTTAGAGTCAAAAGATTAAATGTTGAAATTTCATCATTATAGACCATTTTGGTATCGTTCGACAGGTCCGGAGTCATCGTTTTTCATCCGAAAATTGATTTTTTGGACTGTACCAAAAATGATTCAAAATGTCAATTGGATCATGCCTCATGTTGAATAACCACTTTTTAAACCCTCACAGTGACCAAAATTGCCATTTTTACAGAGTTTTGCTTACTCAAAAGCTTCAATTTTGACCCGTTTCAGGCACAGAAATGACTTTAAACACACTTATTTTAGTTGACAAAGTCCTAATTCACATCCAACAGTAATTTAGAGTCAAAAGATTAAATGTTAAAATTTCATCATTATAGACCATTTTGGGATCGTTCGACAGGTCCGGAGTCATCGTTTTTCATCCGAAAATTAATTTTTTGGACTGTACCAAAAATGATTCAAAATGTCAATTGGATCATGCCTCATGTTGAATAACCACTTTTTAAACCCTCACAGTGACCAAAATTGCGCTTTTTACAGAGTTTTGCTTACTCAAAAGCTTCCATTATGACCCGTTTCAGGCACAGAAATGACTTTAAATACACTTATTCTAGTTGACAAAGTCATAATTAACATCCAACAGTCATTTAGAGTCAAAAGATTAAATGTTGAAATTTCATCATTATAGACCATTTTGGGATCGTTCGACAGGTCCGGAGTCATCGTTTTTCATCCGAAAATGGATTTTTTGGACTGTACCAAAAATTATTCAAAATGTCAATTGGATCATGCCTCATGTTGAATAACCACTTTTTAAACCCTCACAATGACCAAAATTGCCATTTTTACAGAGTTTGCGTACTCAAAAGCTTCCATTTTGACCCGTTTCAGTTACAGAAATGACTTTAAACACACTTATTCTAGTTGACAAAGTCATAATTCACATCCAACAGTAATTTAGAGTCAAAAGATTAAATGTTGAAATTTCATCATTATAGACCATTTTGGTATCGTTCGACAGGTCCGGAGTCATCGTTTTTCATCCGAAAATTGATTTTTTGGACTGTACCAACAATGATTCAAAATGTCAATTGGATCATGCCTCATGTTGAATAACCACTTTTTAAACCCCCACAGTGACCAAAATTGCCATTTTTACAGAGTTTTGCTTACTCAAAAGCTTCCATTTTGACCCGTTTCAGGCACAGAAATGACTTTAAACACACTTATTCTAGTTGACAAAGTCATAATTCACATCCAACAGTAATTTAGAGTCAAAAGATTAAATGTTAAAATTTCATCATTATAGACCATTTTGGGATCGTTCGACAGGTCCGGAGTCATCGTTTTTCATCCGAAAATTGATTTTTTGGACTGTACCAAAAATGATTCAAAATGTCAATTGGATCATGCCTCATGTTGAATAACCACTTTTTAAACCCTCACAGTGACCAAAATAGCCATTTTTACAAAGTTTTGCTTACTCAAAAGCTTCAATTTTGACCTGTTTCAGGCACAGAAATGACTTTAAACACACTTACTTTAGTTGACAAAGTCCTAATTCACATCCAACAGTAATTTAGAGCCAAAAGATTAAATGTTAAAATTTCATCATTATAGACCATTTTGGGATGGTTCGACAGGTCCGGAGTCATCGTTTTTCATCCGAAAATTGATTTTTTGGACTGTACCAACAATGATTCAAAATGTCAATTGGATCATGCCTCATGTTGAATAACCACTTTTTAAACCCCCACAGTGACCAAAATTGCCATTTTTACAGAGTTTTGCTTACTCAAAAGCTTCCATTTTGACCCGTTTCAGGCACAGAAATGACTTTAAACACACTTATTCTCGTTGACAAAGTCATAATTCACATCCAACAGTCATTTAGAGTCAAAAGATTAAATGTTGAAATTTCATCATTATAGACCATTTTGGTATCGTTCGACAGGTCCGGAGTCATTGTTTTTCATCCGAAAATTGATTTTTTGGACTGTACCAAAAATGATTCAAAATGTCAATTGGATCATGCCTCATGTTGAATAACCACTTTTTAAACCCTCACAGTGACCAAAATTGCCATTTTTACAGAGTTTTTCTTACTCAAAAGCTTCCATTTTGACCCGTTTCAGGCACAGAAATGACTTTAAACACACTTATTCTAGTTGACAAAGTCATAATTCACATCCAACAGTCATTTAGAGTCAAAAGAATAAATGTTGAAATTTCATCCATATTGACCATTTTGGGATCGTTCGACAGGTCCGGAGTCATCGTTTTTCATCCGAAAATAGATTTTTTGGACTGTACCAAAAATGATTCAAAATGTCAATTGGATCATGCCTCATGTTGAATAACCACTTTTTAAACCCTCACAGTGACCAAAATTGCCATTTTTACAGAGTTTTGCTTACTCAAAAGCTTCCATTTTGACCCGTTTCAGTTACAGAAATGACTTTAAACACACTTATTCTAGTTGACAAAGTCATAATTCACATCCAACAGTAATTTAGAGTCAAAAGATTAAATGTTGAAATTTCATCATTATAGACCATTTTGGTATCGTTCGACAGGTCCGGAGTCATCGTTTTTCATCCGAAAATTGATTTTTTGGACTGTACCAACAATGATTCAAAATGTCAATTGGATCATGCCTCATGTTGAATAACCACTTTTTAAACCCTCACAGTGACCAAAATTGCCATTTTTACAGAGTTTTGCATACTCAAAAGCTTCAATTTTGACCCGTTTCAGGCACAGAAATGACTTTAAACACACTTATTCTAGTTGACAAAGTCATAATTCACATCCAACAGTCATTTAGAGTCAAAAGATTAAATGTTAAAATGTCATCATTATAGACCATTTTGGGATCGTTCGACAGGTCCGGAGTCATCGTTTTTCATCCGAAAATAGATTTTTTGGACTGTACCAAAAATGATTCAAAATGTCAATTGGATCATGCCTCATGTTGAATAACCACTTTTTAAACCCTCACAGTGACCAAAATTGCCATTTTTACAGAGTTTTGCTTACTCAAAAGCTTCCATTTTGACCCGTTTCAGTTACAGAAATGACTTTAAACACACTTATTCTAGTTGACAAAGTCATAATTCACATCCAACAGTAATTTAGAGTCAAAAGATTAAATGTTGAAATTTCATCATTATAGACCATTTTGGTATCGTTCGACAGGTCCGGAGTCATCGTTTTTCATCCGAAAATTGATTTTTTGGACTGTACCAAAAATGATTCAAAATGTCAATTGGATCATGCCTCATGTTGAATAACCACTTTTTAAACCCTCACAGTGACCAAAATTGCCATTTTTACAGAGTTTTGCTTACTCAAAAGCTTCCATTTTGACCCGTTTCAGGCACAGAAATGACTTTAAACACACTTATTCTAGTTGACAAAGTCATAATTCACATCCAACAGTCATTTAGAGTCAAAAGATTAAATGTTAAAATGTCATCATTATAGACCATTTTGGGATCGTTCGACAGGTCCGGAGTCATCGTTTTTCATCCGAAAATTGATTTTTTGGACTGTACCAAAAATGATTCAAAATGTCAATTGGATCATGCCTCATGTTGAATAACCACTTTTTAAACCCTCACAGTGACAAAAAATTGCCATTTTTACAGAGTTTTGCTTACTCAAAAGCTTCCATTTTGACCCGTTTCAGGCACAGAAATGACTTTAAACACACTTATTCTAGTTGACAAAGTCATAATTCACATCCAACAGTCATTTAGAGTCAAAAGATTAAATGTTGAAATTTCATCATTATAGACCATTTTGGGATCGTTCGACAGGTCCGGAGTCATCGTTTTTCATCTGAAAATTAATTTTTGGGACTGTACCAAAAATGATTCAAAATGTCAATTGGATCATGCCTCATGTTGAATAACCACTTTTTAAACCCTCACAGTGACCAAAATTGCCATTTTTACAGAGTTTTGCTTACTCAAAAGCTTCCATTTTGACCCGTTTCAGGCACAGAAATGACTTTAAACACACTTATTCTAGTTGACAAAGTCATAATTCACATCCAACAGTAATTTAGAGTCAAAAGATTAAATGTTGAAATTTCATCATTATAGACCATTTTGGTATCGTTCGACAGGTCCGGAGTCATCGTTTTTCATCCGAAAATTGATTTTTTTGGACTGTACCAAAAATGATTCAAAATGTCAATTGGATCATGCCTCATGTTGAATAACCACTTTTTAAACCCTCACAGTGACCAAAATTGCCATTTTGACAGAGTTTTGCTTACTCAAAAACTTCCATTTTGACCCGTTTCAGGCACAGAAATGACTTTAAACACACTTATTCTAGTTGACAAAATCATAATTCACATCCAACAGTAATTTAGAGTCAAAAGATTAAATGTTGAAATTTCATCATTATAGACCATTTTATGATCGTTCGACAGGTCCGGAGTCATCGTTTTTCATCCGAAAATTGATTTTTTGGACTGTACCAAAAATGATTCAAAATGTCAATTGGATCATGCCTCATGTTGAATAACCACTTTTTAAACCCTCACAGTGACCAAAATTGCCATTTTTACAGAGTTTTGCTTACTCAAAAGCTTCCATTTTGACCCGTTTCAGGCACAGAAATGACTTTAAACACACTTATTCTAGTTGACAAAGTCATAATTCACATCCAACAGTCATTTAGAGTCAAAAGATTAAATGTTGAAATTTCATCATTATAGACCATTTTATGATCGTTCGACAGGTCCGGAGTCATCGTTTTTCATCTGAAAATGGATTTTTTGGACTGTACCAAAAATGATTCAAAATGTCAATTGGATCATGCCTCATGTTGAATAACCACTTTTTAAACCCTCACAGTGACCAAAATTGCCATTTTTACAAAGTTTTGCTTACTCAAAAGCTTCAATTTTGACCCGTTTCAGGCACAGAAATGACTTTAAACACACTTATTTTAGTTGACAAAGTCCTAATTCACATCCAACAGTAATTTAGAGTCAAAAGATTAAATGTTAAAATTTCATCATTATAGACCATTTTGGGATCGTTCGACAGGTCCGGAGTCATCGTTTTTAATCCGAAAATTGATTTTTTGGACTGTACCAAAAATGATTCAAAATGTCAATTGGATCAGGCCTCATGTTGAATAACCACTTTTTAAACCCTCACAGTGACCAAAATTGCCATTTTTACAGAGTTTTGCATACTCAAAAGCTTCAATTTTGACCCGTTTCAGGCACAGAAATATCTTTAAACACACTTATTTTAGTTTACAAAGTCCTAATTCACATCCAACAGTAATTTAGAGTCAAAAGATTAAATGTTAAACTTTCATCATTATAGACCATTTTGGGATCGTTCAACAGGTCCGGAGTCATCGTTTTTCATCCGAAAATTGATTTTTTGGACTGTACCAAAAATGATTCAAAATGTCAATTGGATCATGCCTCATGTTGAATAACCACTTTTTAAACCCTCACAGTGACCAAAATTGCCATTTTTACAGAGTTTTGCTTACTCAAAAGCTTCCATTTTGACCCGTTTCAGGCACAGAAATGACTTTAAACACACTTATTCTAGTTGACAAAGTCATAATTCACATCCAACAGTCATTTAGAGTCAAAAGATTAAATGTTAAAATGTCATCATTATAGACCATTTTGGGATCGTTCGACAGGTCCGGAGTCATTGTTTTTCATCCGAAAATTGATTTTTTGGACTGTACCAAAAATGATTCAAAATGTCAATTGGATCATGCCTCATGTTGAATAACCACTTTTTAAACCCTCACAGTGACCAAAATTGCCATTTTTACAGAGTTTTTCTTACTCAAAAGCTTCAATTTTGACCCGTTTCAGGCACAGAAATGACTTTAAACACACTTATTTTAGTTGACAAAGTCAAAATTCACATCCAACAGTAATTTAGAGTCAAAAGATTAAATGTTGAAATTTCATCATTATAGACCATTTCATGATCGTTCGACAGGTCCGGAGTCATCGTTTTTCATCCGAAAATTTATTTTTTGGACTGTACCAAAAATGATTCAAAATGTCAATTGGATCATGCCTCATGTTGAATAACCACTTTTTAAACCCTCACAGTGACAAAAAATTGCCATTTTTACAGAGTTTTGCTTACTCAAAAGCTTCCATTTTGACCCGTTTCAGGCACAGAAATGACTTTAAACACACTTATTCTAGTTGACAAAGTCATAATTCACATCCAACAGTCATTTAGAGTCAAAAGATTAAATGTTGAAATTTCATCATAATAGACCATTTTGGAATCGTTCGACAGGTCCGGAGTCATCGTTTTTCATCCGAAAATTGATTTTTTGGACTGTACCAACAATGATTCAAAATGTCAAATGGATCATGCCTCATGTTGAATAACCACTTTTTAAACCCTCACAGTGACCAAAATTGCCATTTTTACAGAGTTTTGCTTACTCAAAAGCTTCCATTTTGACCCGTTTCAGGCACAGAAATGACTTTAAACACACTTATTCTAGTTGACAAAGTCATAATTCACATCCAACAGTAATTTAGAGTCAAAAGATTAAATGTTGAAATTTCATCATTATAGACCATTTTGGTATCGTTCGACAGGTCCGGAGTCATCGTTTTTCATCCGAAAATTGATTTTTTGGACTGTACCAAAAATGATTCAAAATGTCAATTGGATCATGCCTCATGTTGAATAACCACTTTTTAAACCCTCACAGTGACCAAAATTGCCATTTTTACAGAGTTTTGCTTACTCAAAAGCTTCCATTTTGACCCGTTTCAGGCACAGAAATGACTTTAAACACACTTATTCTAGTTGACAAAGTCATAATTCACATCCAACAGTCATTTAGAGTCAAAAGATTAAATGTTAAAATGTCATCATTATAGACCATTTTGGGATCGTTCGACAGGTCCGGAGTCATTGTTTTTCATCCGAAAATTGATTTTTTGGACTGTACCAAAAATGATTCAAAATGTCAATTGGATCATGCCTCATGTTGAATAACCACTTTTTAAACCCTCACGGTGACCAAAATTGCCATTTTTACAGAGTTTTGCTTACTCAAAAGCTTCAATTTTGACCCGTTTCAGGCACAGAAATGACTTTAAACACACTTATTTTAGTTGACAAAGTCCTAATTCACACCCAACAGTAATTTAGAGTCAAAAGATTAAATGTTAAAATTTCATCATTATAGACCATTTTGGGATCCTTCGACAGGTCCGGAGTCATCGTTTTTCATCCGAAAATTGATTTTTTGGACTGTACCAAAAATGATTCAAAATGTCAATTGGATCATGCCTCATGTTGAATAAACACTTTTTAAACCCCCACAGTGACCAAAATTGCCATTTTTACAGAGTTTTGCTTACTCAAAAGCTTTAATTTTGACCCGTTTCAGGCACAGAAATGACTTTAAACACACTTATTTTAGTTGACAAAGTCCTAATTCACATCCAACAGTAATTTAGAGTCAAAAGATTAAATGTTGAAATTTCATCATTATAGACCATTTTGGTATCGTTCGACAGGTCCGGAGTCATTGTTTTTCATCCGAAAATTGATTTTTTGGACTGTACCAAAAATGATTCAAAATGTCAATTGGATCAGGCCTCATGTTGAATAACCACTTTTTAAACCCTCACAGTGACCAAAATTGCCATTTTTACAGAGTTTTGCATACTCAAAAGCTTCAATTTTGACCCGTTTCAGGCACAGAAATATCTTTAAACACACTTATTTTAGTTGACAAAGTCCTAATTCACATCCAACAGTAATTTAGAGTCAAAAGATTAAATGTTAAAATTTCATCATTATAGACCATTTTGGGATCGTTCGACAGGTCCGGAGTCATTGTTTTTCATCCGAAAATAGATTTTTTGGACTGTACCAAGAATGATTCAAAATGTCAATTGGATCATGCCTCATGTTGAATAACCACTTTTTAAACCCTCACAGTGACCAAAATTGCCATTTTTACGGAGTTTTGCTTACTCAAAAGCTTCCATTTTGACCCGTTTCAGTTACAGAAATGACTTTAAACACACTTATTCTAGTTGACAAAGTCATAATTCACATCCAACAGTAATTTAGAGTCAAAAGATTAAATGTTGAAATTTCATCATTATAGACCATTTTGGTATCGTTCGACAGGTCCGGAGTCATCGTTTTTCATCCGAAAATTGATTTTTTGGACTGTACCAACAATGATTCAAAATGTCAATTGGATCATGCCTCATGTTGAATAACCACTTTTTAAACCCCCACAGTGACCAAAATTGCCATTTTTACAGAGTTTTGCTTACTCAAAAGCTTCCATTTTGACCCGTTTCAGGCACAGAAATGACTTTAAACACACTTATTCTAGTTGACAAAGTCATAATTCACATCCAACAGTAATTTAGAGTCAAAAGATTAAATGTTGAAATTTCATCATTATAGACCATTTTATGATCGTTCGACAGGTCCGGAGTCATCGTTTTTCATCCGAAAATTGATTTTTTGGACTGTACCAAAAATGATTCAAAATGTCAATTGGATCATGCCTCATGTTGAATACCCACTTTTTAAACCCTCACAGTGACCAAAATTGCCATTTTTACAGAGTTTTGCTTACTCAAAAGCTTCCATTTTGACCCGTTTCAGGCACAGAAATGACTTTAAACACACTTATTCTAGTTGACAAAGTCATAATTCACATCCAACAGTAATTTAGAGTCAAAAGATTAAATGTTGAAATTTCATCATTATAGACCATTTTGGTATCGTTCGACAGGTCCGGAGTCATCGTTTTTCATCCGAAAATTGATTTTTTGGACTGTACCAAAAATGATTCAAAATGTCAATTGGATCATGCCTCATGTTGAATAACCACTTTTTAAACCCTCACAGTGACCAAAATTGCCATTTTTACAGAGTTTTGCTTACTCAAAAGCTTCCATTTTGACCCGTTTCAGTTACAGAAATGACTTTAAACACACTTATTCTAGTTGACAAAGTCATAATTCACATCCAACAGTAATTTAGAGTCAAAAGATTAAATGTTGAAATTTCATCATTATAGACCATTTTGGTATCGTTCGACAGGTCCGGAGTCATCGTTTTTCATCCGAAAATTGATTTTTTGGACTGTACCAACAATGATTCAAAATGTCAATTGGATCATGCCTCATGTTGAATAACCACTTTTTAAACCCCCACAGTGACCAAAATTGCCATTTTTACAGAGTTTTGCTTACTCAAAAGCTTCCATTTTGACCCGTTTCAGGCACAGAAATGACTTTAAACACACTTATTCTAGTTGACAAAGTCATAATTCACATCCAACAGTAATTTAGAGTCAAAAGATTAAATGTTGAAATTTCATCATTATAGACCATTTCATGATCGTTCGACAGGTCCGGAGTCATCGTTTTTCATCCGAAAATTTATTTTTTGGACTGTACCAAAAATGATTCAAAATGTCAATTGGATCATGCCTCATGTTGAATAACCACTTTTTAAACCCTCACAGTGACAAAAAATTGCCATTTTTACAGAGTTTTGCTTACTCAAAAGCTTCCATTTTGACCCGTTTCAGGCACAGAAATGACTTTAAACACACTTATTCTAGTTGACAAAGTCATAATTCACATCCAACAGTCATTTAGAGTCAAAAGATTAAATGTTGAAATTTCATCATTATAGACCATTTTGGTATCGTTCGACAGGTCCGGAGTCATCGTTTTTCATCCGAAAATTGATTTTTTGGACTGTACCAACAATGATTCAAAATGTCAATTGGATCATGCCTCATGTTGAATAACCACTTTTTAAACCCCCACAGTGACCAAAATTGCCATTTTTACAGAGTTTTGCTTACTCAAAAGCTTCCATTTTGACCCGTTTCAGGCACAGAAATGACTTTAAACACACTTATTCTAGTTGACAAAGTCATAATTCACATCCAACAGTAATTTAGAGTCAAAAGATTAAATGTTGAAATTTCATCATTATAGACCATTTTATGATCGTTCGACAGGTCCGGAGTCATCGTTTTTCATCCGAAAATTGATTTTTTGGACTGTACCAAAAATGATTCAAAATGTCAATTGGATCATGCCTCATGTTGAATAACCACTTTTTAAACCCTCACAGTGACCAAAATTGCCATTTTTACAGAGTTTTGCTTACTCAAAAGCTTCCATTTTGACCCGTTTCAGGCACAGAAATGACTTTAAACACACTTATTCTAGTTGACAAAGTCATAATTCACATCCAACAGTAATTTAGAGTCAAAAGATTAAATGTTGAAATTTCATCATTATAGACCATTTTGGTATCGTTCGACAGGTCCGGAGTCATCGTTTTTCATCCGAAAATTGATTTTTTGGACTGTACCAAAAATGATTCAAAATGTCAATTGGATCATGCCTCATGTTGAATAACCACTTTTTAAACGCTCACAGTGACCAAAATTGCCATTTTTACAGAGTTTTGCTTACTCAAAAGCTTCCATTTTGACCCGTTTCAGGCACAGAAATGACTTTAAACACACTTATTTTAGTTGACAAAGTCCTAATTCACATCCAACAGTAATTTAGAGTCAAAAGATTAAATGTTGAAATTTCATCCATATTGACCATTTTGGTATCGTTCGACAGGTCCGGAGTCATCGTTTTTCATCCGAAAATTGATTTTTTTGGACTGTACCAAAAATGATTCAAAATGTCAATTGGATCATGCCTCATGTTGAATAACCACTTTTTAAACCCTCACAGTGACCAAAATTGCCATTTTGACAGAGTTTTGCTTACTCAAAAACTTCCATTTTGACCCGTTTCAGGCACAGAAATGACTTTAAACACACTTATTCTAGTTGACAAAATCATAATTCACATCCAACAGTAATTTAGAGTCAAAAGATTAAATGTTGAAATTTCATCATTATAGACCATTTTATGATCGTTCGACAGGTCCGGAGTCATCGTTTTTCATCCGAAAATTGATTTTTTGGACTGTACCAAAAATGATTCAAAATGTCAATTGGATCATGCCTCATGTTGAATAACCACTTTTTAAACCCTCACAGTGACCAAAATTGCCATTTTTACAGAGTTTTGCTTACTCAAAAGCTTCCATTTTGACCCGTTTCAGGCACAGAAATGACTTTAAACACACTTATTCTAGTTGACAAAGTCATAATTCACATCCAACAGTAATTTAGAGTCAAAAGATTAAATGTTGAAATTTCATCATTATAGACCATTTTGGTATCGTTCGACAGGTCCGGAGTCATCGTTTTTCATCCGAAAATTAATTTTTTGGACTGTACCAAAAATGATTCAAAATGTCAATTGGATCATGCCTCATGTTGAATAACCACTTTTTAAACCCTCACAGTGACCAAAATTGCGATTTTTACAGAGTTTTGCTTACTCAAAAGCTTCCATTATGACCCGTTTCAGGCACAGAAATGACTTTAAATACACTTATTCTAGTTGACAAAGTCATAATTAACATCCAACAGTCATTTAGAGTCAAAAGATTAAATGTTGAAATTTCATCATTATAGACCATTTTGGGATCGTTCGACAGGTCCGGAGTCATCGTTTTTCATCCGAAAATGGATTTTTTGGACTGTACCAAAAATTATTCAAAATGTCAATTGGATCATGCCTCATGTTGAATAACCACTTTTTAAACCCTCACAATGACCAAAATTGCCATTTTTACAGAGTTTGCGTACTCAAAAGCTTCCATTTTGACCCGTTTCAGTTACAGAAATGACTTTAAACACACTTATTCTAGTTGACAAAGTCATAATTCACATCCAACAGTAATTTAGAGTCAAAAGATTAAATGTTGAAATTTCATCATTATAGACCATTTTGGTATCGTTCGACAGGTCCGGAGTCATCGTTTTTCATCCGAAAATTGATTTTTTGGACTGTACCAACAATGATTCAAAATGTCAATTGGATCATGCCTCATGTTGAATAACCACTTTTTAAACCCCCACAGTGACCAAAATTGCCATTTTTACAGAGTTTTGCTTACTCAAAAGCTTCCATTTTGACCCGTTTCAGGCACAGAAATGACTTTAAACACACTTATTCTAGTTGACAAAGTCATAATTCACATCCAACAGTAATTTAGAGTCAAAAGATTAAATGTTAAAATTTCATCATTATAGACCATTTTGGGATCGTTCGACAGGTCCGGAGTCATCGTTTTTCATCCGAAAATTGATTTTTTGGACTGTACCAAAAATGATTCAAAATGTCAATTGGATCATGCCTCATGTTGAATAACCACTTTTTAAACCCTCACAGTGACCAAAATAGCCATTTTTACAAAGTTTTGCTTACTCAAAAGCTTCAATTTTGACCTGTTTCAGGCACAGAAATGACTTTAAACACACTTACTTTAGTTGACAAAGTCCTAATTCACATCCAACAGTAATTTAGAGCCAAAAGATTAAATGTTAAAATTTCATCATTATAGACCATTTTGGGATGGTTCGACAGGTCCGGAGTCATCGTTTTTCATCCGAAAATTGATTTTTTGGACTGTACCAACAATGATTCAAAATGTCAATTGGATCATGCCTCATGTTGAATAACCACTTTTTAAACCCCCACAGTGACCAAAATTGCCATTTTTACAGAGTTTTGCTTACTCAAAAGCTTCCATTTTGACCCGTTTCAGGCACAGAAATGACTTTAAACACACTTATTCTCGTTGACAAAGTCATAATTCACATCCAACAGTCATTTAGAGTCAAAAGATTAAATGTTGAAATTTCATCATTATAGACCATTTTGGTATCGTTCGACAGGTCCGGAGTCATTGTTTTTCATCCGAAAATTGATTTTTTGGACTGTACCAAAAATGATTCAAAATGTCAATTGGATCATGCCTCATGTTGAATAACCACTTTTTAAACCCTCACAGTGACCAAAATTGCCATTTTTACAGAGTTTTTCTTACTCAAAAGCTTCCATTTTGACCCGTTTCAGGCACAGAAATGACTTTAAACACACTTATTCTAGTTGACAAAGTCATAATTCACATCCAACAGTCATTTAGAGTCAAAAGAATAAATGTTGAAATTTCATCCATATTGACCATTTTGGGATCGTTCGACAGGTCCGGAGTCATCGTTTTTCATCCGAAAATAGATTTTTTGGACTGTACCAAAAATGATTCAAAATGTCAATTGGATCATGCCTCATGTTGAATAACCACTTTTTAAACCCTCACAGTGACCAAAATTGCCATTTTTACAGAGTTTTGCTTACTCAAAAGCTTCCATTTTGACCCGTTTCAGTTACAGAAATGACTTTAAACACACTTATTCTAGTTGACAAAGTCATAATTCACATCCAACAGTAATTTAGAGTCAAAAGATTAAATGTTGAAATTTCATCATTATAGACCATTTTGGTATCGTTCGACAGGTCCGGAGTCATCGTTTTTCATCCGAAAATTGATTTTTTGGACTGTACCAACAATGATTCAAAATGTCAATTGGATCATGCCTCATGTTGAATAACCACTTTTTAAACCCTCACAGTGACCAAAATTGCCATTTTTACAGAGTTTTGCATACTCAAAAGCTTCAATTTTGACCCGTTTCAGGCACAGAAATGACTTTAAACACACTTATTTTAGTTGACAAAGTCCTAATTCACATCCAACAGTAATTTAGAGTCAAAAGATTAAATGTTAAACTTTCATCATTATAGACCATTTTGGGATCGTTCGACAGGTCCGGAGTCATCGTTTTTCATCCGAAAATTGATTTTTTGGACTGTACCAAAAATGATTCAAAATGTCAATTGGATCATGCCTCATGTTGAATAACCACTTTTTAAACCCTCACAGTGACCAAAATTGCCATTTTTACAGAGTTTTGCTTACTCAAAAGCTTCCATTTTGACCCGTTTCAGGCACAGAAATGACTTTAAACACACTTATTCTAGTTGACAAAGTCATAATTCACATCCAACAGTCATTTAGAGTCAAAAGATTAAATGTTAAAATGTCATCATTATAGACCATTTTGGGATCGTTCGACAGGTCCGGAGTCATCGTTTTTCATCCGAAAATAGATTTTTTGGACTGTACCAAAAATGATTCAAAATGTCAATTGGATCATGCCTCATGTTGAATAACCACTTTTTAAACCCTCACAGTGACCAAAATTGCCATTTTTACAGAGTTTTGCTTACTCAAAAGCTTCCATTTTGACCCGTTTCAGTTACAGAAATGACTTTAAACACACTTATTCTAGTTGACAAAGTCATAATTCACATCCAACAGTAATTTAGAGTCAAAAGATTAAATGTTGAAATTTCATCATTATAGACCATTTTGGTATCGTTCGACAGGTCCGGAGTCATCGTTTTTCATCCGAAAATTGATTTTTTGGACTGTACCAAAAATGATTCAAAATGTCAATTGGATCATGCCTCATGTTGAATAACCACTTTTTAAACCCTCACAGTGACCAAAATTGCCATTTTTACAGAGTTTTGCTTACTCAAAAGCTTCCATTTTGACCCGTTTCAGGCACAGAAATGACTTTAAACACACTTATTCTAGTTGACAAAGTCATAATTCACATCCAACAGTCATTTAGAGTCAAAAGATTAAATGTTAAAATGTCATCATTATAGACCATTTTGGGATCGTTCGACAGGTCCGGAGTCATCGTTTTTCATCCGAAAATTGATTTTTTGGACTGTACCAAAAATGATTCAAAATGTCAATTGGATCATGCCTCATGTTGAATAACCACTTTTTAAACCCTCACAGTGACAAAAAATTGCCATTTTTACAGAGTTTTGCTTACTCAAAAGCTTCCATTTTGACCCGTTTCAGGCACAGAAATGACTTTAAACACACTTATTCTAGTTGACAAAGTCATAATTCACATCCAACAGTCATTTAGAGTCAAAAGATTAAATGTTGAAATTTCATCATTATAGACCATTTTGGGATCGTTCGACAGGTCCGGAGTCATCGTTTTTCATCTGAAAATTAATTTTTGGGACTGTACCAAAAATGATTCAAAATGTCAATTGGATCATGCCTCATGTTGAATAACCACTTTTTAAACCCTCACAGTGACCAAAATTGCCATTTTTACAGAGTTTTGCTTACTCAAAAGCTTCCATTTTGACCCGTTTCAGGCACAGAAATGACTTTAAACACACTTATTCTAGTTGACAAAGTCATAATTCACATCCAACAGTAATTTAGAGTCAAAAGATTAAATGTTGAAATTTCATCATTATAGACCATTTTGGTATCGTTCGACAGGTCCGGAGTCATCGTTTTTCATCCGAAAATTGATTTTTTTGGACTGTACCAAAAATGATTCAAAATGTCAATTGGATCATGCCTCATGTTGAATAACCACTTTTTAAACCCTCACAGTGACCAAAATTGCCATTTTGACAGAGTTTTGCTTACTCAAAAACTTCCATTTTGACCCGTTTCAGGCACAGAAATGACTTTAAACACACTTATTCTAGTTGACAAAATCATAATTCACATCCAACAGTAATTTAGAGTCAAAAGATTAAATGTTGAAATTTCATCATTATAGACCATTTTATGATCGTTCGACAGGTCCGGAGTCATCGTTTTTCATCCGAAAATTGATTTTTTGGACTGTACCAAAAATGATTCAAAATGTCAATTGGATCATGCCTCATGTTGAATAACCACTTTTTAAACCCTCACAGTGACCAAAATTGCCATTTTTACAGAGTTTTGCTTACTCAAAAGCTTCCATTTTGACCCGTTTCAGGCACAGAAATGACTTTAAACACACTTATTCTAGTTGACAAAGTCATAATTCACATCCAACAGTCATTTAGAGTCAAAAGATTAAATGTTGAAATTTCATCATTATAGACCATTTTATGATCGTTCGACAGGTCCGGAGTCATCGTTTTTCATCTGAAAATGGATTTTTTGGACTGTACCAAAAATGATTCAAAATGTCAATTGGATCATGCCTCATGTTGAATAACCACTTTTTAAACCCTCACAGTGACCAAAATTGCCATTTTTACAAAGTTTTGCTTACTCAAAAGCTTCAATTTTGACCCGTTTCAGGCACAGAAATGACTTTAAACACACTTATTTTAGTTGACAAAGTCCTAATTCACATCCAACAGTAATTTAGAGTCAAAAGATTAAATGTTAAAATTTCATCATTATAGACCATTTTGGGATCGTTCGACAGGTCCGGAGTCATCGTTTTTCATCCGAAAATTGATTTTTTGGACTGTACCAAAAATGATTCAAAATGTCAATTGGATCAGGCCTCATGTTGAATACCCACTTTTTAAACCCTCACAGTGACCAAAATTGCCATTTTTACAGAGTTTTGCATACTCAAAAGCTTCAATTTTGACCCGTTTCAGGCACAGAAATATCTTTAAACACACTTATTTTAGTTGACAAAGTCCTAATTCACATCCAACAGTAATTTAGAGTCAAAAGATTAAATGTTAAACTTTCATCATTATAGACCATTTTGGGATCGTTCAACAGGTCCGGAGTCATCGTTTTTCATCCGAAAATTGATTTTTTGGACTGTACCAAAAATGATTCAAAATGTCAATTGGATCATGCCTCATGTTGAATAACCACTTTTTAAACCCTCACAGTGACCAAAATTGCCATTTTTACAGAGTTTTGCTTACTCAATAGCTTCCATTTTGACCCGTTTCAGGCACAGAAATGACTTTAAACACACTTATTCTAGTTGACAAAGTCATAATTCACATCCAACAGTCATTTAGAGTCAAAAGATTAAATGTTAAAATGTCATCATTATAGACCATTTTGGGATCGTTCGACAGGTCCGGAGTCATTGTTTTTCATCCGAAAATTGATTTTTTGGACTGTACCAAAAATGATTCAAAATGTCAATTGGATCATGCCTCATGTTGAATAACCACTTTTTAAACCCTCACAGTGACCAAAATTGCCATTTTTACAGAGTTTTTCTTACTCAAAAGCTTCAATTTTGACCCGTTTCAGGCACAGAAATGACTTTAAACACACTTATTTTAGTTGACAAAGTCAAAATTCACATCCAACAGTAATTTAGAGTCAAAAGATTAAATGTTGAAATTTCATCATTATAGACCATTTCATGATCGTTCGACAGGTCCGGAGTCATCGTTTTTCATCCGAAAATTTATTTTTTGGACTGTACCAAAAATGATTCAAAATGTCAATTGGATCATGCCTCATGTTGAATAACCACTTTTTAAACCCTCACAGTGACAAAAAATTGCCATTTTTACAGAGTTTTGCTTACTCAAAAGCTTCCATTTTGACCCGTTTCAGGCACAGAAATGACTTTAAACACACTTATTCTAGTTGACAAAGTCATAATTCACATCCAACAGTCATTTAGAGTCAAAAGATTAAATGTTGAAATTTCATCATAATAGACCATTTTGGAATAGTTCGACAGGTCCGGAGTCATCGTTTTTCATCCGAAAATTGATTTTTTGGACTGTACCAAAAATGATTCAAAATGTCAATTGGATCATGCCTCATGTTGAATAACCACTTTTTAAACCCTCACAGTGACAACAAATTGCCATTTTTACAGAGTTTTGCTTACTCAAAAGCTTCCATTTTGACCCGTTTCAGGCACAGAAATGACTTTAAACACACTTATTCTAGTTGACAAAGTCATAATTCACATCCAACAGTCATTTAGAGTCAAAAGATTAAATGTTGAAATTTCATCATTATAGACCATTTTGGGATCGTTCGACAGGTCCGGAGTCATCGTTTTTCATCCGAAAATTAATTTTTTGGACTGTACCAAAAATGATTCAAAATGTCAATTGGATCATGCCTCATGTTGAATAACCACTTTTTAAACCCTCACAGTGACCAAAATTGCCATTTTTACAGAGTTTTGCTTACTCAAAAGCTTCCATTTTGACCCGTTTCAGGCACAGAAATGACTTTAAACACACTTATTCTAGTTGACAAAGTCATAATTCACATCCAACAGTAATTTAGAGTCAAAAGATTAAATGTTGAAATTTCATCATTATAGACCATTTTGGTATCGTTCGACAGGTCCGGAGTCATCGTTTTTCATCCCAAAATTGATTTTTTGAACTGTACCAAAAATGATTCAAAATGTCAATTGGATCATGCCTCATGTTGAATAACCACTTTTTAAACCCTCACAGTGACCAAAATTGCGATTTTTACAGAGTTTTGCTTACTCAAAAGCTTCCATTATGACCCGTTTCAGGCACAGAAATGACTTTAAATACACTTATTCTAGTTGACAAAGTCATAATTAACATCCAACAGTCATTTAGAGTCAAAAGATTAAATGTTGAAATTTCATCATTATAGACCATTTTGGGATCGTTCGACAGGTCCGGAGTCATCGTTTTTCATCCGAAAATGGATTTTTTGGACTGTACCAAAAATTATTCAAAATGTCAATTGGATCATGCCTCATGTTGAATAACCACTTTTTAAACCCTCACAATGACCAAAATTGCCATTTTTACAGAGTTTGCGTACTCAAAAGCTTCCATTTTGACCCGTTTCAGTTACAGAAATGACTTTAAACACACTTATTCTAGTTGACAAAGTCATAATTCACATCCAACAGTAATTTAGAGTCAAAAGATTAAATGTTGAAATTTCATCATTATAGACCATTTTGGTATCGTTCGACAGGTCCGGAGTCATCGTTTTTCATCCGAAAATTGATTTTTTGGACTGTACCAACAATGATTTAAAATGTCAATTGGATCATGCCTCATGTTGAATAACCACTTTTTAAACCCCCACAGTGACCAAAATTGCCATTTTTACAGAGTTTTGCTTACTCAAAAGCTTCCATTTTGACCCGTTTCAGGCACAGAAATGACTTTAAACACACTTATTCTAGTTGACAAAGTCATAATTCACATCCAACAGTAATTTAGAGTCAAAAGATTAAATGTTGAAATTTCATCATTATAGACCATTTTATGATCGTTCGACAGGTCCGGAGTCATCGTTTTTCATCCGAAAATTGATTTTTTGGACTGTACCAAAAATGATTCAAAATGTCAATTGGATCATGCCTCATGTTGAAGAACCACTTTTTAAACCCTCACAGTGACAAAAAATTGCCATTTTTACAGAGTTTTGCTTACTCAAAAGCTTCCATTTTGACCCGTTTCAGGCACAGAAATGACTTTAAACACACTTATTCTAGTTGACAAAGTCATAATTCACATCCAACAGTAATTTAGAGTCAAAAGATTAAATGTTAAAATTTCATCATTATAGACCATTTTGGGATCGTTCGACAGGTCCGGAGTCATCGTTTTTCATCCGAAAATTGATTTTTTGGACTGTACCAAAAATGATTCAAAATGTCAATTGGATCATGCCTCATGTTGAATAACCACTTTTTAAACCCCCACAGTGACCAAAATTGCCATTTTTACAGAGTTTTGCTTACTCAAAAGCTTCCATTTTGACCCGTTTCAGGCACAGAAATGACTTTAAACACACTTATTCTAGTTGACAAAGTCATAATTCACATCCAACAGTAATTTAGAGTCAAAAGATTAAATGTTGAAATTTCATCATTATAGACCATTTTATGATCGTTCGACAGGTCCGGAGTCATCGTTTTTCATCCGAAAATTGATTTTTTGGACTGTACCAACAATGATTCAAAATGTCAATTGGATCATGCCTCATGTTGAATAACCACTTTTTAAACCCCCACAGTGACCAAAATTGCCATTTTTACAGAGTTTTGCTTACTCAAAAGCTTCCATTTTGACCCGTTTCAGGCACAGAAATGACTTTAAACACACTTATTCTAGTTGACAGAGTCATAATTCACATCCAACAGTCATTTAGAGTCAAAAGATTAAATGTTGAAATTTCATCATTATAGACCATTTTGGTATCGTTCGACAGGTCCGGAGTCATTGTTTTTCATCCGAAAATTGATTTTTTGGACTGTACCAAAAATGATTCAAAATGTCAATTGGATCATGCCTCATGTTGAATAACCACTTTTTAAACCCCCACAGTGACCAAAATTGCCATTTTTACAGAGTTTTTCTTACTCAAAAGCTTCCATTTTGACCCGTTTCAGGCACAGAAATGACTTTAAACACACTTATTCTAGTTGACAAAGTCATAATTCACATCCAACAGTCATTTAGAGTCAAAAGAATAAATGTTGAAATTTCATCCATATTGACCATTTTGGGATCGTTCGACAGGTCCGGAGTCATCGTTTTTCATCCGAAAATAGATTTTTTGGACTGTACCAAAAATGATTCAAAATGTCAATTGGATCATGCCTCATGTTGAATAACCACTTTTTAAACCCTCACAGTGACCAAAATTGCCATTTTTACAGAGTTTTGCTTACTCAAAAGCTTCCATTTTGACCCGTTTCAGTTACAGAAATGACTTTAAACACACTTATTCTAGTTGACAAAGTCATAATTCACATCCAACAGTAATTTAGAGTCAAAAGATTAAATGTTGAAATTTCATCATTATAGACCATTTTGGTATCGTTCGACAGGTCCGGAGTCATCGTTTTTCATCCGAAAATTGATTTTTTGGACTGTACCAACAATGATTCAAAATGTCAATTGGATCATGCCTCATGTTGAATAACCACTTTTTAAACCCTCACAGTGACCAAAATTGCCATTTTTACAGAGTTTTGCATACTCAAAAGCTTCAATTTTGACCCGTTTCAGGCACAGAAATGACTTTAAACACACTTATTTTAGTTGACAAAGTCCTAATTCACATCCAACAGTAATTTAGAGTCAAAAGATTAAATGTTAAACTTTCATCATTATAGACCATTTTGGGATCGTTCGACAGGTCCGGAGTCATCGTTTTTCATCCGAAAATTGATTTTTTGGACTGTACCAAAAATGATTCAAAATGTCAATTGGATCATGCCTCATGTTGAATAACCACTTTTTAAACCCTCACAGTGACCAAAATTGCCATTTTTACAGAGTTTTGCTTACTCAAAAGCTTCCATTTTGACCCGTTTCAGGCACAGAAATGACTTTAAACACACTTATTCTAGTTGACAAAGTCATAATTCACATCCAACAGTCATTTAGAGTCAAAAGATTAAATGTTAAAATGTCATCATTATAGACCATTTTGGGATCGTTCGACAGGTCCGGAGTCATCGTTTTTCATCCGAAAATAGATTTTTTGGACTGTACCAAAAATGATTCAAAATGTCAATTGGATCATGCCTCATGTTGAATAACCACTTTTTAAACCCTCACAGTGACCAAAATTGCCATTTTTACAGAGTTTTGCTTACTCAAAAGCTTCCATTTTGACCCGTTTCAGTTACAGAAATGACTTTAAACACACTTATTCTAGTTGACAAAGTCATAATTCACATCCAACAGTAATTTAGAGTCAAAAGATTAAATGTTGAAATTTCATCATTATAGACCATTTTGGTATCGTTCGACAGGTCCGGAGTCATCGTTTTTCATCCGAAAATTGATTTTTTGGACTGTACCAAAAATGATTCAAAATGTCAATTGGATCATGCCTCATGTTGAATAACCACTTTTTAAACCCTCACAGTGACCAAAATTGCCATTTTTACAGAGTTTTGCTTACTCAAAAGCTTCCATTTTGACCCGTTTCAGGCACAGAAATGACTTTAAACACACTTATTCTAGTTGACAAAGTCATAATTCACATCCAACAGTCATTTAGAGTCAAAAGATTAAATGTTAAAATGTCATCATTATAGACCATTTTGGGATCGTTCGACAGGTCCGGAGTCATCGTTTTTCATCCGAAAATTGATTTTTTGGACTGTACCAAAAATGATTCAAAATGTCAATTGGATCATGCCTCATGTTGAAGAACCACTTTTTAAACCCTCACAGTGACAAAAAATTGCCATTTTTACAGAGTTTTGCTTACTCAAAAGCTTCCATTTTGACCCGTTTCAGGCACAGAAATGACTTTAAACACACTTATTCTAGTTGACAAAGTCATAATTCACATCCAACAGTAATTTAGAGTCAAAAGATTAAATGTTAAAATTTCATCATTATAGACCATTTTGGGATCGTTCGACAGGTCCGGAGTCATCGTTTTTCATCCGAAAATTGATTTTTTGGACTGTACCAAAAATGATTCAAAATGTCAATTGGATCATGCCTCATGTTGAATAACCACTTTTTAAACCCCCACAGTGACCAAAATTGCCATTTTTACAGAGTTTTGCTTACTCAAAAGCTTCCATTTTGACCCGTTTCAGGCACAGAAATGACTTTAAACACACTTATTCTAGTTGACAAAGTCATAATTCACATCCAACAGTAATTTAGAGTCAAAAGATTAAATGTTGAAATTTCATCATTATAGACCATTTTATGATCGTTCGACAGGTCCGGAGTCATCGTTTTTCATCCGAAAATTGATTTTTTGGACTGTACCAACAATGATTCAAAATGTCAATTGGATCATGCCTCATGTTGAATAACCACTTTTTAAACCCCCACAGTGACCAAAATTGCCATTTTTACAGAGTTTTGCTTACTCAAAAGCTTCCATTTTGACCCGTTTCAGGCACAGAAATGACTTTAAACACACTTATTCTAGTTGACAAAGTCATAATTCACATCCAACAGTCATTTAGAGTCAAAAGATTAAATGTTGAAATTTCATCATTATAGACCATTTTGGTATCGTTCGACAGGTCCGGAGTCATTGTTTTTCATCCGAAAATTGATTTTTTGGACTGTACCAAAAATGATTCAAAATGTCAATTGGATCATGCCTCATGTTGAATAACCACTTTTTAAACCCCCACAGTGACCAAAATTGCCATTTTTACAGAGTTTTTCTTACTCAAAAGCTTCCATTTTGACCCGTTTCAGGCACAGAAATGACTTTAAACACACTTATTCTAGTTGACAAAGTCATAATTCACATCCAACAGTCATTTAGAGTCAAAAGAATAAATGTTGAAATTTCATCCATATTGACCATTTTGGGATCGTTCGACAGATCCGGAGTCATCGTTTTTCATCCGAAAATAGATTTTTTGGACTGTACCAAAAATGATTCAAAATGTCAATTGGATCATGCCTCATGTTGAATAACCACTTTTTAAACCCTCACAGTGACCAAAATTGCCATTTTTACAGAGTTTTGCTTACTCAAAAGCTTCCATTTTGACCCGTTTCAGTTACAGAAATGACTTTAAACACACTTATTCTTGTTGACAAAGTCATAATTCACATCCAACAGTAATTTAGAGTCAAAAGATTAAATGTTGAAATTTCATCATTATAGACCATTTTGGTATCGTTCGACAGGTCCGGAGTCATCGTTTTTCATCCGAAAATTGATTTTTTGGACTGTACCAACAATGATTCAAAATGTCAATTGGATCATGCCTCATGTTGAATAACCACTTTTTAAACCCTCACAGTGACCAAAATTGCCATTTTTACAGAGTTTTGCATACTCAAAAGCTTCAATTTTGACCCGTTTCAGGCACAGAAATGACTTTAAACACACTTATTTTAGTTGACAAAGTCCTAATTCACATCCAACAGTAATTTAGAGTCAAAAGATTAAATGTTAAACTTTCATCATTATAGACCATTTTGGGATCGTTCGACAGGTCCGGAGTCATCGTTTTTCATCCGAAAATTGATTTTTTGGACTGTACCAAAAATGATTCAAAATGTCAATTGGATCATGCCTCATGTTGAATAACCACTTTTTAAACCCTCACAGTGACCAAAATTGCCATTTTTACAGAGTTTTGCTTACTCAAAAGCTTCCATTTTGACCCGTTTCAGGCACAGAAATGACTTTAAACACACTTATTCTAGTTGACAAAGTCATAATTCACATCCAACAGTCATTTAGAGTCAAAAGATTAAATGTTAAAATGTCATCATTATAGACCATTTTGGGATCGTTCGACAGGTCCGGAGTCATCGTTTTTCATCCGAAAATAGATTTTTTGGACTGTACCAAAAATGATTCAAAATGTCAATTGGATCATGCCTCATGTTGAATAACCACTTTTTAAACCCTCACAGTGACCAAAATTGCCATTTTTACAGAGTTTTGCTTACTCAAAAGCTTCCATTTTGACCCGTTTCAGTTACAGAAATGACTTTAAACACACTTATTCTAGTTGACAAAGTCATAATTCACATCCAACAGTAATTTAGAGTCAAAAGATTAAATGTTGAAATTTCATCATTATAGACCATTTTGGTATCGTTCGACAGGTCCGGAGTCATCGTTTTTCATCCGAAAATTGATTTTTTGGACTGTACCAAAAATGATTCAAAATGTCAATTGGATCATGCCTCATGTTGAATAACCACTTTTTAAACCCTCACAGTGACCAAAATTGCCATTTTTACAGAGTTTTGCTTACTCAAAAGCTTCCATTTTGACCCGTTTCAGGCACAGAAATGACTTTAAACACACTTATTCTAGTTGACAAAGTCATAATTCACATCCAACAGTCATTTAGAGTCAAAAGATTAAATGTTAAAATGTCATCATTATAGACCATTTTGGGATCGTTCGACAGGTCCGGAGTCATCGTTTTTCATCCGAAAATTGATTTTTTGGACTGTACCAAAAATGATTCAAAATGTCAATTGGATCATGCCTCATGTTGAATAACCACTTTTTAAACCCTCACAGTGACAAAAAATTGCCATTTTTACAGAGTTTTGCTTACTCAAAAGCTTCCATTTTGACCCGTTTCAGGCACAGAAATGACTTTAAACACACTTATTCTAGTTGACAAAGTCATAATTCACATCCAACAGTCATTTAGAGTCAAAAGATTAAATGTTGAAATTTCATCATAATAGACCATTTTGGGATCGTTCGACAGGTCCGGAGTCATCGTTTTTCATCTGAAAATTAATTTTTGGGACTGTACCAAAAATGATTCAAAATGTCAATTGGATCATGCCTCATGTTGAATAACCACTTTTTAAACCCTCACAGTGACCAAAATTGCCATTTTTACAGAGTTTTGCTTACTCAAAAGCTTCCATTTTGACCCGTTTCAGGCACAGAAATGACTTTAAACACACTTATTCTAGTTGACAAAGTCATAATTCACATCCAACAGTAATTTAGAGTCAAAAGATTAAATGTTGAAATTTCATCATTATAGACCATTTTGGTATCGTTCGACAGGTCCGGAGTCATCGTTTTTCATCCGAAAATTGATTTTTTGGACTGTACCAAAAATGATTCAAAATGTCAATTGGATCATGCCTCATGTTGAATAACCACTTTTTAACCCCTCACAGTGACCAAAATTGCCATTTTTACAGAGTTTTGCTTACTCAAAAGCTTCAATTTTGACCCGTTTCAGGCACAGAAATGACTTTAAACACACTTATTTTAGTTGACAAAGTCCTAATTCACATCCAACAGTAATTTAGAGTCAAAAGATTAAATGTTAAAATTTCATCATTATAGACCATTTTGGGATCGTTCGACAGGTCCGGAGTCATCGTTTTTCATCCGAAAATTGATTTTTTGGACTGTACCAAAAATTATTCAAAATGTCAATTGGATCATACCTCATGTTGAATAAACACTTTTTAAACCCTCACAGTGACCAAAATTGCCATTTTTACAGAGTTTTGCTTACTCAAAAGCTTCAATTTTGACCCGTTTCAGGCACAGAAATGACTTTAAACACACTTATTTTAGTTGACAAAGTCCTAATTCACATCCAACAGTAATTTAGAGTCAAAAGATTAAATGTTAAAATTTCATCATTATAGACCATTTTGGGATCGCTCGACAGGTCCGGAGTCATCGTTTTTCATCCGAAAATTGATTTTTTGGACTGTACAAAAAATGATTCCAAATGTCAATTGGATCATGCCTCATGTTGAATAACCACTTTTTAAACCCTCACAGTGACAAAAAATTGCCATTTTTACAGAGTTTTGCTTACTCAAAAGCTTCCATTTTGACCCGTTTCAGGCACAGAAATGACTTTAAACACACTTATTCTAGTTGACAAAGTCATAATTCACATCCAACAGTCATTTAGAGTCAAAAGATTAAATGTTGAAATTTCATCATTATAGACCATTTTGGTATCGTTCGACAGGTCCGGAGTCATCGTTTTTCATCCGAAAATTGATTTTTTGGACTGTACCAACAATGATTCAAAATGTCAATTGGATCATGCCTCATGTTGAATAACCACTTTTTAAACCCCCACAGTGACCAAAATTGCCATTTTTACAGAGTTTTGCTTACTCAAAAGCTTCCATTTTGACCCGTTTCAGGCACAGAAATGACTTTAAACACACTTATTCTAGTTGACAAAGTCATAATTCACATCCAACAGTAATTTAGAGTCAAAAGATTAAATGTTGAAATTTCATCATTATAGACCATTTTATGATCGTTCGACAGGTCCGGAGTCATCGTTTTTCATCCGAAAATTGATTTTTTGGACTGTACCAAAAATGATTCAAAATGTCAATTGGATCATGCCTCATGTTGAATAACCACTTTTTAAACCCTCACAGTGACCAAAATTGCCATTTTTACAGAGTTTTGCTTACTCAAAAGCTTCCATTTTGACCCGTTTCAGGCACAGAAATGACTTTAAACACACTTATTCTACTTGACAAAGTCAGAATTCACATCCAACAGTAATTTAGAGTCAAAAGATTAAATGTTGAAATTTCATCATTATAGACCATTTTGGTATCGTTCAACAGGTCCGGAGTCATCGTTTTTCATCCGAAAATTGATTTTTTGGACTGTACCAAAAATGATTCAAAATGTCAATTGGATCATGCCTCATGTTGAATAACCACTTTTTAAACCCTCACAGTGACCAAAATTGCCATTTTGACAGAGTTTTGCTTACTCAAAAACTTCCATTTTGACCCGTTTCAGGCACAGAAATGACTTTAAACACACTTATTCTAGTTGACAAAATCATAATTCACATCCAACAGTAATTTAGAGTCAAAAGATTAAATGTTGAAATTTCATCATTATAGACCATTTTATGATCGTTCGACAGGTCCGGAGTCATCGTTTTTCATCCGAAAATTGATTTTTTGGACTGTACCAAAAATGATTCAAAATGTCAATTGGATCATGCCTCATGTTGAATAACCACTTTTTAAACCCTCACAGTGACCAAAATTGCCATTTTTACAGAGTTTTGCTTACTCAAAAGCTTCCATTTTGACCCGTTTCAGGCACAGAAATGACTTTAAACACACTTATTCTAGTTGACAAAGTCATAATTCACATCCAACAGTCATTTAGAGTCAAAAGATTAAATGTTAAAATGTCATCATTATAGACCATTTTGGGATCGTTCGACAGGTCGGAGTCATTGTTTTTCATCCGAAAATTGATTTTTTGGACTGTACCAAAAATGATTCAAAATGTCAATTGGATCATGCCTCATGTTGAATAACCACTTTTTAAACCCTCACAGTGACCAAAATTGCCATTTTTACAGAGTTTTTCTTACTCAAAAGCTTCAATTTTGACCCATTTCAGGCACAGAAATGACTTTAAACACACTTATTTTAGTTGACAAAGTCAAAATTCACATCCAACAGTAATTTAGAGTCAAAAGATTAAATGTTAAAATTTCATCATTATAGACCATTTTGGGATCGTTCGACAGGTCCGGAGTCATCGTTTTTCATCCGAAAATTGATTTTTTGGACTGTACCAAAAATGATTCAAAATGTCAATTGGATCATGCCTCATGTTGAATAACCACTTTTTAAACCCTCACAGTGACAAAAAATTGCCATTTTTACAGAGTTTTGCTTACTCAAAAGCTTCCATTTTGACCCGTTTCAGGCACAGAAATGACTTTAAACACACTTATTCTAGTTGACAAAGTCATAATTCACATCCAACAGTCATTTAGAGTCAAAAGATTAAATGTTGAAATTTCATCCATATTGACCATTTTGGGATCGTTCGACAGGTCCGGAGACATTGTTTTTCATCCGAAAATAGATTTTTTGGACTGTACCAAAAATGATTCAAAATGTCAATTGGATCATGCCTCATGTTGAATAACCACTTTTTAAACCCTCACAGTGACCAAAATTGCCATTTTTACAGAGTTTTGCTTACTCAAAAGCTTCCATTTTGACCCGTTTCAGTTACAGAAATGACTTTAAACACACTTATTCTAGTTGACAAAGTCAGAATTCACATCCAACAGTAATTTAGAGTCAAAAGATTAAATGTTGAAATTTCATCATTATAGACCATTTTGGTATCGTTCGACAGGTCCGGAGTCATCGTTTTTCATCCGAAAATTGATTTTTTGGACTGTACCAACAATGATTCAAAATGTCAATTGGATCATGCCTCATGTTGAATAACCACTTTTTAAACCCCCACAGTGACCAAAATTGCCATTTTTACAGAGTTTTGCTTACTCAAAAGCTTCCATTTTGACCCGTTTCAGGCACAGAAATGACTTTAAACACACTTATTCTAGTTGACAAAGTCATAATTCACATCCAACAGTAATTTAGAGTCAAAAGATTAAATGTTGAAATTTCATCATTATAGACCATTTTATGATCGTTCGACAGGTCCGGAGTCATCGTTTTTCATCCGAAAATTGATTTTTTGGACTGTACCAAAAATGATTCAAAATGTCAATTGGATCATGCCTCATGTTGAATACCCACTTTTTAAACCCTCACAGTGACCAAAATTGCCATTTTTACAGAGTTTTGCTTACTCAAAAGCTTCCATTTTGACCCGTTTCAGGCACAGAAATGACTTTAAACACACTTATTCTAGTTGACAAAGTCATAATTCACATCCAACAGTAATTTAGAGTCAAAAGATTAAATGTTGAAATTTCATCATTATAGACCATTTTGGTATCGTTCGACAGGTCCGGAGTCATCGTTTTTCATCCGAAAATTGATTTTTTGGACTGTACCAAAAATGATTCAAAATGTCAATTGGATCATGCCTCATGTTGAATAACCACTTTTTAAACCCTCACAGTGACCAAAATTGCCATTTTTACAGAGTTTTGCTTACTCAAAAGCTTCCATTTTGACCCGTTTCAGTTACAGAAATGACTTTAAACACACTTATTCTAGTTGACAAAGTCATAATTCACATCCAACAGTAATTTAGAGTCAAAAGATTAAATGTTGAAATTTCATCATTATAGACCATTTTGGTATCGTTCGACAGGTCCGGAGTCATCGTTTTTCATCCGAAAATTGATTTTTTGGACTGTACCAACAATGATTCAAAATGTCAATTGGATCATGCCTCATGTTGAATAACCACTTTTTAAACCCCCACAGTGACCAAAATTGCCATTTTTACAGAGTTTTGCTTACTCAAAAGCTTCCATTTTGACCCGTTTCAGGCACAGAAATGACTTTAAACACACTTATTCTAGTTGACAAAGTCATAATTCACATCCAACAGTAATTTAGAGTCAAAAGATTAAATGTTGAAATTTCATCATTATAGACCATTTCATGATCGTTCGACAGGTCCGGCGTCATCGTTTTTCATCCGAAAATTTATTTTTTGGACTGTACCAAAAATGATTCAAAATGTCAATTGGATCATGCCTCATGTTGAATAACCACTTTTTAAACCCTCACAGTGACAAAAAATTGCCATTTTTACAGAGTTTTGCTACTCAAAAGCTTCCATTTTGACCCGTTTCAGGCACAGAAATGACTTTAAACACACTTATTCTAGTTGACAAAGTCATAATTCACATCCAACAGTCATTTAGAGTCAAAAGATTAAATGTTGAAATTTCATCATTATAGACCATTTTGGTATCGTTCGACAGGTCCGGAGTCATCGTTTTTCATCCGAAAATTGATTTTTTGGACTGTACCAACAATGATTCAAAATGTCAATTGGATCATGCCTCATGTTGAATAACCACTTTTTAAACCCCCACAGTGACCAAAATTGCCATTTTTACAGAGTTTTGCTTACTCAAAAGCTTCCATTTTGACCCGTTTCAGGCACAGAAATGACTTTAAACACACTTATTCTAGTTGACAAAGTCATAATTCACATCCAACAGTAATTTAGAGTCAAAAGATTAAATGTTGAAATTTCATCATTATAGACCATTTTATGATCGTTCGACAGGTCCGGAGTCATCGTTTTTCATCCGAAAATTGATTTTTTGGACTGTACCAAAAATGATTCAAAATGTCAATTGGATCATGCCTCATGTTGAATAACCACTTTTTAAACCCTCACAGTGACCAAAATTGCCATTTTTACAGAGTTTTGCTTACTCAAAAGCTTCCATTTTGACCCGTTTCAGGCACAGAAATGACTTTAAACACACTTATTCTAGTTGACAAAGTCATAATTCACATCCAACAGTAATTTAGAGTCAAAAGATTAAATGTTGAAATTTCATCATTATAGACCATTTTGGTATCGTTCGACAGGTCCGGAGTCATCGTTTTTCATCCGAAAATTGATTTTTTGGACTGTACCAAAAATGATTCAAAATGTCAATTGGATCATGCCTCATGTTGAATAACCACTTTTTAACCCCTCACAGTGACCAAAATTGCCATTTTTTTTAGAGTTTTGCTTACTCAAAAGCTTCAATTTTGACCCGTTTCAGGCACAGAAATGACTTTAAACACACTTATTTTAGTTGACAAAGTCCTAATTCACATCCAACAGTAATTTAGAGTCAAAAGATTAAATGTTAAAATTTCATCATTATAGACCATTTTGGGATCGTTCGACAGGTCCGGAGTCATCGTTTTTCATCCGAAAATTGATTTTTTGGACTGTACCAAAAATTATTCAAAATGTCAATTGGATCATACCTCATGTTGAATAAACACTTTTTAAACCCTCACAGTGACCAAAATTGCCATTTTTACAGAGTTTTGCTTACTCAAAAGCTTCAATTTTGACCCGTTTCAGGCACAGAAATGACTTTAAACACACTTATTTTAGTTGACAAAGTCCTAATTCACATCCAACAGTAATTTAGAGTCAAAAGATTAAATGTTAAAATTTCATCATTATAGACCATTTTGGGATCGCTCGACAGGTCCGGAGTCATCGTTTTTCATCCGAAAATTGATTTTTTGGACTGTACAAAAAATGATTCCAAATGTCAATTGGATCATGCCTCATGTTGAATAACCACTTTTTAAACCCTCACAGTGACAAAAAATTGCCATTTTTACAGAGTTTTGCTTACTCAAAAGCTTCCATTTTGACCCGTTTCAGGCACAGAAATGACTTTAAACACACTTATTCTAGTTGACAAAGTCATAATTCACATCCAACAGTCATTTAGAGTCAAAAGATTAAATGTTGAAATTTCATCATTATAGACCATTTTGGTATCGTTCGACAGGTCCGGAGTCATCGTTTTTCATCCGAAAATTGATTTTTTGGACTGTACCAACAATGATTCAAAATGTCAATTGGATCATGCCTCATGTTGAATAACCACTTTTTAAACCCCCACAGTGACCAAAATTGCCATTTTTACAGAGTTTTGCTTACTCAAAAGCTTCCATTTTGACCCGTTTCAGGCACAGAAATGACTTTAAACACACTTATTCTAGTTGACAAAGTCATAATTCACATCCAACAGTAATTTAGAGTCAAAAGATTAAATGTTGAAATTTCATCATTATAGACCATTTTATGATCGTTCGACAGGTCCGGAGTCATCGTTTTTCATCCGAAAATTGATTTTTTGGACTGTACCAAAAATGATTCAAAATGTCAATTGGATCATGCCTCATGTTGAATAACCACTTTTTAAACCCTCACAGTGACCAAAATTGCCATTTTTACAGAGTTTTGCTTACTCAAAAGCTTCCATTTTGACCCGTTTCAGGCACAGAAATGACTTTAAACACACTTATTCTACTTGACAAAGTCAGAATTCACATCCAACAGTAATTTAGAGTCAAAAGATTAAATGTTGAAATTTCATCATTATAGACCATTTTGGTATCGTTCAACAGGTCCGGAGTCATCGTTTTTCATCCGAAAATTGATTTTTTGGACTGTACCAAAAATGATTCAAAATGTCAATTGGATCATGCCTCATGTTGAATAACCACTTTTTAAACCCTCACAGTGACCAAAATTGCCATTTTGACAGAGTTTTGCTTACTCAAAAACTTCCATTTTGACCCGTTTCAGGCACAGAAATGACTTTAAACACACTTATTCTAGTTGACAAAATCATAATTCACATCCAACAGTAATTTAGAGTCAAAAGATTAAATGTTGAAATTTCATCATTATAGACCATTTTATGATCGTTCGACAGGTCCGGAGTCATCGTTTTTCATCCGAAAATTGATTTTTTGGACTGTACCAAAAATGATTCAAAATGTCAATTGGATCATGCCTCATGTTGAATAACCACTTTTTAAACCCTCACAGTGACCAAAATTGCCATTTTTACAGAGTTTTGCTTACTCAAAAGCTTCCATTTTGACCCGTTTCAGGCACAGAAATGACTTTAAACACACTTATTCTAGTTGACAAAGTCATAATTCACATCCAACAGTAATTTAGAGTCAAAAGATTAAATGTTGAAATTTCATCATTATAGACCATTTTGGTATCGTTCGACAGGTCGGAGTCATTGTTTTTCATCCGAAAATTGATTTTTTGGACTGTACCAAAAATGATTCAAAATGTCAATTGGATCATGCCTCATGTTGAATAACCACTTTTTAAACCCTCACAGTGACCAAAATTGCCATTTTTACAGAGTTTTTCTTACTCAAAAGCTTCAATTTTGACCCATTTCAGGCACAGAAATGACTTTAAACACACTTATTTTAGTTGACAAAGTCAAAATTCACATCCAACAGTAATTTAGAGTCAAAAGATTAAATGTTAAAATTTCATCATTATAGACCATTTTGGGATCGTTCGACAGGTCCGGAGTCATCGTTTTTCATCCGAAAATTGATTTTTTGGACTGTACCAAAAATGATTCAAAATGTCAATTGGATCATGCCTCATGTTGAATAACCACTTTTTAAACCCTCACAGTGACAAAAAATTGCCATTTTTACAGAGTTTTGCTTACTCAAAAGCTTCCATTTTGACCCGTTTCAGGCACAGAAATGACTTTAAACACACTTATTCTAGTTGACAAAGTCATAATTCACATCCAACAGTCATTTAGAGTCAAAAGATTAAATGTTGAAATTTCATCCATATTGACCATTTTGGGATCGTTCGACAGGTCCGGAGACATTGTTTTTCATCCGAAAATAGATTTTTTGGACTGTACCAAAAATGATTCAAAATGTCAATTGGATCATGCCTCATGTTGAATAACCACTTTTTAAACCCTCACAGTGACCAAAATTGCCATTTTTACAGAGTTTTGCTTACTCAAAAGCTTCCATTTTGACCCGTTTCAGTTACAGAAATGACTTTAAACACACTTATTCTAGTTGACAAAGTCAGAATTCACATCCAACAGTAATTTAGAGTCAAAAGATTAAATGTTGAAATTTCATCATTATAGACCATTTTGGTATCGTTCGACAGGTCCGGAGTCATCGTTTTTCATCCGAAAATTGATTTTTTGGACTGTACCAACAATGATTCAAAATGTCAATTGGATCATGCCTCATGTTGAATAACCACTTTTTAAACCCCCACAGTGACCAAAATTGCCATTTTTACAGAGTTTTGCTTACTCAAAAGCTTCCATTTTGACCCGTTTCAGGCACAGAAATGACTTTAAACACACTTATTCTAGTTGACAAAGTCATAATTCACATCCAACAGTAATTTAGAGTCAAAAGATTAAATGTTGAAATTTCATCATTATAGACCATTTTATGATCGTTCGACAGGTCCGGAGTCATCGTTTTTCATCCGAAAATTGCTTTTTTGGACTGTACCAAAAATGATTCAAAATGTCAATTGGATCATGCCTCATGTTGAATACCCACTTTTTAAACCCTCACAGTGACCAAAATTGCCATTTTTACAGAGTTTTGCTTACTCAAAAGCTTCCATTTTGACCCGTTTCAGGCACAGAAATGACTTTAAACACACTTATTCTAGTTGACAAAGTCATAATTCACATCCAACAGTAATTTAGAGTCAAAAGATTAAATGTTGAAATTTCATCATTATAGACCATTTTGGTATCGTTCGACAGGTCCGGAGTCATCGTTTTTCATCCGAAAATTGATTTTTTGGACTGTACCAAAAATGATTCAAAATGTCAATTGGATCATGCCTCATGTTGAATAACCACTTTTTAAACCCTCACAGTGACCAAAATTGCCATTTTTACAGAGTTTTGCTTACTCAAAAGCTTCCATTTTGACCCGTTTCAGTTACAGAAATGACTTTAAACACACTTATTCTAGTTGACAAAGTCATAATTCACATCCAACAGTAATTTAGAGTCAAAAGATTAAATGTTGAAATTTCATCATTATAGACCATTTTGGTATCGTTCGACAGGTCCGGAGTCATCGTTTTTCATCCGAAAATTGATTTTTTGGACTGTACCAACAATGATTCAAAATGTCAATTGGATCATGCCTCATGTTGAATAACCACTTTTTAAACCCCCACAGTGACCAAAATTGCCATTTTTACAGAGTTTTGCTTACTCAAAAGCTTCCATTTTGACCCGTTTCAGGCACAGAAATGACTTTAAACACACTTATTCTAGTTGACAAAGTCATAATTCACATCCAACAGTAATTTAGAGTCAAAAGATTAAATGTTGAAATTTCATCATTATAGACCATTTCATGATCGTTCGACAGGTCCGGCGTCATCGTTTTTCATCCGAAAATTTATTTTTTGGACTGTACCAAAAATGATTCAAAATGTCAATTGGATCATGCCTCATGTTGAATAACCACTTTTTAAACCCTCACAGTGACAAAAAATTGCCATTTTTACAGAGTTTTGCTACTCAAAAGCTTCCATTTTGACCCGTTTCAGGCACAGAAATGACTTTAAACACACTTATTCTAGTTGACAAAGTCATAATTCACATCCAACAGTCATTTAGAGTCAAAAGATTAAATGTTGAAATTTCATCATTATAGACCATTTTGGTATCGTTCGACAGGTCCGGAGTCATCGTTTTTCATCCGAAAATTGATTTTTTGGACTGTACCAACAATGATTCAAAATGTCAATTGGATCATGCCTCATGTTGAATAACCACTTTTTAAACCCCCACAGTGACCAAAATTGCCATTTTTACAGAGTTTTGCTTACTCAAAAGCTTCCATTTTGACCCGTTTCAGGCACAGAAATGACTTTAAACACACTTATTCTAGTTGACAAAGTCATAATTCACATCCAACAGTAATTTAGAGTCAAAAGATTAAATGTTGAAATTTCATCATTATAGACCATTTTATGATCGTTCGACAGGTCCGGAGTCATCGTTTTTCATCCGAAAATTGATTTTTTGGACTGTACCAAAAATGATTCAAAATGTCAATTGGATCATGCCTCATGTTGAATAACCACTTTTTAAACCCTCACAGTGACCAAAATTGCCATTTTTACAGAGTTTTGCTTACTCAAAAGCTTCCATTTTGACCCGTTTCAGGCACAGAAATGACTTTAAACACACTTATTCTAGTTGACAAAGTCATAATTCACATCCAACAGTAATTTAGAGTCAAAAGATTAAATGTTGAAATTTCATCATTATAGACCATTTTGGTATCGTTCGACAGGTCCGGAGTCATCGTTTTTCATCCGAAAATTGATTTTTTGGACTGTACCAAAAATGATTCAAAATGTCAATTGGATCATGCCTCATGTTGAATAACCACTTTTTAACCCCTCACAGTGACCAAAATTGCCATTTTTTTTAGAGTTTTGCTTACTCAAAAGCTTCAATTTTGACCCGTTTCAGGCACAGAAATGACTTTAAACACACTTATTTTAGTTGACAAAGTCCTAATTCACATCCAACAGTAATTTAGAGTCAAAAGATTAAATGTTAAAATTTCATCATTATAGACCATTTTGGGATCGTTCGACAGGTCCGGAGTCATCGTTTTTCATCCGAAAATTGATTTTTTGGACTGTACCAAAAATTATTCAAAATGTCAATTGGATCATGCCTCATGTTGAATAACCACTTTTTAAACCCTCACAATGACCAAAATTGCCATTTTTACAGAGTTTGCGTACTCAAAAGCTTCCATTTTGACCCGTTTCAGTTACAGAAATGACTTTAAACACACTTATTCTAGTTGACAAAGTCATAATTCACATCCAACAGTAATTTAGAGTCAAAAGATTAAATGTTGAAATTTCATCATTATAGACCATTTTGGTATCGTTCGACAGGTCCGGAGTCATCGTTTTTCATCCGAAAATTGATTTTTTGGACTGTACCAACAATGATTCAAAATGTCAATTGGATCATGCCTCATGTTGAATAACCACTTTTTAAACCCCCACAGTGACCAAAATTGCCATTTTTACAGAGTTTTGCTTACTCAAAAGCTTCCATTTTGACCCGTTTCAGGCACAGAAATGACTTTAAACACACTTATTCTAGTTGACAAAGTCATAATTCACATCCAACAGTAATTTAGAGTCAAAAGATTAAATGTTGAAATTTCATCATTATAGACCATTTTATGATCGTTCGACAGGTCCGGAGTCATCGTTTTTCATCCGAAAATTGATTTTTTGGACTGTACCAAAAATGATTCAAAATGTCAATTGGATCATGCCTCATGTTGAAGAACCACTTTTTAAACCCTCACAGTGACAAAAAATTGCCATTTTTACAGAGTTTTGCTTACTCAAAAGCTTCCATTTTGACCCGTTTCAGGCACAGAAATGACTTTAAACACACTTATTCTAGTTGACAAAGTCATAATTCACATCCAACAGTAATTTAGAGTCAAAAGATTAAATGTTAAAATTTCATCATTATAGACCATTTTGGGATCGTTCGACAGGTCCGGAGTCATCGTTTTTCATCCGAAAATTGATTTTTTGGACTGTACCAAAAATGATTCAAAATGTCAATTGGATAATGCCTCATGTTGAATAACCACTTTTTAAACCCTCACAGTGACCAAAATAGCCATTTTTACAAAGTTTTGCTTACTCAAAAGCTTCAATTTTGACCCGTTTCAGGCACAGAAATGACTTTAAACACACTTACTTTAGTTGACAAAGTCCTAATTCACATCCAACAGTAATTTAGAGCCAAAAGATTAAATGTTAAAATTTCATCATTATAGACCATTTTGGGATGGTTCGACAGGTCCGGAGTCATCGTTTTTCATCCGAAAATTGATTTTTTGGACTGTACCAACAATGATTCAAAATGTCAATTGGATCATGCCTCATGTTGAATAACCACTTTTTAAACCCCCACAGTGACCAAAATTGCCATTTTTACAGAGTTTTGCTTACTCAAAAGCTTCCATTTTGACCCGTTTCAGGCACAGAAATGACTTTAAACACACTTATTCTAGTTGACAAAGTCATAATTCACATCCAACAGTCATTTAGAGTCAAAAGATTAAATGTTGAAATTTCATCATTATAGACCATTTTGGTATCGTTCGACAGGTCCGGAGTCATTGTTTTTCATCCGAAAATTGATTTTTTGGACTGTACCAAAAATGATTCAAAATGTCAATTGGATCATGCCTCATGTTGAATAACCACTTTTTAAACCCTCACAGTGACCAAAATTGCCATTTTTACAGAGTTTTTCTTACTCAAAAGCTTCCATTTTGACCCGTTTCAGGCACAGAAATGACTTTAAACACACTTATTCTAGTTGACAAAGTCATAATTCACATCCAACAGTCATTTAGAGTCAAAAGAATAAATGTTGAAATTTCATCCATATTGACCATTTTGGGATCGTTCGACAGGTCCGGAGTCATCGTTTTTCATCCGAAAATAGATTTTTTGGACTGTACCAAAAATGATTCAAAATGTCAATTGGATCATGCCTCATGTTGAATAACCACTTTTTAAACCCTCACAGTGACCAAAATTGCCATTTTTACAGAGTTTTGCTTACTCAAAAGCTTCCATTTTGACCCGTTTCAGTTACAGAAATGACTTTAAACACACTTATTCTAGTTGACAAAGTCATAATTCACATCCAACAGTAATTTAGAGTCAAAAGATTAAATGTTGAAATTTCATCATTATAGACCATTTTGGTATCGTTCGACAGGTCCGGAGTCATCGTTTTTCATCCGAAAATTGATTTTTTGGACTGTACCAACAATGATTCAAAATGTCAATTGGATCATGCCTCATGTTGAATAACCACTTTTTAAACCCTCACAGTGACCAAAATTGCCATTTTTACAGAGTTTTGCATACTCAAAAGCTTCAATTTTGACCCGTTTCAGGCACAGAAATGACTTTAAACACACTTATTTTAGTTGACAAAGTCCTAATTCACATCCAACAGTAATTTAGAGTCAAAAGATTAAATGTTAAACTTTCATCATTATAGACCATTTTGGGATCGTTCGACAGGTCCGGAGTCATCGTTTTTCATCCGAAAATTGATTTTTTGGACTGTACCAAAAATGATTCAAAATGTCAATTGGATCATGCCTCATGTTGAATAACCACTTTTTAAACCCTCACAGTGACCAAAATTGCCATTTTTACAGAGTTTTGCTTACTCAAAAGCTTCCATTTTGACCCGTTTCAGGCACAGAAATGACTTTAAACACACTTATTCTAGTTGACAAAGTCATAATTCACATCCAACAGTCATTTAGAGTCAAAAGATTAAATGTTAAAATGTCATCATTATAGACCATTTTGGGATCGTTCGACAGGTCCGGAGTCATCGTTTTTCATCCGAAAATTGATTTTTTGGACTGTACCAAAAATGATTCAAAATGTCAATTGGATCATGCCTCATGTTGAATAACCACTTTTTAAACCCTCACAGTGACAAAAAATTGCCATTTTTACAGAGTTTTGCTTACTCAAAAGCTTCCATTTTGACCCGTTTCAGGCACAGAAATGACTTTAAACACACTTATTCTAGTTGACAAAGTCATAATTCACATCCAACAGTCATTTAGAGTCAAAAGATTAAATGTTGAAATTTCATCCATATTGACCATTTTGGGATCGTTCGACAGGTCCGGAGACATTGTTTTTCATCCGAAAATAGATTTTTTGGACTGTACCAAAAATGATTCAAAATGTCAATTGGATCATGCCTCATGTTGAATAACCACTTTTTAAACCCTCACAGTGACCAAAATTGCCATTTTTACAGAGTTTTGCTTACTCAAAAGCTTCCATTTTGACCCGTTTCAGTTACAGAAATGACTTTAAACACACTTATTCTAGTTGACAAAGTCAGAATTCACATCCAACAGTAATTTAGAGTCAAAAGATTAAATGTTGAAATTTCATCATTATAGACCATTTTGGTATCGTTCGACAGGTCCGGAGTCATCGTTTTTCATCCGAAAATTGATTTTTTGGACTGTACCAACAATGATTCAAAATGTCAATCGGATCATGCCTCATGTTGAATAACCACTTTTTAAACCCCCACAGTGACCAAAATTGCCATTTTTACAGAGTTTTGCTTACTCAAAAGCTTCCATTTTGACCCGTTTCAGGCACAGAAATGACTTTAAACACACTTATTCTAGTTGACAAAGTCATAATTCACATCCAACAGTAATTTAGAGTCAAAAGATTAAATGTTGAAATTTCATCATTATAGACCATTTTATGATCGTTCGACAGGTCCGGAGTCATCGTTTTTCATCCGAAAATTGATTTTTTGGACTGTACCAAAAATGATTCAAAATGTCAATTGGATCATGCCTCATGTTGAATACCCACTTTTTAAACCCTCACAGTGACCAAAATTGCCATTTTTACAGAGTTTTGCTTACTCAAAAGCTTCCATTTTGACCCGTTTCAGGCACAGAAATGACTTTAAACACACTTATTCTAGTTGACAAAGTCATAATTCACATCCAACAGTAATTTAGAGTCAAAAGATTAAATGTTGAAATTTCATCATTATAGACCATTTTGGTATCGTTCGACAGGTCCGGAGTCATCGTTTTTCATCCGAAAATTGATTTTTTGGACTGTACCAAAAATGATTCAAAATGTCAATTGGATCATGCCTCATGTTGAATAACCACTTTTTAAACCCTCACAGTGACCAAAATTGCCATTTTTACAGAGTTTTGCTTACTCAAAAGCTTCCATTTTGACCCGTTTCAGTTACAGAAATGACTTTAAACACACTTATTCTAGTTGACAAAGTCATAATTCACATCCAACAGTAATTTAGAGTCAAAAGATTAAATGTTGAAATTTCATCATTATAGACCATTTTGGTATCGTTCGACAGGTCCGGAGTCATCGTTTTTCATCCGAAAATTGATTTTTTGGACTGTACCAACAATGATTCAAAATGTCAATTGGATCATGCCTCATGTTGAATAACCACTTTTTAAACCCCCACAGTGACCAAAATTGCCATTTTTACAGAGTTTTGCTTACTCAAAAGCTTCCATTTTGACCCGTTTCAGGCACAGAAATGACTTTAAACACACTTATTCTAGTTGACAAAGTCATAATTCACATCCAACAGTAATTTAGAGTCAAAAGATTAAATGTTGAAATTTCATCATTATAGACCATTTCATGATCGTTCGACAGGTCCGGCGTCATCGTTTTTCATCCGAAAATTTATTTTTTGGACTGTACCAAAAATGATTCAAAATGTCAATTGGATCATGCCTCATGTTGAATAACCACTTTTTAAACCCTCACAGTGACAAAAAATTGCCATTTTTACAGAGTTTTGCTTACTCAAAAGCTTCCATTTTGACCCGTTTCAGGCACAGAAATGACTTTAAACACACTTATTCTAGTTGACAAAGTCATAATTCACATCCAACAGTCATTTAGAGTCAAAAGATTAAATGTTGAAATTTCATCATTATAGACCATTTTGGTATCGTTCGACAGGTCCGGAGTCATCGTTTTTCATCCGAAAATTGATTTTTTGGACTGTACCAACAATGATTCAAAATGTCAATTGGATCATGCCTCATGTTGAATAACCACTTTTTAAACCCCCACAGTGACCAAAATTGCCATTTTTACAGAGTTTTGCTTACTCAAAAGCTTCCATTTTGACCCGTTTCAGGCACAGAAATGACTTTAAACACACTTATTCTAGTTGACAAAGTCATAATTCACATCCAACAGTAATTTAGAGTCAAAAGATTAAATGTTGAAATTTCATCATTATAGACCATTTTATGATCGTTCGACAGGTCCGGAGTCATCGTTTTTCATCCGAAAATTGATTTTTTGGACTGTACCAAAAATGATTCAAAATGTCAATTGGATCATGCCTCATGTTGAATAACCACTTTTTAAACCCTCACAGTGACCAAAATTGCCATTTTTACAGAGTTTTGCTTACTCAAAAGCTTCCATTTTGACCCGTTTCAGGCACAGAAATGACTTTAAACACACTTATTCTAGTTGACAAAGTCATAATTCACATCCAACAGTAATTTAGAGTCAAAAGATTAAATGTTGAAATTTCATCATTATAGACCATTTTGGTATCGTTCGACAGGTCCGGAGTCATCGTTTTTCATCCGAAAATTGATTTTTTGGACTGTACCAAAAATGATTCAAAATGTCAATTGGATCATGCCTCATGTTGAATAACCACTTTTTAACCCCTCACAGTGACCAAAATTGCCATTTTTTTTAGAGTTTTGCTTACTCAAAAGCTTCAATTTTGACCCGTTTCAGGCACAGAAATGACTTTAAACACACTTATTTTAGTTGACAAAGTCCTAATTCACATCCAACAGTAATTTAGAGTCAAAAGATTAAATGTTAAAATTTCATCATTATAGACCATTTTGGGATCGTTCGACAGGTCCGGAGTCATCGTTTTTCATCCGAAAATTGATTTTTTGGACTGTACCAAAAATTATTCAAAATGTCAATTGGATCATGCCTCATGTTGAATAACCACTTTTTAAACCCTCACAATGACCAAAATTGCCATTTTTACAGAGTTTGCGTACTCAAAAGCTTCCCTTTTGACCCGTTTCAGTTACAGAAATGACTTTAAACACACTTATTCTAGTTGACAAAGTCATAATTCACATCCAACAGTAATTTAGAGTCAAAAGATTAAATGTTGAAATTTCATCATTATAGACCATTTTGGTATCGTTCGACAGGTCCGGAGTCATCGTTTTTCATCCGAAAATTGATTTTTTGGACTGTACCAACAATGATTCAAAATGTCAATTGGATCATGCCTCATGTTGAATAACCACTTTTTAAACCCCCACAGTGACCAAAATTGCCATTTTTACAGAGTTTTGCTTACTCAAAAGCTTCCATTTTGACCCGTTTCAGGCACAGAAATGACTTTAAACACACTTATTCTAGTTGACAAAGTCATAATTCACATCCAACAGTAATTTAGAGTCAAAAGATTAAATGTTGAAATTTCATCATTATAGACGATTTTATGATCGTTCGACAGGTCCGGAGTCATCGTTTTTCATCCGAAAATTGATTTTTTGGACTGTACCAAAAATGATTCAAAATGTCAATTGGATCATGCCTCATGTTGAAGAACCACTTTTTAAACCCTCACAGTGACAAAAAATTGCCATTTTTACAGAGTTTTGCTTACTCAAAAGCTTCCATTTTGACCCGTTTCAGGCACAGAAATGACTTTAAACACACTTATTCTAGTTGACAAAGTCATAATTCACATCCAACAGTAATTTAGAGTCAAAAGATTAAATGTTAAAATTTCATCATTATAGACCATTTTGGGATCGTTCGACAGGTCCGGAGTCATCGTTTTTCATCCGAAAATTGATTTTTTGGACTGTACCAAAAATGATTCAAAATGTCAATTGGATCATGCCTCATGTTGAATAACCACTTTTTAAACCCTCACAGTGACCAAAATAGCCATTTTTACAAAGTTTTGCTTACTCAAAAGCTTCAATTTTGACCCGTTTCAGGCACAGAAATGACTTTAAACACACTTACTTTAGTTGACAAAGTCCTAATTCACATCCAACAGTAATTTAGAGCCAAAAGATTAAATGTTAAAATTTCATCATTATAGACCATTTTGGGATGGTTCGACAGGTCCGGAGTCATCGTTTTTCATCCGAAAATTGATTTTTTGGACTGTACCAACAATGATTCAAAATGTCAATTGGATCATGCCTCATGTTGAATAACCACTTTTTAAACCCCCACAGTGACCAAAATTGCCATTTTTACAGAGTTTTGCTTACTCAAAAGCTTCCATTTTGACCCGTTTCAGGCACAGAAATGACTTTAAACACACTTATTCTAGTTGACAAAGTCATAATTCACATCCAACAGTCATTTAGAGTCAAAAGATTAAATGTTGAAATTTCATCATTATAGACCATTTTGGTATCGTTCGACAGGTCCGGAGTCATTGTTTTTCATCCGAAAATTGATTTTTTGGACTGTACCAAAAATGATTCAAAATGTCAATTGGATCATGCCTCATGTTGAATAACCACTTTTTAAACCCTCACAGTGACCAAAATTGCCATTTTTACAGAGTTTTTCTTACTCAAAAGCTTCCATTTTGACCCGTTTCAGGCACAGAAATGACTTTAAACACACTTATTCTAGTTGACAAAGTCATAATTCACATCCAACAGTCATTTAGAGTCAAAAGAATAAATGTTGAAATTTCATCCATATTGACCATTTTGGGATCGTTCGACAGGTCCGGAGTCATCGTTTTTCATCCGAAAATAGATTTTTTGGACTGTACCAAAAATGATTCAAAATGTCAATTGGATCATGCCTCATGTTGAATAACCACTTTTTAAACCCTCACAGTGACCAAAATTGCCATTTTTACAGAGTTTTGCTTACTCAAAAGCTTCCATTTTGACCCGTTTCAGTTACAGAAATGACTTTAAACACACTTATTCTAGTTGACAAAGTCATAATTCACATCCAACAGTAATTTAGAGTCAAAAGATTAAATGTTGAAATTTCATCATTATAGACCATTTTGGTATCGTTCGACAGGTCCGGAGTCATCGTTTTTCATCCGAAAATTGATTTTTTGGACTGTACCAACAATGATTCAAAATGTCAATTGGATCATGCCTCATGTTGAATAACCACTTTTTAAAACCTCACAGTGACCAAAATTGCCATTTTTACAGAGTTTTGCATACTCAAAACCTTCAATTTTGACCCGTTTCAGGCACAGAAATGACTTTAAACACACTTATTTTAGTTGACAAAGTCCTAATTCACATCCAACAGTAATTTAGAGTCAAAAGATTAAATGTTAAACTTTCATCATTATAGACCATTTTGGGATCGTTCGACAGGTCCGGAGTCATCGTTTTTCATCCGAAAATTGATTTTTTGGACTGTACCAAAAATGATTCAAAATGTCAATTGGATCATGCCTCATGTTGAATAACCACTTTTTAAACCCTCACAGTGACCAAAATTGCCATTTTTACAGAGTTTTGCTTACTCAAAAGCTTCCATTTTGACCCGTTTCAGGCACAGAAATGACTTTAAACACACTTATTCTAGTTGACAAAGTCATAATTCACATCCAACAGTCATTTAGAGTCAAAAGATTAAATGTTAAAATGTCATCATTATAGACCATTTTGGGATCGTTCGACAGGTCCGGAGTCATCGTTTTTCATCCGAAAATAGATTTTTTGGACTGTACCAAAAATGATTCAAAATGTCAATTGGATCATGCCTCATGTTGAATAACCACTTTTTAAACCCTCACAGTGACCAAAATTGCCATTTTTACAGAGTTTTGCTTACTCAAAAGCTTCCATTTTGACCCGTTTCAGTTACAGAAATGACTTTAAACACACTTATTCTAGTTGACAAAGTCATAATTCACATCCAACAGTAATTTAGAGTCAAAAGATTAAATGTTGAAATTTCATCATTATAGACCATTTTGGTATCGTTCGACAGGTCCGGAGTCATCGTTTTTCATCCGAAAATTGATTTTTTGGACTGTACCAAAAATGATTCAAAATGTCAATTGGATCATGCCTCATGTTGAATAACCACTTTTTAAACCCTCACAGTGACCAAAATTGCCATTTTTACAGAGTTTTGCTTACTCAAAAGCTTCCATTTTGACCCGTTTCAGGCACAGAAATGACTTTAAACACACTTATTCTAGTTGACAAAGTCATAATTCACATCCAACAGTCATTTAGAGTCAAAAGATTAAATGTTAAAATGTCATCATTATAGACCATTTTGGGATCGTTCGACAGGTCCGGAGTCATCGTTTTTCATCCGAAAATTGATTTTTTGGACTGTACCAAAAATGATTCAAAATGTCAATTGGATCATGCCTCATGTTGAATAACCACTTTTTAAACCCTCACAGTGACAAAAAATTGCCATTTTTACAGAGTTTTGCTTACTCAAAAGCTTCCATTTTGACCCGTTTCAGGCACAGAAATGACTTTAAACACACTTATTCTAGTTGACAAAGTCATAATTCACATCCAACAGTCATTTAGAGTCAAAAGATTAAATGTTGAAATTTCATCATAATAGACCATTTTGGGATCGTTCGACAGGTCCGGAGTCATCGTTTTTCATCTGAAAATTAATTTTTGGGACTGTACCAAAAATGATTCAAAATGTCAATTGGATCATGCCTCATGTTGAATAACCACTTTTTAAACCCTCACAGTGACCAAAATTGCCATTTTTACAGAGTTTTGCTTACTCAAAAGCTTCCATTTTGACCCGTTTCAGGCACAGAAATGACTTTAAACACACTTATTCTAGTTGACAAAGTCATAATTCACATCCAACAGTAATTTAGAGTCAAAAGATTAAATGTTGAAATTTCATCATTATAGACCATTTTGGTATCGTTCGACAGGTCCGGAGTCATCGTTTTTCATCCGAAAATTGATTTTTTGGACTGTACCAACAATGATTCAAAATGTCAATTGGATCATGCCTCATGTTGAATAACCACTTTTTAAACCCCCACAGTGACCAAAATTGCCATTTTTACAGAGTTTTGCTTACTCAAAAGCTTCCATTTTGACCCGTTTCAGGCACAGAAATGACTTTAAACACACTTATTCTAGTTGACAAAGTCATAATTCACATCCAACAGTAATTTAGAGTCAAAAGATTAAATGTTGAAATTTCATCATTATAGACCATTTCATGATCGTTCGACAGGTCCGGCGTCATCGTTTTTCATCCGAAAATTTATTTTTTGGACTGTACCAAAAATGATTCAAAATGTCAATTGGATCATGCCTCATGTTGAATAACCACTTTTTAAACCCTCACAGTGACAAAAAATTGCCATTTTTACAGAGTTTTGCTTACTCAAAAGCTTCCATTTTGACCCGTTTCAGGCACAGAAATGACTTTAAACACACTTATTCTAGTTGACAAAGTCATAATTCACATCCAACAGTCATTTAGAGTCAAAAGATTAAATGTTGAAATTTCATCATTATAGACCATTTTGGTATCGTTCGACAGGTCCGGAGTCATCGTTTTTCATCCGAAAATTGATTTTTTGGACTGTACCAACAATGATTCAAAATGTCAATTGGATCATGCCTCATGTTGAATAACCACTTTTTAAACCCCCACAGTGACCAAAATTGCCATTTTTACAGAGTTTTGCTTACTCAAAAGCTTCCATTTTGACCCGTTTCAGGCACAGAAATGACTTTAAACACACTTATTCTAGTTGACAAAGTCATAATTCACATCCAACAGTAATTTAGAGTCAAAAGATTAAATGTTGAAATTTCATCATTATAGACCATTTTATGATCGTTCGACAGGTCCGGAGTCATCGTTTTTCATCCGAAAATTGATTTTTTGGACTGTACCAAAAATGATTCAAAATGTCAATTGGATCATGCCTCATGTTGAATAACCACTTTTTAAACCCTCACAGTGACCAAAATTGCCATTTTTACAGAGTTTTGCTTACTCAAAAGCTTCCATTTTGACCCGTTTCAGGCACAGAAATGACTTTAAACACACTTATTCTAGTTGACAAAGTCATAATTCACATCCAACAGTAATTTAGAGTCAAAAGATTAAATGTTGAAATTTCATCATTATAGACCATTTTGGTATCGTTCGACAGGTCCGGAGTCATCGTTTTTCATCCGAAAATTGATTTTTTGGACTGTACCAAAAATGATTCAAAATGTCAATTGGATCATGCCTCATGTTGAATAACCACTTTTTAACCCCTCACAGTGACCAAAATTGCCATTTTTTTTAGAGTTTTGCTTACTCAAAAGCTTCAATTTTGACCCGTTTCAGGCACAGAAATGACTTTAAACACACTTATTTTAGTTGACAAAGTCCTAATTCACATCCAACAGTAATTTAGAGTCAAAAGATTAAATGTTAAAATTTCATCATTATAGACCATTTTGGGATCGTTCGACAGGTCCGGAGTCATCGTTTTTCATCCGAAAATTGATTTTTTGGACTGTACCAAAAATTATTCAAAATGTCAATTGGATCATGCCTCATGTTGAATAACCACTTTTTAAACCCTCACAATGACCAAAATTGCCATTTTTACAGAGTTTGCGTACTCAAAAGCTTCCCTTTTGACCCGTTTCAGTTACAGAAATGACTTTAAACACACTTATTCTAGTTGACAAAGTCATAATTCACATCCAACAGTAATTTAGAGTCAAAAGATTAAATGTTGAAATTTCATCATTATAGACCATTTTGGTATCGTTCGACAGGTCCGGAGTCATCGTTTTTCATCCGAAAATTGATTTTTTGGACTGTACCAACAATGATTCAAAATGTCAATTGGATCATGCCTCATGTTGAATAACCACTTTTTAAACCCCCACAGTGACCAAAATTGCCATTTTTACAGAGTTTTGCTTACTCAAAAGCTTCCATTTTGACCCGTTTCAGGCACAGAAATGACTTTAAACACACTTATTCTAGTTGACAAAGTCATAATTCACATCCAACAGTAATTTAGAGTCAAAAGATTAAATGTTGAAATTTCATCATTATAGACGATTTTATGATCGTTCGACAGGTCCGGAGTCATCGTTTTTCATCCGAAAATTGATTTTTTGGACTGTACCAAAAATGATTCAAAATGTCAATTGGATCATGCCTCATGTTGAAGAACCACTTTTTAAACCCTCACAGTGACAAAAAATTGCCATTTTTACAGAGTTTTGCTTACTCAAAAGCTTCCATTTTGACCCGTTTCAGGCACAGAAATGACTTTAAACACACTTATTCTAGTTGACAAAGTCATAATTCACATCCAACAGTAATTTAGAGTCAAAAGATTAAATGTTAAAATTTCATCATTATAGACCATTTTGGGATCGTTCGACAGGTCCGGAGTCATCGTTTTTCATCCGAAAATTGATTTTTTGGACTGTACCAAAAATGATTCAAAATGTCAATTGGATCATGCCTCATGTTGAATAACCACTTTTTAAACCCTCACAGTGACCAAAATAGCCATTTTTACAAAGTTTTGCTTACTCAAAAGCTTCAATTTTGACCCGTTTCAGGCACAGAAATGACTTTAAACACACTTACTTTAGTTGACAAAGTCCTAATTCACATCCAACAGTAATTTAGAGCCAAAAGATTAAATGTTAAAATTTCATCATTATAGACCATTTTGGGATGGTTCGACAGGTCCGGAGTCATCGTTTTTCATCCGAAAATTGATTTTTTGGACTGTACCAACAATGATTCAAAATGTCAATTGGATCATGCCTCATGTTGAATAACCACTTTTTAAACCCCCACAGTGACCAAAATTGCCATTTTTACAGAGTTTTGCTTACTCAAAAGCTTCCATTTTGACCCGTTTCAGGCACAGAAATGACTTTAAACACACTTATTCTAGTTGACAAAGTCATAATTCACATCCAACAGTCATTTAGAGTCAAAAGATTAAATGTTGAAATTTCATCATTATAGACCATTTTGGTATCGTTCGACAGGTCCGGAGTCATTGTTTTTCATCCGAAAATTGATTTTTTGGACTGTACCAAAAATGATTCAAAATGTCAATTGGATCATGCCTCATGTTGAATAACCACTTTTTAAACCCTCACAGTGACCAAAATTGCCATTTTTACAGAGTTTTTCTTACTCAAAAGCTTCCATTTTGACCCGTTTCAGGCACAGAAATGACTTTAAACACACTTATTCTAGTTGACAAAGTCATAATTCACATCCAACAGTCATTTAGAGTCAAAAGAATAAATGTTGAAATTTCATCCATATTGACCATTTTGGGATCGTTCGACAGGTCCGGAGTCATCGTTTTTCATCCGAAAATAGATTTTTTGGACTGTACCAAAAATGATTCAAAATGTCAATTGGATCATGCCTCATGTTGAATAACCACTTTTTAAACCCTCACAGTGACCAAAATTGCCATTTTTACAGAGTTTTGCTTACTCAAAAGCTTCCATTTTGACCCGTTTCAGTTACAGAAATGACTTTAAACACACTTATTCTAGTTGACAAAGTCATAATTCACATCCAACAGTAATTTAGAGTCAAAAGATTAAATGTTGAAATTTCATCATTATAGACCATTTTGGTATCGTTCGACAGGTCCGGAGTCATCGTTTTTCATCCGAAAATTGATTTTTTGGACTGTACCAACAATGATTCAAAATGTCAATTGGATCATGCCTCATGTTGAATAACCACTTTTTAAACCCTCACAGTGACCAAAATTGCCATTTTTACAGAGTTTTGCATACTCAAAACCTTCAATTTTGACCCGTTTCAGGCACAGAAATGACTTTAAACACACTTATTTTAGTTGACAAAGTCCTAATTCACATCCAACAGTAATTTAGAGTCAAAAGATTAAATGTTAAACTTTCATCATTATAGACCATTTTGGGATCGTTCGACAGGTCCGGAGTCATCGTTTTTCATCCGAAAATTGATTTTTTGGACTGTACCAAAAATGATTCAAAATGTCAATTGGATCATGCCTCATGTTGAATAACCACTTTTTAAACCCTCACAGTGACCAAAATTGCCATTTTTACAGAGTTTTGCTTACTCAAAAGCTTCCATTTTGACCCGTTTCAGGCACAGAAATGACTTTAAACACACTTATTCTAGTTGACAAAGTCATAATTCACATCCAACAGTCATTTAGAGTCAAAAGATTAAATGTTAAAATGTCATCATTATAGACCATTTTGGGATCGTTCGACAGGTCCGGAGTCATCGTTTTTCATCCGAAAATAGATTTTTTGGACTGTACCAAAAATGATTCAAAATGTCAATTGGATCATGCCTCATGTTGAATAACCACTTTTTAAACCCTCACAGTGACCAAAATTGCCATTTTTACAGAGTTTTGCTTACTCAAAAGCTTCCATTTTGACCCGTTTCAGTTACAGAAATGACTTTAAACACACTTATTCTAGTTGACAAAGTCATAATTCACATCCAACAGTAATTTAGAGTCAAAAGATTAAATGTTGAAATTTCATCATTATAGACCATTTTGGTATCGTTCGACAGGTCCGGAGTCATCGTTTTTCATCCGAAAATTGATTTTTTGGACTGTACCAAAAATGATTCAAAATGTCAATTGGATCATGCCTCATGTTGAATAACCACTTTTTAAACCCTCACAGTGACCAAAATTGCCATTTTTACAGAGTTTTGCTTACTCAAAAGCTTCCATTTTGACCCGTTTCAGGCACAGAAATGACTTTAAACACACTTATTCTAGTTGACAAAGTCATAATTCACATCCAACAGTCATTTAGAGTCAAAAGATTAAATGTTAAAATGTCATCATTATAGACCATTTTGGGATCGTTCGACAGGTCCGGAGTCATCGTTTTTCATCCGAAAATTGATTTTTTGGACTGTACCAAAAATGATTCAAAATGTCAATTGGATCATGCCTCATGTTGAATAACCACTTTTTAAACCCTCACAGTGACAAAAAATTGCCATTTTTACAGAGTTTTGCTTACTCAAAAGCTTCCATTTTGACCCGTTTCAGGCACAGAAATGACTTTAAACACACTTATTCTAGTTGACAAAGTCATAATTCACATCCAACAGTCATTTAGAGTCAAAAGATTAAATGTTGAAATTTCATCATAATAGACCATTTTGGGATCGTTCGACAGGTCCGGAGTCATCGTTTTTCATCTGAAAATTAATTTTTGGGACTGTACCAAAAATGATTCAAAATGTCAATTGGATCATGCCTCATGTTGAATAACCACTTTTTAAACCCTCACAGTGACCAAAATTGCCATTTTTACAGAGTTTTGCTTACTCAAAAGCTTCCATTTTGACCCGTTTCAGGCACAGAAATGACTTTAAACACACTTATTCTAGTTGACAAAGTCATAATTCACATCCAACAGTAATTTAGAGTCAAAAGATTAAATGTTGAAATTTCATCATTATAGACCATTTTGGTATCGTTCGACAGGTCCGGAGTCATCGTTTTTCATCCGAAAATTGATTTTTTGGACTGTACCAAAAATGATTCAAAATGTCAATTGGATCATGCCTCATGTTGAATAACCACTTTTTAACCCCTCACAGTGACCAAAATTGCCATTTTTACAGAGTTTTGCTTACTCAAAAGCTTCAATTTTGACCCGTTTCAGGCACAGAAATGACTTTAAACACACTTATTTTAGTTGACAAAGTCCTAATTCACATCCAACAGTAATTTAGAGTCAAAAGATTAAATGTTAAAATTTCATCATTATAGACCATTTTGGGATCGTTCGACAGGTCCGGAGTCATCGTTTTTCATCCGAAAATTGATTTTTTGGACTGTACCAAAAATTATTCAAAATGTCAATTGGATCATACCTCATGTTGAATAAACACTTTTTAAACCCTCACAGTGACCAAAATTGCCATTTTTACAGAGTTTTGCTTACTCAAAAGCTTCAATTTTGACCCGTTTCAGGCACAGAAATGACTTTAAACACACTTATTTTAGTTGACAAAGTCCTAATTCACATCCAACAGTAATTTAGAGTCAAAAGATTAAATGTTAAAATTTCATCATTATAGACCATTTTGGGATCGCTCGACAGGTCCGGAGTCATCGTTTTTCATCCGAAAATTGATTTTTTGGACTGTACAAAAAATGATTCCAAATGTCAATTGGATCATGCCTCATGTTGAATAACCACTTTTTAAACCCTCACAGTGACAAAAAATTGCCATTTTTACAGAGTTTTGCTTACTCAAAAGCTTCCATTTTGACCCGTTTCAGGCACAGAAATGACTTTAAACACACTTATTCTAGTTGACAAAGTCATAATTCACATCCAACAGTCATTTAGAGTCAAAAGATTAAATGTTGAAATTTCATCATTATAGACCATTTTGGTATCGTTCGACAGGTCCGGAGTCATCGTTTTTCATCCGAAAATTGATTTTTTGGACTGTACCAACAATGATTCAAAATGTCAATTGGATCATGCCTCATGTTGAATAACCACTTTTTAAACCCCCACAGTGACCAAAATTGCCATTTTTACAGAGTTTTGCTTACTCAAAAGCTTCCATTTTGACCCGTTTCAGGCACAGAAATGACTTTAAACACACTTATTCTAGTTGACAAAGTCATAATTCACATCCAACAGTAATTTAGAGTCAAAAGATTAAATGTTGAAATTTCATCATTATAGACCATTTTATGATCGTTCGACAGGTCCGGAGTCATCGTTTTTCATCCGAAAATTGATTTTTTGGACTGTACCAAAAATGATTCAAAATGTCAATTGGATCATGCCTCATGTTGAATAACCACTTTTTAAACCCTCACAGTGACCAAAATTGCCATTTTTACAGAGTTTTGCTTACTCAAAAGCTTCCATTTTGACCCGTTTCAGGCACAGAAATGACTTTAAACACACTTATTCTAGTTGACAAAGTCCTAATTCACATCCAACAGTAATTTAGAGTCAAAAGATTAAATGTTGAAATTTCATCCATATTGACCATTTTGGGATCGTTCGACAGGTCCGGAGTCATCGTTTTTCATCCGAAAATAGATTTTTTGGACTGTACCAAAAAGGATTCAAAATGTCAATTGGATCATGCCTCATGTTGAATAACCACTTTTTAAACCCTCACAGTGACCAAAATTGCCATTTTTACAGAGTTTTGCTTACTCAAAAGCTTCCATTTTGACCCGTTTCAGGCACAGAAATGACTTTAAACACACTTATTCTAGTTGACAAAGTCATAATTCACATCCAACAGTAATTTAGAGTCAAAAGATTAAATGTTGAAATTTCATCATTATAGACCATTTTGGTATCGTTCGACAGGTCCGGAGTCATCGTTTTTCATCCGAAAATTGATTTTTTTGGACTGTACCAAAAATGATTCAAAATGTCAATTGGATCATGCCTCATGTTGAATAACCACTTTTTAAACCCTCACAGTGACCAAAATTGCCATTTTGACAGAGTTTTGCTTACTCAAAAACTTCCATTTTGACCCGTTTCAGGCACAGAAATGACTTTAAACACACTTATTCTAGTTGACAAAATCATAATTCACATCCAACAGTAATTTAGAGTCAAAAGATTAAATGTTGAAATTTCATCATTATAGACCATTTTATGATCGTTCGACAGGTCCGGAGTCATCGTTTTTCATCCGAAAATTGATTTTTTGGACTGTACCAAAAATGATTCAAAATGTCAATTGGATCATGCCTCATGTTGAATAACCACTTTTTAAACCCTCACAGTGACCAAAATTGCCATTTTTACAGAGTTTTGCTTACTCAAAAGCTTCCATTTTGACCCGTTTCAGGCACAGAAATGACTTTAAACACACTTATTCTAGTTGACAAAGTCATAATTCACATCCAACAGTCATTTAGAGTCAAAAGATTAAATGTTGAAATTTCATCATTATAGACCATTTTATGATCGTTCGACAGGTCCGGAGTCATCGTATTTCATCTGAAAATGGATTTTTTGGACTGTACCAAAAATGATTCAAAATGTCAATTGGATCATGCCTCATGTTGAATAACCACTTTTTAAACCCTCACAGTGACCAAAATTGCCATTTTTACAAAGTTTTGCTTACTCAAAAGCTTCAATTTTGACCCGTTTCAGGCACAGAAATGACTTTAAACACACTTATTTTAGTTGACAAAGTCCTAATTCACATCCAACAGTAATTTAGAGTCAAAAGATTAAATGTTAAAATTTCATCATTATAGACCATTTTGGGATCGTTCGACAGGTCCGGAGTCATCGTTTTTCATCCGAAAATTGATTTTTTGGACTGTACCAAAAATGATTCAAAATGTCAATTGGATCATGCCTCATGTTGAATAAACACTTTTTAAACCCCACAGTGACCAAAATTGCCATTTTTACAGAGTTTTGCTTACTCAAAAGCTTTAATTTTGACCCGTTTCAGGCACAGAAATGACTTTAAACACACTTATTTTAGTTGACAAAGTCCTAATTCACATCCAACAGTAATTTAGAGTCAAAAGATTAAATGTTGAAATTTCATCATTATAGACCATTTTGGTAGCGTTCGACAGGTCCGGAGTCATTGTTTTTCATCCGAAAATTGATTTTTTGGACTGTACCAAAAATGATTCAAAATGTCAATTGGATCAGGCCTCATGTTGAATAACCACTTTTTAAACCCTCACAGTGACCAAAATTGCCATTTTTACAGAGTTTTGCATACTCAAAAGCTTCAATTTTGACCCGTTTCAGGCACAGAAATATCTTTAAACACACTTATTTTAGTTGACAAAGTCCTAATTCACATCCAACAGTAATTTAGAGTCAAAAGATTAAATGTTAAACTTTCATCATTATAGACCATTTTGGGATCGTTCGACAGGTCCGGAGTCATCGTTTTTCATCCGAAAATTGATTTTTTGGACTGTACCAAAAATGATTCAAAATGTCAATTGGATCATGCCTCATGTTGAATAACCACTTTTTAAACCCTCACAGTGACCAAAATTGCCATTTTTACAGAGTTTTTCTTACTCAAAAGCTTCAATTTTGACCCGTTTCAGGCACAGAAATGACTTTAAACACACTTATTTTAGTTGACAAAGTCCTAATTCACATCCAACAGTAATTTAGAGTCAAAAGATTAAATGTTAAACTTTCATCATTATAGACCATTTTGGGATCGTTCGACAGGTCCGGAGTCATCGTTTTTCATCCGAAAATTGATTTTTTGGACTGTACCAAAAATGATTCAAAATGTCAATTGGATCATGCCTCATGTTGAATAACCACTTTTTAAACCCTCACAGTGACCAAAATTGCCATTTTTACAGAGTTTTTCTTACTCAAAAGCTTCAATTTTGACCCGTTTCAGGCACAGAAATGACTTTAAACACACTTATTTTAGTTGACAAAGTCAAAATTCACATCCAACAGTAATTTAGAGTCAAAAGATTAAATGTTAAAATTTCATCATTATAGACCATTTTGGGATCGTTCGACAGGTCCGGAGTCATCGTTTTTCATCCGAAAATTGATTTTTTGGACTGTACCAAAAATGATTCAAAATGTCAATTGGATCATGCCTCATGTTGAATAACCACTTTTTAAACCCTCACAGTGACAAAAAATTGCCATTTTTACAGAGTTTTGCTTACTCAAAAGCTTCCATTTTGACCCGTTTCAGGCACAGAAATGACTTTAAACACACTTATTCTAGTTGACAAAGTCATAATTCACATCCAACAGTCATTTAGAGTCAAAAGATTAAATGTTGAAATTTCATCCATATTGACCATTTTGGGATCGTTCGACAGGTCCGGAGACATTGTTTTTCATCCGAAAATAGATTTTTTGGACTGTACCAAAAATGATTCAAAATGTCAATTGGATCATGCCTCATGTTGAATAACCACTTTTTAAACCCTCACAGTGACCAAAATTGCCATTTTTACAGAGTTTTGCTTACTCAAAAGCTTCAATTTTTACCCGTTTCAGGCACAGAAATGACTTTAAACACACTTATTTTAGTTGACAAAGTCCTAATTCACATCCAACAGTAATTTAGAGTCAAAAGATTAAATGTTGAAATTTCATCATTATAGACCATTTTGGTATCGTTCGACAGGTCCGGAGTCATCGTTTTTCATCCGAAAATTGATTTTTTGGACTGTACCAACAATGATTCAAAATGTCAATTGGATCATGCCTCATGTTGAATAACCACTTTTTAAACCCCCCCTAGTGACCAAAATTGCCATTTTTACAGAGTTTTGCTTACTCAAAAGCTTCCATTTTGACCCGTTTCAGGCACAGAAATGACTTTAAACACACTTATTCTAGTTGACAAAGTCATAATTCACATCCAACAGTAATTTAGAGTCAAAAGATTAAATGTTGAAATTTCATCATTATAGACCATTTTATGATCATTCGACAGGTCCAGAGTCATCGTTTTTCATCCGAAAATTGATTTTTTGGACTGTACCAAAAATGATTCAAAATGTCAATTGGATCATGCCTCATGTTGAATAACCACTTTTTAAACCCTCACAGTGACCAAAATTGCCATTTTGACAGAGTTTTGCTTACTCAAAAGCTTCCATTTTGACCCGTTTCAGGCACAGAAATGACTTTAAACACACTTATTCTAGTTGACAAAGTCATAATTCACATCCAACAGTAATTTAGAGTCAAAAGATTAAATGTTGAAATTTCATCATTATAGACCATTTTGGTATCGTTCGACAGGTCCGGAGTCATCGTTTTTTATCCGAAAATTGATTTTTTGGACTGTACCAACAATGATTCAAAATGTCAATTGGATCATGCCTCATGTTGAATAACCACTTTTTAAACCCCCACAGTGACCAAAATTGCCATTTTTACAGAGTTTTGCTTACTCAAAAGCTTCTATTTTGACCCGTTTCAGGCACAGAAATGACTTTAAACACACTTATTCTAGTTGACAAAGTCATAATTCACATCCAACAGTAATTTAGAGTCAAAAGATTAAATGTTGAAATTTCATCATTATAGACCATTTTATGATCGTTCGACAGGTCCGGAGTCATCGTTTTTCATCCGAAAATTGATTTTTTGGACTGTACCAAAAATGATTCAAAATGTCAATTGGATCATGCCTCATGTTGAATAAACACTTTTTAAACCCTCACAGTGACCAAAATTGCCATTTTTACAGAGTTTTGCTTACTCGAAAGCTTCAATTTTGACCCGTTTCAGGCACAGAAATGACTTTAAACACACTTATTTTAGTTGACAAAGTCCTAATTCACATCCAACAGTAATTTAGAGTCAAAAGATTAAATGTTAAAATTTCATCATTATAGACCATTTTGGGATCGTTCGACAGGTCCGGAGTCATCGTTTTTCATCCGAAAATTGATTTTTTGGATTGTACCAAAAATGATTCAAAATGTCAATTGGATCATGCCTCATGTTGAATAACCACTTATTAAACCCTCACAGTGACAAAAAATTGCCATTTTTACAGAGTTTTGCTTACTCAAAAGCTTCCATTTTGACCCGTTTCAGTTACAGAAATGACTTTAAACACACTTATTCTAGTTGACAAAGTCATAATTCACATCCAACAGTAATTTAGAGTCAAAAGATTAAATGTTGAAATTTCATCATTATAGACCATTTTGGTATCGTTCGACAGGTCCGGAGTCATCGTTTTTCATCCGAAAATTGATTTTTTGGACTGTACCAAAAATGATTCAAAATGTCAATTGGATCATGCCTCATGTTGAATAACCACTTTTTAAACCCTCACAGTGACCAAAATTGCCATTTTTACAGAGTTTTGCTTACTCAAAAGCTTCCATTTTGACCCGTTTCAGGCACAGAAATGACTTTAAACACACTTATTCTAGTTGACAAAGTCATAATTCACATCCAACAGTCATTTAGAGTCAAAAGATTAAATGTTAAAATTTCATCATTATAGACCATTTTGGGATCGTTCGACAGGTCCGGAGTCATCGTTTTTCATCCGAAAATTGATTTTTTGGACTGTACCAACAATGATTCAAAATGTCAATTGGATCATGCCTCATGTTGAATAACCACTTTTTAAACCCTCACAGTGACCAAAATTGCCATTTTTACAGAGTTTTGCTTACTCAAAAGCTTCAATTTTGACCCGTTTCAGGCACAGAAATGACTTTAAACACACTTATTTTAGTTGACAAAGTCCTAATTCACATCCAACAGTAATTTAGAGTCAAAAGATTAAATGTTAAAATTTCATCATTATAGACCATTTTGGGATCGTTCGACAGGTCCGGAGTCATCGTTTTTCATCCGAAAATTGATTTTTTGGACTGTACCAAAAATTATTCAAAATGTCAATTGGATCATACCTCATGTTGAATAAACACTTTTTAAACCCTCACAGTGACCAAAATTGCCATTTTTACAGAGTTTTGCTTACTCAAAAGCTTCAATTTTGACCCGTTTCAGGCACAGAAATGACTTTAAACACACTTATTTTAGTTGACAAAGTCCTAATTCACATCCAACAGTAATTTAGAGTCAAAAGATTAAATGTTAAAATTTCATCATTATAGACCATTTTGGGATCGCTCGACAGGTCCGGAGTCATCGTTTTTCATCCGAAAATTGATTTTTTGGACTGTACAAAAAATGATTCCAAATGTCAATTGGATCATGCCTCATGTTGAATAACCACTTTTTAAACCCTCACAGTGACAAAAAATTGCCATTTTTACAGAGTTTTGCTTACTCAAAAGCTTCCATTTTGACCCGTTTCAGGCACAGAAATGACTTTAAACACACTTATTCTAGTTGACAAAGTCATAATTCACATCCAACAGTCATTTAGAGTCAAAAGATTAAATGTTGAAATTTCATCATTATAGACCATTTTGGTATCGTTCGACAGGTCCGGAGTCATCGTTTTTCATCCGAAAATTGATTTTTTGGACTGTACCAACAATGATTCAAAATGTCAATTGGATCATGCCTCATGTTGAATAACCACTTTTTAAACCCCCACAGTGACCAAAATTGCCATTTTTACAGAGTTTTGCTTACTCAAAAGCTTCCATTTTGACCCGTTTCAGGCACAGAAATGACTTTAAACACACTTATTCTAGTTGACAAAGTCATAATTCACATCCAACAGTAATTTAGAGTCAAAAGATTAAATGTTGAAATTTCATCATTATAGACCATTTTATGATCGTTCGACAGGTCCGGAGTCATCGTTTTTCATCCGAAAATTGATTTTTTGGACTGTACCAAAAATGATTCAAAATGTCAATTGGATCATGCCTCATGTTGAATAACCACTTTTTAAACCCTCACAGTGACCAAAATTGCCATTTTTACAGAGTTTTGCTTACTCAAAAGCTTCCATTTTGACCCGTTTCAGGCACAGAAATGACTTTAAACACACTTATTCTAGTTGACAAAGTCCTAATTCACATCCAACAGTAATTTAGAGTCAAAAGATTAAATGTTGAAATTTCATCCATATTGACCATTTTGGGATCGTTCGACAGGTCCGGAGTCATCGTTTTTCATCCGAAAATAGATTTTTTGGACTGTACCAAAAAGGATTCAAAATGTCAATTGGATCATGCCTCATGTTGAATAACCACTTTTTAAACCCTCACAGTGACCAAAATTGCCATTTTTACAGAGTTTTGCTTACTCAAAAGCTTCCATTTTGACCCGTTTCAGGCACAGAAATGACTTTAAACACACTTATTCTAGTTGACAAAGTCATAATTCACATCCAACAGTAATTTAGAGTCAAAAGATTAAATGTTGAAATTTCATCATTATAGACCATTTTGGTATCGTTCGACAGGTCCGGAGTCATCGTTTTTCATCCGAAAATTGATTTTTTTGGACTGTACCAAAAATGATTCAAAATGTCAATTGGATCATGCCTCATGTTGAATAACCACTTTTTAAACCCTCACAGTGACCAAAATTGCCATTTTGACAGAGTTTTGCTTACTCAAAAACTTCCATTTTGACCCGTTTCAGGCACAGAAATGACTTTAAACACACTTATTCTAGTTGACAAAATCATAATTCACATCCAACAGTAATTTAGAGTCAAAAGATTAAATGTTGAAATTTCATCATTATAGACCATTTTATGATCGTTCGACAGGTCCGGAGTCATCGTTTTTCATCCGAAAATTGATTTTTTGGACTGTACCAAAAATGATTCAAAATGTCAATTGGATCATGCCTCATGTTGAATAACCACTTTTTAAACCCTCACAGTGACCAAAATTGCCATTTTTACAGAGTTTTGCTTACTCAAAAGCTTCCATTTTGACCCGTTTCAGGCACAGAAATGACTTTAAACACACTTATTCTAGTTGACAAAGTCATAATTCACATCCAACAGTCATTTAGAGTCAAAAGATTAAATGTTGAAATTTCATCATTATAGACCATTTTATGATCGTTCGACAGGTCCGGAGTCATCGTTTTTCATCTGAAAATGGATTTTTTGGACTGTACCAAAAATGATTCAAAATGTCAATTGGATCATGCCTCATGTTGAATACCACTTTTTAAACCCTCACAGTGACCAAAATTGCCATTTTTACAAAGTTTTGCTTACTCAAAAGCTTCAATTTTGACCCGTTTCAGGCACAGAAATGACTTTAAACACACTTATTTTAGTTGACAAAGTCCTAATTCACATCCAACAGTAATTTAGAGTCAAAAGATTAAATGTTAAAATTTCATCATTATAGACCATTTTGGGATCGCTCGACAGGTCCGGAGTCATCGTTTTTCATCCGAAAATTGATTTTTTGGACTGTACCAAAAATGATTCCAAATGTCAATTGGATCATGCCTCATGTTGAATAACCACTTTTTAAACCCTCACAGTGACAAAAAATTGCCATTTTTACAGAGTTTTGCTTACTCAAAAGCTTCCATTTTGACCCGTTTCAGGCACAGAAATGACTTTAAACACACTTATTCTAGTTGACAAAGTCATAATTCACATCCAACAGTCATTTAGAGTCAAAAGATTAAATGTTGAAATTTCATCATTATAGACCATTTTGGTATCGTTCGACAGGTCCGGAGTCATCGTTTTTCATCCGAAAATTGATTTTTTGGACTGTACCAACAATGATTCAAAATGTCAATTGGATCATGCCTCATGTTGAATAACCACTTTTTAAACCCCCACAGTGACCAAAATTGCCATTTTTACAGAGTTTTGCTTACTCAAAAGCTTCCATTTTGACCCGTTTCAGGCACAGAAATGACTTTAAACACACTTATTCTAGTTGACAAAGTCATAATTCACATCCAACAGTAATTTAGAGTCAAAAGATTAAATGTTGAAATTTCATCATTATAGACCATTTTATGATCGTTCGACAGGTCCGGAGTCATCGTTTTTCATCCGAAAATTGATTTTTTGGACTGTACCAAAAATGATTCAAAATGTCAATTGGATCATGCCTCATGTTGAATAACCACTTTTTAAACCCTCACAGTGACCAAAATTGCCATTTTTACAGAGTTTTGCTTACTCAAAAGCTTCCATTTTGACCCGTTTCAGGCACAGAAATGACTTTAAACACACTTATTCTAGTTGACAAAGTCCTAATTCACATCCAACAGTAATTTAGAGTCAAAAGATTAAATGTTGAAATTTCATCCATATTGACCATTTTGGGATCGTTCGACAGGTCCGAAATCATCGTTTTTCATCCGAAAATAGATTTTTTGGACTGTACCAAAAAGGATTCAAAATGTCAATTGGATCATGCCTCATGTTGAATAACCACTTTTTAAACCCTCACAGTGACCAAAATTGCCATTTTTACAGAGTTTTGCTTACTCAAAAGCTTCCATTTTGACCCGTTTCAGGCACAGAAATGACTTTAAACACACTTATTCTAGTTGACAAAGTCATAATTCACATCCAACAGTAATTTAGAGTCAAAAGATTAAATGTTGAAATTTCATCATTATAGACCATTTTGGTATCGTTCGACAGGTCCGGAGTCATCGTTTTTCATCCGAAAATTGATTTTTTTGGACTGTACCAAAAATGATTCAAAATGTCAATTGGATCATGCCTCATGTTGAATAACCACTTTTTAAACCCTCACAGTGACCAAAATTGCCATTTTGACAGAGTTTTGCTTACTCAAAAACTTCCATTTTGACCCGTTTCAGGCACAGAAATGACTTTAAACACACTTATTCTAGTTGACAAAATCATAATTCACATCCAACAGTAATTTAGAGTCAAAAGATTAAATGTTGAAATTTCATCATTATAGACCATTTTATGATCGTTCGACAGGTCCGGAGTCATCGTTTTTCATCCGAAAATTGATTTTTTGGACTGTACCAAAAATGATTCAAAATGTCAATTGGATCATGCCTCATGTTGAATAACCACTTTTTAAACCCTCACAGTGACCAAAATTGCCATTTTTACAGAGTTTTGCTTACTCAAAAGCTTCCATTTTGACCCGTTTCAGGCACAGAAATGACTTTAAACACACTTATTCTAGTTGACAAAGTCATAATTCACATCCAACAGTCATTTAGAGTCAAAAGATTAAATGTTGAAATTTCATCATTATAGACCATTTTATGATCGTTCGACAGGTCCGGAGTCATCGTTTTTCATCTGAAAATGGATTTTTTGGACTGTACCAAAAATGATTCAAAATGTCAATTGGATCATGCCTCATGTTGAATAACCACTTTTTAAACCCTCACAGTGACCAAAATTGCCATTTTTACAAAGTTTTGCTTACTCAAAAGCTTCAATTTTGACCCGTTTCAGGCACAGAAATGACTTTAAACACACTTATTTTAGTTGACAAAGTCCTAATTCACATCCAACAGTAATTTAGAGTCAAAAGATTAAATGTTAAAATTTCATCATTATAGACCATTTTGGGATCGTTCGACAGGTCCGGAGTCATCGTTTTTCATCCGAAAATTGATTTTTTGGACTGTACCAAAAATGATTCAAAATGTCAATTGGATCATGCCTCATGTTGAATAAACACTTTTTAAACCCCACAGTGACCAAAATTGCCATTTTTACAGAGTTTTGCTTACTCAAAAGCTTTAATTTTGACCCGTTTCAGGCACAGAAATGACTTTAAACACACTTATTTTAGTTGACAAAGTCCTAATTCACATCCAACAGTAATTTAGAGTCAAAAGATTAAATGTTGAAATTTCATCATTATAGACCATTTTGGTATCGTTCGACAGGTCCGGAGTCATTGTTTTTCATCCGAAAATTGATTTTTTGGACTGTACCAAAAATGATTCAAAATGTCAATTGGATCAGGCCTCATGTTGAATAACCACTTTTTAAACCCTCACAGTGACCAAAATTGCCATTTTTACAGAGTTTTGCATACTCAAAAGCTTCAATTTTGACCCGTTTCAGGCACAGAAATATCTTTAAACACACTTATTTTAGTTGACAAAGTCCTAATTCACATCCAACAGTAATTTAGAGTCAAAAGATTAAATGTTAAACTTTCATCATTATAGACCATTTTGGGATCGTTCGACAGGTCCGGAGTCATCGTTTTTCATCCGAAAATTGATTTTTTGGACTGTACCAAAAATGATTCAAAATGTCAATTGGATCATGCCTCATGTTGAATAACCACTTTTTAAACCCTCACAGTGACCAAAATTGCCATTTTTACAGAGTTTTGCTTACTCAAAAGCTTCCATTTTGACCCGTTTCAGGCACAGAAATGACTTTAAACACACTTATTCTAGTTGACAAAGTCATAATTCACATCCAACAGTCATTTAGAGTCAAAAGATTAAATGTTAAAATGTCATCATTATAGACCATTTTGGGATCGTTCGACAGGTCCGGAGTCATTGTTTTTCATCCGAAAATTGATTTTTTGGACTGTACCAAAAATGATTCAAAATGTCAATTGGATCATGCCTCATGTTGAATAACCACTTTTTAAACCCTCACAGTGACCAAAATTGCCATTTTTACAGAGTTTTTCTTACTCAAAAGCTTCAATTTTGACCCGTTTCAGGCACAGAAATGACTTTAAACACACTTATTTTAGTTGACAAAGTCAAAATTCACATCCAACAGTAATTTAGAGTCAAAAGATTAAATGTTAAAATTTCATCATTATAGACCATTTTGGGATCGTTCGACAGGTCCGGAGTCATCGTTTTTCATCCGAAAATTGATTTTTTGGACTGTACCAAAAATGATTCAAAATGTCAATTGGATCATGCCTCATGTTGAATAACCACTTTTTAAACCCTCACAGTGACAAAAAATTGCCATTTTTACAGAGTTTTGCTTACTCAAAAGCTTCCATTTTGACCCGTTTCAGGCACAGAAATGACTTTAAACACACTTATTCTAGTTGACAAAGTCATAATTCACATCCAACAGTCATTTAGAGTCAAAAGATTAAATGTTGAAATTTCATCCATATTGACCATTTTGGGATCGTTCGACAGGTCCGGAGACATTGTTTTTCATCCGAAAATAGATTTTTTGGACTGTACCAAAAATGATTCAAAATGTCAATTGGATCATGCCTCATGTTGAATAACCACTTTTTAAACCCCCCCAGTGACCAAAATTGCCATTTTTACAGAGTTTTGCTTACTCAAAAGCTTCCATTTTGACCCGTTTCAGGCACAGAAATGACTTTAAACACACTTATTCTAGTTGACAAAGTCATAATTCACATCCAACAGTAATTTAGAGTCAAAAGATTAAATGTTGAAATTTCATCATTATAGACCATTTTATGATCATTCGACAGGTCCAGAGTCATCGTTTTTCATCCGAAAATTGATTTTTTGGACTGTACCAAAAATGATTCAAAATGTCAATTGGATCATGCCTCATGTTGAATAACCACTTTTTAAACCCTCACAGTGACCAAAATTGCCATTTTGACAGAGTTTTGCTTACTCAAAAGCTTCCATTTTGACCCGTTTCAGGCACAGAAATGACTTTAAACACACTTATTCTAGTTGACAAAGTCATAATTCACATCCAACAGTAATTTAGAGTCAAAAGATTAAATGTTGAAATTTCATCATTATAGACCATTTTGGTATCGTTCGACAGGTCCGGAGTCATCGTTTTTTATCCGAAAATTGATTTTTTGGACTGTACCAACAATGATTCAAAATGTCAATTGGATCATGCCTCATGTTGAATAACCACTTTTTAAACCCCCACAGTGACCAAAATTGCCATTTTTACAGAGTTTTGCTTACTCAAAAGCTTCTATTTTGACCCGTTTCAGGCACAGAAATGACTTTAAACACACTTATTCTAGTTGACAAAGTCATAATTCACATCCAACAGTAATTTAGAGTCAAAAGATTAAATGTTGAAATTTCATCATTATAGACCATTTTATGATCGTTCGACAGGTCCGGAGTCATCGTTTTTCATCCGAAAATTGATTTTTTGGACTGTACCAAAAATGATTCAAAATGTCAATTGGATCATGCCTCATGTTGAATAAACACTTTTTAAACCCTCACAGTGACCAAAATTGCCATTTTTACAGAGTTTTGCTTACTCGAAAGCTTCAATTTTGACCCGTTTCAGGCACAGAAATGACTTTAAACACACTTATTTTAGTTGACAAAGTCCTAATTCACATCCAACAGTAATTTAGAGTCAAAAGATTAAATGTTAAAATTTCATCATTATAGACCATTTTGGGATCGTTCGACAGGTCCGGAGTCATCGTTTTTCATCCGAAAATTGATTTTTTGGATTGTACCAAAAATGATTCAAAATGTCAATTGGATCATGCCTCATGTTGAATAACCACTTATTAAACCCTCACAGTGACAAAAAATTGCCATTTTTACAGAGTTTTGCTTACTCAAAAGCTTCCATTTTGACCCGTTTCAGGCACAGAAATGACTTTAAACACACTTATTCTAGTTGACAAAGTCATAATTCACATCCAACAGTCATTTAGAGTCAAAAGATTAAATGTTAAAATGTCATCATTATAGACCATTTTGGGATCGTTCGACAGGTCCGGAGTCATCGTTTTTCATCCGAAAATTGATTTTTTGGACTGTACCAAAAATGATTCAAAATGTCAATTGGATCATGCCTCATGTTGAATAACCACTTTTTAAACCCTCACAGTGACAAAAAATTGCCATTTTTACAGAGTTTTGCTTACTCAAAAGCTTCCATTTTGACCCGTTTCAGGCACAGAAATGACTTTAAACACACTTATTCTAGTTGACAAAGTCATAATTCACATCCAACAGTCATTTAGAGTCAAAAGATTAAATGTTGAAATGTCATCATAATAGACCATTTTGGGATCGTTCGACAGGTCCGGAGTCATCGTTTTTCATCTGAAAATTAATTTTTGGGACTGTACCAAAAATGATTCAAAATGTCAATTGGATCATGCCTCATGTTGAATAACCACTTTTTAAACCCTCACAGTGACCAAAATTGCCATTTTTACAGAGTTTTGCTTACTCAAAAGCTTCCATTTTGACCCGTTTCAGGCACAGAAATGACTTTAAACACACTTATTCTAGTTGACAAAGTCATAATTCACATCCAACAGTAATTTAGAGTCAAAAGATTAAATGTTGAAATTTCATCATTATAGACCATTTTGGTATCGTTCGACAGGTCCGGAGTCATCGTTTTTCATCCGAAAATTGATTTTTTGGACTGTACCAAAAATGATTCAAAATGTCAATTGGATCATGCCTCATGTTGAATAACCACTTTTTAACCCCTCACAGTGACCAAAATTGCCATTTTTACAGAGTTTTGCTTACTCAAAAGCTTCAATTTTGACCCGTTTCAGGCACAGAAATGACTTTAAACACACTTATTTTAGTTGACAAAGTCCTAATTCACATCCAACAGTAATTTAGAGTCAAAAGATTAAATGTTAAAATTTCATCATTATAGACCATTTTGGGATCGCTCGACAGGTCCGGAGTCATCGTTTTTCATCCGAAAATTGATTTTTTGGACTGTACAAAAAATGATTCCAAATGTCAATTGGATCATGCCTCATGTTGAATAACCACTTTTTAAACCCTCACAGTGACAAAAAATTGCCATTTTTACAGAGTTTTGCTTACTCAAAAGCTTCCATTTTGACCCGTTTCAGGCACAGAAATGACTTTAAACACACTTATTCTAGTTGACAAAGTCATAATTCACATCCAACAGTCATTTAGAGTCAAAAGATTAAATGTTGAAATTTCATCATTATAGACCATTTTGGTATCGTTCGACAGGTCCGGAGTCATCGTTTTTCATCCGAAAATTGATTTTTTGGACTGTACCAACAATGATTCAAAATGTCAATTGGATCATGCCTCATGTTGAATAACCACTTTTTAAACCCCCACAGTGACCAAAATTGCCATTTTTACAGAGTTTTGCTTACTCAAAAGCTTCCATTTCGACCCGTTTCAGGCACAGAAATGACTTTAAACACACTTATTCTAGTTGACAAAGTCATAATTCACATCCAACAGTAATTTAGAGTCAAAAGATTAAATGTTGAAATTTCATCATTATAGACCATTTTATATTCGTTCGACAGGTCCGGAGTCATCGTTTTTCATCCGAAAATTGATTTTTTGGACTGTACCAAAAATGATTCAAAATGTCAATTGGATCATGCCTCATGTTGAATAACCACTTTTTAAACCCTCACAGTGACCAAAATTGCCATTTTTACAGAGTTTTGCTTACTCAAAAGCTTCCATTTTGACCCGTTTCAGGCACAGAAATGACTTTAAACACACTTATTCTAGTTGACAAAGTCCTAATTCACATCCAACAGTAATTTAGAGTCAAAAGATTAAATGTTGAAATTTCATCCATATTGACCATTTTGGGATCGTTCGACAGGTCCGGAGTCATCGTTTTTCATCCGAAAATAGATTTTTTGGACTGTACCAAAAAGGATTCAAAATGTCAATTGGATCATGCCTCATGTTGAATAACCACTTTTTAAACCCTCACAGTGACCAAAATTGCCATTTTTACAGAGTTTTGCTTACTCAAAAGCTTCCATTTTGACCCGTTTCAGGCACAGAAATGACTTTAAACACACTTATTCTAGTTGACAAAGTCATAATTCACATCCAACAGTAATTTAGAGTCAAAAGATTAAATGTTGAAATTTCATCATTATAGACCATTTTATGATCGTTCGACAGGTCCGGAGTCATCGTTTTTCATCCGAAAATTGATTTTTTGGACTGTACCAAAAATGATTCAAAATGTCAATTGGATCATGCCTCATGTTGAATAACCACTTTTTAAACCCTCACAGTGACCAAAATTGCCATTTTTACAGAGTTTTGCTTACTCAAAAGCTTCCATTTTGACCCGTTTCAGGCACAGAAATGACTTTAAACACACTTATTCTAGTTGACAAAGTCATAATTCACATCCAACAGTCATTTAGAGTCAAAAGATTAAATGTTGAAATTTCATCATTATAGACCATTTTATGATCGTTCGACAGGTCCGGAGTCATCGTTTTTCATCTGAAAATGGATTTTTTGGACTGTACCAAAAATGATTCAAAATGTCAATTGGATCATGCCTCATGTTGAATAACCACTTTTTAAACCCTCACAGTGACCAAAATTGCCATTTTTACAAAGTTTTGCTTACTCAAAAGCTTCAATTTTGACCCGTTTCAGGCACAGAAATGACTTTAAACACACTTATTTTAGTTGACAAAGTCCTAATTCACATCCAACAGTAATTTAGAGTCAAAAGATTAAATGTTAAAATTTCATCATTATAGACCATTTTGGGATCGTTCGACAGGTCCGGAGTCATCGTTTTTCATCCGAAAATTGATTTTTTGGACTGTACCAAAAATGATTCAAAATGTCAATTGGATCATGCCTCATGTTGAATAAACACTTTTTAAACCCCACAGTGACCAAAATTGCCATTTTTACAGAGTTTTGCTTACTCAAAAGCTTTAATTTTGACCCGTTTCAGGCACAGAAATGACTTTAAACACACTTATTTTAGTTGACAAAGTCCTAATTCACATCCAACAGTAATTTAGAGTCAAAAGATTAAATGTTGAAATTTCATCATTATAGACCATTTTGGTATCGTTCGACAGGTCCGGAGTCATTGTTTTTCATCCGAAAATTGATTTTTTGGACTGTACCAAAAATGATTCAAAATGTCAATTGGATCAGGCCTCATGTTGAATAACCACTTTTTAAACCCTCACAGTGACCAAAATTGCCATTTTTACAGAGTTTTGCATACTCAAAAGCTTCAATTTTGACCCGTTTCAGGCACAGAAATATCTTTAAACACACTTATTTTAGTTGACAAAGTCCTAATTCACATCCAACAGTAATTTAGAGTCAAAAGATTAAATGTTAAACTTTCATCATTATAGACCATTTTGGGATCGTTCGACAGGTCCGGAGTCATCGTTTTTCATCCGAAAATTGATTTTTTGGACTGTACCAAAAATGATTCAAAATGTCAATTGGATCATGCCTCATGTTGAATAACCACTTTTTAAACCCTCACAGTGACCAAAATTGCCATTTTTACAGAGTTTTGCTTACTCAAAAGCTTCCATTTTGACCCGTTTCAGGCACAGAAATGACTTTAAACACACTTATTCTAGTTGACAAAGTCATAATTCACATCCAACAGTCATTTAGAGTCAAAAGATTAAATGTTAAAATGTCATCATTATAGACCATTTTGGGATCGTTCGACAGGTCCGGAGTCATTGTTTTTCATCCGAAAATTGATTTTTTGGACTGTACCAAAAATGATTCAAAATGTCAATTGGATCATGCCTCATGTTGAATAACCACTTTTTAAACCCTCACAGTGACCAAAATTGCCATTTTTACAGAGTTTTTCTTACTCAAAAGCTTCAATTTTGACCCGTTTCAGGCACAGAAATGACTTTAAACACACTTATTTTAGTTGACAAAGTCAAAATTCACATCCAACAGTAATTTAGAGTCAAAAGATTAAATGTTAAAATTTCATCATTATAGACCATTTTGGGATCGTTCGACAGGTCCGGAGTCATCGTTTTTCATCCGAAAATTGATTTTTTGGACTGTACCAAAAATGATTCAAAATGTCAATTGGATCATGCCTCATGTTGAATAACCACTTTTTAAACCCTCACAGTGACAAAAAATTGCCATTTTTACAGAGTTTTGCTTACTCAAAAGCTTCCATTTTGACCCGTTTCAGGCACAGAAATGACTTTAAACACACTTATTCTAGTTGACAAAGTCATAATTCACATCCAACAGTCATTTAGAGTCAAAAGATTAAATGTTGAAATTTCATCCATATTGACCATTTTGGGATCGTTCGACAGGTCCGGAGACATTGTTTTTCATCCGAAAATAGATTTTTTGGACTGTACCAAAAATGATTCAAAATGTCAATTGGATCATGCCTCATGTTGAATAACCACTTTTTAAACCCTCACAGTGACCAAAATTGCCATTTTTACAGAGTTTTGCTTACTCAAAAGCTTCCATTTTGACCCGTTTCAGGCACAGAAATGACTTTAAACACACTTATTTTAGTTGACAAAGTCCTAATTCACATCCAACAGTAATTTAGAGTCAAAAGATTAAATGTTGAAATTTCATCATTATAGACCATTTTGGTATCGTTCGACAGGTCCGGAGTCATCGTTTTTCATCCGAAAATTGATTTTTTGGACTGTACCAACAATGATTCAAAATGTCAATTGGATCATGCCTCATGTTGAATAACCACTTTTTAAACCCCCCCTAGTGACCAAAATTGCCATTTTTACAGAGTTTTGCTTACTCAAAAGCTTCCATTTTGACCCGTTTCAGGCACAGAAATGACTTTAAACACACTTATTCTAGTTGACAAAGTCATAATTCACATCCAACAGTAATTTAGAGTCAAAAGATTAAATGTTGAAATTTCATCATTATAGACCATTTTATGATCATTCGACAGGTCCAGAGTCATCGTTTTTCATCCGAAAATTGATTTTTTGGACTGTACCAAAAATGATTCAAAATGTCAATTGGATCATGCCTCATGTTGAATAACCACTTTTTAAACCCTCACAGTGACCAAAATTGCCATTTTGACAGAGTTTTGCTTACTCAAAAGCTTCCATTTTGACCCGTTTCAGGCACAGAAATGACTTTAAACACACTTATTCTAGTTGACAAAGTCATAATTCACATCCAACAGTAATTTAGAGTCAAAAGATTAAATGTTGAAATTTCATCATTATAGACCATTTTGGTATCGTTCGACAGGTCCGGAGTCATCGTTTTTCATCCGAAAATTGATTTTTTGGACTGTACCAACAATGATTCAAAATGTCAATTGGATCATGCCTCATGTTGAATAACCACTTTTTAAACCCCCACAGTGACCAAAATTGCCATTTTTACAGAGTTTTGCTTACTCAAAAGCTTCTATTTTGACCCGTTTCAGGCACAGAAATGACTTTAAACACACTTATTCTAGTTGACAAAGTCATAATTCACATCCAACAGTAATTTAGAGTCAAAAGATTAAATGTTGAAATTTCATCATTATAGACCATTTTATGATCGTTCGACAGGTCCGGAGTCATCGTTTTTCATCCGAAAATTGATTTTTTGGACTGTACCAAAAATGATTCAAAATGTCAATTGGATCATGCCTCATGTTGAATAAACACTTTTTAAACCCTCACAGTGACCAAAATTGCCATTTTTACAGAGTTTTGCTTACTCGAAAGCTTCAATTTTGACCCGTTTCAGGCACAGAAATGACTTTAAACACACTTATTTTAGTTGACAAAGTCCTAATTCACATCCAACAGTAATTTAGAGTCAAAAGATTAAATGTTAAAATTTCATCATTATAGACCATTTTGGGATCGTTCGACAGGTCCGGAGTCATCGTTTTTCATCCGAAAATTGATTTTTTGGATTGTACCAAAAATGATTCAAAATGTCAATTGGATCATGCCTCATGTTGAATAACCACTTATTAAACCCTCACAGTGACAAAAAATTGCCATTTTTACAGAGTTTTGCTTACTCAAAAGCTTCCATTTTGACCCGTTTCAGTTACAGAAATGACTTTAAACACACTTATTTTAGTTGACAAAGTCCTAATTCACATCCAACAGTAATTTAGAGTAAAAAGATTAAATGTTGAAATTTCATCATTATAGACCATTTTGGTATCGTTCGACAGGTCCGGAGTCATCGTTTTTCATCCGAAAATTGATTTTTTGGACTGTACCAAAAATGATTCAAAATGTCAATTGGATCATGCCTCATGTTGAATAACCACTTTTTAAACCCTCACAGTGACCAAAATTGCCATTTTTACAGAGTTTTGCTTACTCAAAAGCTTCCATTTTGACCCGTTTCAGGCACAGAAATGACTTTAAACACACTTATTCTAGTTGACAAAGTCATAATTCACATCCAACAGTCATTTAGAGTCAAAAGATTAAATGTTAAAATGTCATCATTATAGACCATTTTGGGATCGTTCGACAGGTCCGGAGTCATCGTTTTTCATCCGAAAATTGATTTTTTGGACTGTACCAAAAATGATTCAAAATGTCAATTGGATCATGCCTCATGTTGAATAACCACTTTTTAAACCCTCACAGTGACAAAAAATTGCCATTTTTACAGAGTTTTGCTTACTCAAAAGCTTCCATTTTGACCCGTTTCAGGCACAGAAATGACTTTAAACACACTTATTCTAGTTGACAAAGTCATAATTCACATCCAACAGTCATTTAGAGTCAAAAGATTAAATGTTGAAATTTCATCATAATAGACCATTTTGGGATCGTTCGACAGGTCCGGAGTCATCGTTTTTCATCTGAAAATTAATTTTTGGGACTGTACCAAAAATGATTCAAAATGTCAATTGGATCATGCCTCATGTTGAATAACCACTTTTTAAACCCTCACAGTGACCAAAATTGCCATTTTTACAGAGTTTTGCTTACTCAAAAGCTTCCATTTTGACCCGTTTCAGGCACAGAAATGACTTTAAACACACTTATTCTAGTTGACAAAGTCATAATTCACATCCAACAGTAATTTAGAGTCAAAAGATTAAATGTTGAAATTTCATCATTATAGACCATTTTGGTATCGTTCGACAGGTCCGGAGTCATCGTTTTTCATCCGAAAATTGATTTTTTGGACTGTACCAAAAATGATTCAAAATGTCAATTGGATCATGCCTCATGTTGAATAACCACTTTTTAACCCCTCACAGTGACCAAAATTGCCATTTTTACAGAGTTTTGCTTACTCAAAAGCTTCAATTTTGACCCGTTTCAGGCACAGAAATGACTTTAAACACACTTATTTTAGTTGACAAAGTCCTAATTCACATCCAACAGTAATTTAGAGTCAAAAGATTAAATGTTAAAATTTCATCATTATAGACCATTTTGGGATCGTTCGACAGGTCCGGAGTCATCGTTTTTCATCCGAAAATTGATTTTTTGGACTGTACCAAAAATTATTCAAAATGTCAATTGGATCATACCTCATGTTGAATAAACACTTTTTAAACCCTCACAGTGACCAAAATTGCCATTTTTACAGAGTTTTGCTTACTCAAAAGCTTCAATTTTGAACCGTTTCAGGCACAGAAATGACTTTAAACACACTTATTTTAGTTGACAAAGTCCTAATTCACATCCAACAGTAATTTAGAGTCAAAAGATTAAATGTTAAAATTTCATCATTATAGACCATTTTGGGATCGCTCGACAGGTCCGGAGTCATCGTTTTTCATCCGAAAATTGATTTTTTGGACTGTACAAAAAATGATTCCAAATGTCAATTGGATCATGCCTCATGTTGAATAACCACTTTTTAAACCCTCACAGTGACAAAAAATTGCCATTTTTACAGAGTTTTGCTTACTCAAAAGCTTCCATTTTGACCCGTTTCAGGCACAGAAATGACTTTAAACACACTTATTCTAGTTGACAAAGTCATAATTCACATCCAATAGTCATTTAGAGTCAAAAGATTAAATGTTGAAATTTCATCATTATAGACCATTTTGGTATCGTTCGACAGGTCCGGAGTCATCGTTTTTCATCCGAAAATTGATTTTTTGGACTGTACCAACAATGATTCAAAATGTCAATTGGATCATGCCTCATGTTGAATAACCACTTTTTAAACCCCCACAGTGACCAAAATTGCCATTTTTACAGAGTTTTGCTTACTCAAAAGCTTCCATTTTGACCCGTTTCAGGCACAGAAATGACTTTAAACACACTTATTCTAGTTGACAAAGTCATAATTCACATCCAACAGTAATTTAGAGTCAAAAGATTAAATGTTGAAATTTCATCATTATAGACCATTTTATGATCGTTCGACAGGTCCGGAGTCATCGTTTTTCATCCGAAAATTGATTTTTTGGACTGTACCAAAAATGATTCAAAATGTCAATTGGATCATGCCTCATGTTGAATAACCACTTTTTAAACCCTCACAGTGACCAAAATTGCCATTTTTACAGAGTTTTGCTTACTCAAAAGCTTCCATTTTGACCCGTTTCAGGCACAGAAATGACTTTAAACACACTTATTCTAGTTGACAAAGTCCTAATTCACATCCAACAGTAATTTAGAGTCAAAAGATTAAATGTTGAAATTTCATCCATATTGACCATTTTGGGATCGTTCGACAGGTCCGGAGTCATCGTTTTTCATCCGAAAATAGATTTTTTGGACTGTACCAAAAAGGATTCAAAATGTCAATTGGATCATGCCTCATGTTGAATAACCACTTTTTAAACCCTCACAGTGACCAAAATTGCCATTTTTACAGAGTTTTGCTTACTCAAAAGCTTCCATTTTGACCCGTTTCAGGCACAGAAATGACTTTAAACACACTTATTCTAGTTGACAAAGTCATAATTCACATCCAACAGTAATTTAGAGTCAAAAGATTAAATGTTGAAATTTGATCATTATAGACCATTTTGGTATCGTTCGACAGGTCCGGAGTCATCGTTTTTCATCCGAAAATTGATTTTTTTGGACTGTACCAAAAATGATTCAAAATGTCAATTGGATCATGCCTCATGTTGAATAACCACTTTTTAAACCCTCACAGTGACCAAAATTGCCATTTTGACAGAGTTTTGCTTACTCAAAAACTTCCATTTTGACCCGTTTCAGGCACAGAAATGACTTTAAACACACTTATTCTAGTTGACAAAATCATAATTCACATCCAACAGTAATTTAGAGTCAAAAGATTAAATGTTGAAATTTCATCATTATAGACCATTTTATGATCGTTCGACAGGTCCGGAGTCATCGTTTTTCATCCGAAAATTGATTTTTTGGACTGTACCAAAAATGATTCAAAATGTCAATTGGATCATGCCTCATGTTGAATAACCACTTTTTAAACCCTCACAGTGACCAAAATTGCCATTTTTACAGAGTTTTGCTTACTCAAAAGCTTCCATTTTGACCCGTTTCAGGCACAGAAATGACTTTAAACACACTTATTCTAGTTGACAAAGTCATAATTCACATCCAACAGTCATTTAGAGTCAAAAGATTAAATGTTGAAATTTCATCATTATAGACCATTTTATGATCGTTCGACAGGTCCGGAGTCATCGTTTTTCATCTGAAAATGGATTTTTTGGACTGTACCAAAAATGATTCAAAATGTCAATTGGATCATGCCTCATGTTGAATAACCACTTTTTAAACCCTCACAGTGACCAAAATTGCCATTTTTACAAAGTTTTGCTTACTCAAAAGCTTCAATTTTGACCCGTTTCAGGCACAGAAATGACTTTAAACACACTTATTTTAGTTGACAAAGTCCTAATTCACATCCAACAGTAATTTAGAGTCAAAAGATTAAATGTTAAAATTTCATCATTATAGACCATTTTGGGATCGTTCGACAGGTCCGGAGTCATCGTTTTTCATCCGAAAATTGATTTTTTGGACTGTACCAAAAATGATTCAAAATGTCAATTGGATCATGCCTCATGTTGAATAAACACTTTTTAAACCCCCACAGTGACCAAAATTGCCATTTTTACAGAGTTTTGCTTACTCAAAAGCTTTAATTTTGACCCGTTTCAGGCACAGAAATGACTTTAAACACACTTATTTTAGTTGACAAAGTCCTAATTCACATCCAACAGTAATTTAGAGTCAAAAGATTAAATGTTGAAATTTCATCATTATAGACCATTTTGGTATCGTTCGACAGGTCCGGAGTCATTGTTTTTCATCCGAAAATTGATTTTTTGGACTGTACCAAAAATGATTCAAAATGTCAATTGGATCAGGCCTCATGTTGAATAACCACTTTTTAAACCCTCACAGTGACCAAAATTGCCATTTTTACAGAGTTTTGCATACTCAAAAGCTTCAATTTTGACCCGTTTCAGGCACAGAAATATCTTTAAACACACTTATTTTAGTTGACAAAGTCCTAATTCACATCCAACAGTAATTTAGAGTCAAAAGATTAAATGTTAAACTTTCATCATTATAGACCATTTTGGGATCGTTCGACAGGTCCGGAGTCATCGTTTTTCATCCGAAAATTGATTTTTTGGACTGTACCAAAAATGATTCAAAATGTCAATTGGATCATGCCTCATGTTGAATAACCACTTTTTAAACCCTCACAGTGACCAAAATTGCCATTTTTACAGAGTTTTGCTTACTCAAAAGCTTCCATTTTGACCCGTTTCAGGCACAGAAATGACTTTAAACACACTTATTCTAGTTGACAAAGTCATAATTCACATCCAACAGTCATTTAGAGTCAAAAGATTAAATGTTAAAATGTCATCATTATAGACCATTTTGGGATCGTTCGACAGGTCCGGAGTCATTGTTTTTCATCCGAAAATTGATTTTTTGGACTGTACCAAAAATGATTCAAAATGTCAATTGGATCATGCCTCATGTTGAATAACCACTTTTTAAACCCTCACAGTGACCAAAATTGCCATTTTTACAGAGTTTTTCTTACTCAAAAGCTTCAATTTTGACCCGTTTCAGGCACAGAAATGACTTTAAACACACTTATTTTAGTTGACAAAGTCAAAATTCACATCCAACAGTAATTTAGAGTCAAAAGATTAAATGTTAAAATTTCATCATTATAGACCATTTTGGGATCGTTCGACAGGTCCGGAGTCATCGTTTTTCATCCGAAAATTGATTTTTTGGACTGTACCAAAAATGATTCAAAATGTCAATTGGATCATGCCTCATGTTGAATAACCACTTTTTAAACCCTCACAGTGACAAAAAATTGCCATTTTTACAGAGTTTTGCTTACTCAAAAGCTTCCATTTTGACCCGTTTCAGGCACAGAAATGACTTTAAACACACTTATTCTAGTTGACAAAGTCATAATTCACATCCAACAGTCATTTAGAGTCAAAAGATTAAATGTTGAAATTTCATCCATATTGACCATTTTGGGATCGTTCGACAGGTCCGGAGACATTGTTTTTCATCCGAAAATAGATTTTTTGGACTGTACCAAAAATGATTCAAAATGTCAATTGGATCATGCCTCATGTTGAATAACCACTTTTTAAACCCTCACAGTGACCAAAATTGCCATTTTTACAGAGTTTTGCTTACTCAAAAGCTTCCATTTTGACCCGTTTCAGTTACAGAAATGACTTTAAACACACTTATTCTAGTTGACAAAGTCATAATTCACATCCAACAGTAATTTAGAGTCAAAAGATTAAATGTTGAAATTTCATCATTATAGACCATTTTGGTATCGTTCGACAGGTCCGGAGTCATCGTTTTTCATCCGAAAATTTATTTTTTGGACTGTACCAACAATGATTCAAAATGTCAATTGGATCATGCCTCATGTTGAATAACCACTTTTTAAACCCCCACAGTGACCAAAATTGCCATTTTTACAGAGTTTTGCTTACTCAAAAGCTTCCATTTTGACCCGTTTCAGGCACAGAAATGACTTTAAACACACTTATTCTAGTTGACAAAGTCATAATTCACATCCAACAGTAATTTAGAGTCAAAAGATTAAATGTTGAAATTTCATCATTATAGACCATTTTATGATCGTTCGACAGGTCCGGAGTCATCGTTTTTCATCCGAAAATTGATTTTTTGGACTGTACCAAAAATGATTCAAAATGTCAATTGGATCAGGCCTCATGTTGAATAACCACTTTTTAAACCCTCACAGTGACCAAAATTGCCATTTTTACAGAGTTTTGCATACTCAAAAGCTTCAATTTTGACCCGTTTCAGGCACAGAAATATCTTTAAACACACTTATTTTAGTTGACAAAGTCCTAATTCACATCCAACAGTAATTTAGAGTCAAAAGATTAAATGTTAAACTTTCATCATTATAGACCATTTTGGGATCGTTCGACAGGTCCGGAGTCATCGTTTTTCATCCGAAAATTGATTTTTTGGACTGTACCAAAAATGATTCAAAATGTCAATTGGATCATGCCTCATGTTGAATAACCACTTTTTAAACCCTCACAGTGACCAAAATTGCCATTTTTACAGAGTTTTGCTTACTCAAAAGCTTCCATTTTGACCCGTTTCAGGCACAGAAATGACTTTAAACACACTTATTCTAGTTGACAAAGTCATAATTCACATCCAACAGTCATTTAGAGTCAAAAGATTAAATGTTAAAATGTCATCATTATAGACCATTTTGGGATCGTTCGACAGGTCCGGAGTCATTGTTTTTCATCCGAAAATTGATTTTTTGGACTGTACCAAAAATGATTCAAAATGTCAATTGGATCATGCCTCATGTTGAATAACCACTTTTTAAACCCTCACAGTGACCAAAATTGCCATTTTTACAGAGTTTTTCTTACTCAAAAGCTTCAATTTTGACCCGTTTCAGGCACAGAAATGACTTTAAACACACTTATTTTAGTTGACAAAGTCAAAATTCACATCCAACAGTAATTTAGAGTCAAAAGATTAAATGTTAAAATTTCATCATTATAGACCATTTTGGGATCGTTCGACAGGTCCGGAGTCATCGTTTTTCATCCGAAAATTGATTTTTTGGACTGTACCAAAAATGATTCAAAATGTCAATTGGATCATGCCTCATGTTGAATAACCACTTTTTAAACCCTCACAGTGACCAAAATTGCCATTTTTACAGAGTTTTGCTTACTCAAAAGCTTCCATTTTGACCCGTTTCAGTTACAGAAATGACTTTAAACACACTTATTCTAGTTGACAAAGTCATAATTCACATCCAACAGTAATTTAGAGTCAAAAGATTAAATGTTGAAATTTCATCATTATAGACCATTTTGGTATCGTTCGACAGGTCCGGAGTCATCGTTTTTCATCCGAAAATTTATTTTTTGGACTGTACCAACAATGATTCAAAATGTCAATTGGATCATGCCTCATGTTGAATAACCACTTTTTAAACCCCCACAGTGACCAAAATTGCCATTTTTACAGAGTTTTGCTTACTCAAAAGCTTCCATTTTGACCCGTTTCAGGCACAGAAATGACTTTAAACACACTTATTCTAGTTGACAAAGTCATAATTCACATCCAACAGTAATTTAGAGTCAAAAGATTAAATGTTGAAATTTCATCATTATAGACCATTTTATGATCGTTCGACAGGTCCGGAGTCATCGTTTTTCATCCGAAAATTGATTTTTTGGACTGTACCAAAAATGATTCAAAATGTCAATTGGATCATGCCTCATGTTGAATACCCACTTTTTAAACCCTCACAGTGACCAAAATTGCCATTTTTACAGAGTTTTGCTTACTCAAAAGCTTCCATTTTGACCCGTTTCAGGCACAGAAATGACTTTAAACACACTTATTCTAGTTGACAAAGTCATAATTCACATCCAACAGTAATTTAGAGTCAAAAGATTAAATGTTGAAATTTCATCATTATAGACCATTTTGGTATCGTTCGACAGGTCCGGAGTCATCGTTTTTCATCCGAAAATTGATTTTTTGGACTGTACCAAAAATGATTCAAAATGTCAATTGGATCATGCCTCATGTTGAATAACCACTTTTTAAACCCTCACAGTGACCAAAATTGCCATTTTTACAGAGTTTTGCTTACTCAAAAGCTTCCATTTTGACCCGTTTCAGTTACAGAAATGACTTTAAACACACTTATTCTAGTTGACAAAGTCATAATTCACATCCAACAGTAATTTAGAGTCAAAAGATTAAATGTTGAAATTTCATCATTATAGACCATTTTGGTATCGTTCGACAGGTCCGGAGTCATCGTTTTTCATCCGAAAATTGATTTTTTGGACTGTACCAACAATGATTCAAAATGTCAATTGGATCATGCCTCATGTTGAATAACCACTTTTTAAACCCCCCCTAGTGACCAAAATTGCCATTTTTACAGAGTTTTGCTTACTCAAAAGCTTCCATTTTGACCCGTTTCAGGCACAGAAATGACTTTAAACACACTTATTCTAGTTGACAAAGTCATAATTCACATCCAACAGTAATTTAGAGTCAAAAGATTAAATGTTGAAATTTCATCATTATAGACCATTTTATGATCATTCGACAGGTCCAGAGTCATCGTTTTTCATCCGAAAATTGATTTTTTGGACTGTACCAAAAATGATTCAAAATGTCAATTGGATCATGCCTCATGTTGAATAACCACTTTTTAAACCCTCACAGTGACCAAAATTGCCATTTTGACAGAGTTTTGCTTACTCAAAAGCTTCCATTTTGACCCGTTTCAGGCACAGAAATGACTTTAAACACACTTATTCTAGTTGACAAAGTCATAATTCACATCCAACAGTAATTTAGAGTCAAAAGATTAAATGTTGAAATTTCATCATTATAGACCATTTTGGTATCGTTCGACAGGTCCGGAGTCATCGTTTTTCATCCGAAAATTGATTTTTTGGACTGTACCAACAATGATTCAAAATGTCAATTGGATCATGCCTCATGTTGAATAACCACTTTTTAAACCCCCACAGTGACCAAAATTGCCATTTTTACAGAGTTTTGCTTACTCAAAAGCTTCTATTTTGACCCGTTTCAGGCACAGAAATGACTTTAAACACACTTATTCTAGTTGACAAAGTCATAATTCACATCCAACAGTAATTTAGAGTCAAAAGATTAAATGTTGAAATTTCATCATTATAGACCATTTTATGATCGTTCGACAGGTCCGGAGTTATCGTTTTTCATCCGAAAATTGATTTTTTGGACTGTACCAAAAATGATTCAAAATGTCAATTGGATCATGCCTCATGTTGAATAAACACTTTTTAAACCCTCACAGTGACCAAAATTGCCATTTTTACAGAGTTTTGCTTACTCGAAAGCTTCAATTTTGACCCGTTTCAGGCACAGAAATGACTTTAAACACACTTATTTTAGTTGACAAAGTCCTAATTCACATCCAACAGTAATTTAGAGTCAAAAGATTAAATGTTAAAATTTCATCATTATAGACCATTTTGGGATCGTTCGACAGGTCCGGAGTCATCGTTTTTCATCCGAAAATTGATTTTTTGGATTGTACCAAAAATGATTCAAAATGTCAATTGGATCATGCCTCATGTTGAATAACCACTTATTAAACCCTCACAGTGACAAAAAATTGCCATTTTTACAGAGTTTTGCTTACTCAAAAGCTTCCATTTTGACCCGTTTCAGTTACAGAAATGACTTTAAACACACTTATTCTAGTTGACAAAGTCATAATTCACATCCAACAGTAATTTAGAGTCAAAAGATTAAATGTTGAAATTTCATCATTATAGACCATTTTGGTATCGTTCGACAGGTCCGGAGTCATCGTTTTTCATCCGAAAATTGATTTTTTGGACTGTACCAAAAATGATTCAAAATGTCAATTGGATCATGCCTCATGTTGAATAACCACTTTTTAAACCCTCACAGTGACCAAAATTGCCATTTTTACAGAGTTTTGCTTACTCAAAAGCTTCCATTTTGACCCGTTTCAGGCACAGAAATGACTTTAAACACACTTATTCTAGTTGACAAAGTCATAATTCACATCCAACAGTCATTTAGAGTCAAAAGATTAAATGTTAAAATGTCATCATTATAGACCATTTTGGGATCGTTCGACAGGTCCGGAGTCATCGTTTTTCATCCGAAAATTGATTTTTTGGACTGTACCAAAAATGATTCAAAATGTCAATTGGATCATGCCTCATGTTGAATAACCACTTTTTAAACCCTCACAGTGACAAAAAATTGCCATTTTTACAGAGTTTTGCTTACTCAAAAGCTTCCATTTTGACCCGTTTCAGGCACAGAAATGACTTTAAACACACTTATTCTAGTTGACAAAGTCATAATTCACATCCAACAGTCATTTAGAGTCAAAAGATTAAATGTTGAAATTTCATCATAATAGACCATTTTGGGATCGTTCGACAGGTCCGGAGTCATCGTTTTTCATCTGAAAATTAATTTTTGGGACTGTACCAAAAATGATTCAAAATGTCAATTGGATCATGCCTCATGTTGAATAACCACTTTTTAAACCCTCACAGTGACCAAAATTGCCATTTTTACAGAGTTTTGCTTACTCAAAAGCTTCCATTTTGACCCGTTTCAGGCACAGAAATGACTTTAAACACACTTATTCTAGTTGACAAAGTCATAATTCACATCCAACAGTAATTTAGAGTCAAAAGATTAAATGTTGAAATTTCATCATTATAGACCATTTTGGTATCGTTCGACAGGTCCGGAGTCATCGTTTTTCATCCGAAAATTGATTTTTTGGACTGTACCAAAAATGATTCAAAATGTCAATTGGATCATGCCTCATGTTGAATAACCACTTTTTAACCCCTCACAGTGACCAAAATTGCCATTTTTACAGAGTTTTGCTTACTCAAAAGCTTCAATTTTGACCCGTTTCAGGCACAGAAATGACTTTAAACACACTTATTTTAGTTGACAAAGTCCTAATTCACATCCAACAGTAATTTAGAGTCAAAAGATTAAATGTTAAAATTTCATCATTATAGACCATTTTGGGATCGTTCGACAGGTCCGGAGTCATCGTTTTTCATCCGAAAATTGATTTTTTGGACTGTACCAAAAATTATTCAAAATGTCAATTGGATCATACCTCATGTTGAATAAACACTTTTTAAACCCTCACAGTGACCAAAATTGCCATTTTTACAGAGTTTTGCTTACTCAAAAGCTTCAATTTTGAACCGTTTCAGGCACAGAAATGACTTTAAACACACTTATTTTAGTTGACAAAGTCCTAATTCACATCCAACAGTAATTTAGAGTCAAAAGATTAAATGTTAAAATTTCATCATTATAGACCATTTTGGGATCGCTCGACAGGTCCGGAGTCATCGTTTTTCATCCGAAAATTGATTTTTTGGACTGTACAAAAAATGATTCCAAATGTCAATTGGATCATGCCTCATGTTGAATAACCACTTTTTAAACCCTCACAGTGACAAAAAATTGCCATTTTTACAGAGTTTTGCTTACTCAAAAGCTTCCATTTTGACCCGTTTCAGGCACAGAAATGACTTTAAACACACTTATTCTAGTTGACAAAGTCATAATTCACATCCAATAGTCATTTAGAGTCAAAAGATTAAATGTTGAAATTTCATCATTATAGACCATTTTGGTATCGTTCGACAGGTCCGGAGTCATCGTTTTTCATCCGAAAATTGATTTTTTGGACTGTACCAACAATGATTCAAAATGTCAATTGGATCATGCCTCATGTTGAATAACCACTTTTTAAACCCCCACAGTGACCAAAATTGCCATTTTTACAGAGTTTTGCTTACTCAAAAGCTTCCATTTTGACCCGTTTCAGGCACAGAAATGACTTTAAACACACTTATTCTAGTTGACAAAGTCATAATTCACATCCAACAGTAATTTAGAGTCAAAAGATTAAATGTTGAAATTTCATCATTATAGACCATTTTATGATCGTTCGACAGGTCCGGAGTCATCGTTTTTCATCCGAAAATTGATTTTTTGGACTGTACCAAAAATGATTCAAAATGTCAATTGGATCATGCCTCATGTTGAATAACCACTTTTTAAACCCTCACAGTGACCAAAATTGCCATTTTTACAGAGTTTTGCTTACTCAAAAGCTTCCATTTTGACCCGTTTCAGGCACAGAAATGACTTTAAACACACTTATTCTAGTTGACAAAGTCCTAATTCACATCCAACAGTAATTTAGAGTCAAAAGATTAAATGTTGAAATTTCATCCATATTGACCATTTTGGGATCGTTCGACAGGTCCGGAGTCATCGTTTTTCATCCGAAAATAGATTTTTTGGACTGTACCAAAAAGGATTCAAAATGTCAATTGGATCATGCCTCATGTTGAATAACCACTTTTTAAACCCTCACAGTGACCAAAATTGCCATTTTTACAGAGTTTTGCTTACTCAAAAGCTTCCATTTTGACCCGTTTCAGGCACAGAAATGACTTTAAACACACTTATTCTAGTTGACAAAGTCATAATTCACATCCAACAGTAATTTAGAGTCAAAAGATTAAATGTTGAAATTTGATCATTATAGACCATTTTGGTATCGTTCGACAGGTCCGGAGTCATCGTTTTTCATCCGAAAATTGATTTTTTTGGACTGTACCAAAAATGATTCAAAATGTCAATTGGATCATGCCTCATGTTGAATAACCACTTTTTAAACCCTCACAGTGACCAAAATTGCCATTTTGACAGAGTTTTGCTTACTCAAAAACTTCCATTTTGACCCGTTTCAGGCACAGAAATGACTTTAAACACACTTATTCTAGTTGACAAAATCATAATTCACATCCAACAGTAATTTAGAGTCAAAAGATTAAATGTTGAAATTTCATCATTATAGACCATTTTATGATCGTTCGACAGGTCCGGAGTCATCGTTTTTCATCCGAAAATTGATTTTTTGGACTGTACCAAAAATGATTCAAAATGTCAATTGGATCATGCCTCATGTTGAATAACCACTTTTTAAACCCTCACAGTGACCAAAATTGCCATTTTTACAGAGTTTTGCTTACTCAAAAGCTTCCATTTTGACCCGTTTCAGGCACAGAAATGACTTTAAACACACTTATTCTAGTTGACAAAGTCATAATTCACATCCAACAGTCATTTAGAGTCAAAAGATTAAATGTTGAAATTTCATCATTATAGACCATTTTATGATCGTTCGACAGGTCCGGAGTCATCGTTTTTCATCTGAAAATGGATTTTTTGGACTGTACCAAAAATGATTCAAAATGTCAATTGGATCATGCCTCATGTTGAATAACCACTTTTTAAACCCTCACAGTGACCAAAATTGCCATTTTTACAAAGTTTTGCTTACTCAAAAGCTTCAATTTTGACCCGTTTCAGGCACAGAAATGACTTTAAACACACTTATTTTAGTTGACAAAGTCCTAATTCACATCCAACAGTAATTTAGAGTCAAAAGATTAAATGTTAAAATTTCATCATTATAGACCATTTTGGGATCGTTCGACAGGTCCGGAGTCATCGTTTTTCATCCGAAAATTGATTTTTTGGACTGTACCAAAAATGATTCAAAATGTCAATTGGATCATGCCTCATGTTGAATAAACACTTTTTAAACCCCCACAGTGACCAAAATTGCCATTTTTACAGAGTTTTGCTTACTCAAAAGCTTTAATTTTGACCCGTTTCAGGCACAGAAATGACTTTAAACACACTTATTTTAGTTGACAAAGTCCTAATTCACATCCAACAGTAATTTAGAGTCAAAAGATTAAATGTTGAAATTTCATCATTATAGACCATTTTGGTATCGTTCGACAGGTCCGGAGTCATTGTTTTTCATCCGAAAATTGATTTTTTGGACTGTACCAAAAATGATTCAAAATGTCAATTGGATCAGGCCTCATGTTGAATAACCACTTTTTAAACCCTCACAGTGACCAAAATTGCCATTTTTACAGAGTTTTGCATACTCAAAAGCTTCAATTTTGACCCGTTTCAGGCACAGAAATATCTTTAAACACACTTATTTTAGTTGACAAAGTCCTAATTCACATCCAACAGTAATTTAGAGTCAAAAGATTAAATGTTAAACTTTCATCATTATAGACCATTTTGGGATCGTTCGACAGGTCCGGAGTCATCGTTTTTCATCCGAAAATTGATTTTTTGGACTGTACCAAAAATGATTCAAAATGTCAATTGGATCATGCCTCATGTTGAATAACCACTTTTTAAACCCTCACAGTGACCAAAATTGCCATTTTTACAGAGTTTTGCTTACTCAAAAGCTTCCATTTTGACCCGTTTCAGGCACAGAAATGACTTTAAACACACTTATTCTAGTTGACAAAGTCATAATTCACATCCAACAGTCATTTAGAGTCAAAAGATTAAATGTTAAAATGTCATCATTATAGACCATTTTGGGATCGTTCGACAGGTCCGGAGTCATTGTTTTTCATCCGAAAATTGATTTTTTGGACTGTACCAAAAATGATTCAAAATGTCAATTGGATCATGCCTCATGTTGAATAACCACTTTTTAAACCCTCACAGTGACCAAAATTGCCATTTTTACAGAGTTTTTCTTACTCAAAAGCTTCAATTTTGACCCGTTTCAGGCACAGAAATGACTTTAAACACACTTATTTTAGTTGACAAAGTCAAAATTCACATCCAACAGTAATTTAGAGTCAAAAGATTAAATGTTAAAATTTCATCATTATAGACCATTTTGGGATCGTTCGACAGGTCCGGAGTCATCGTTTTTCATCCGAAAATTGATTTTTTGGACTGTACCAAAAATGATTCAAAATGTCAATTGGATCATGCCTCATGTTGAATAACCACTTTTTAAACCCTCACAGTGACAAAAAATTGCCATTTTTACAGAGTTTTGCTTACTCAAAAGCTTCCATTTTGACCCGTTTCAGGCACAGAAATGACTTTAAACACACTTATTCTAGTTGACAAAGTCATAATTCACATCCAACAGTCATTTAGAGTCAAAAGATTAAATGTTGAAATTTTATCCATATTGACCATTTTGGGATCGTTCGACAGGTCCGGAGACATTGTTTTTCATCCGAAAATAGATTTTTTGGACTGTACCAAAAATGATTCAAAATGTCAATTGGATCATGCCTCATGTTGAATAACCACTTTTTAAACCCTCACAGTGACCAAAATTGCCATTTTTACAGAGTTTTGCTTACTCAAAAGCTTCCATTTTGACCCGTTTCAGTTACAGAAATGACTTTAAACACACTTATTCTAGTTGACAAAGTCATAATTCACATCCAACAGTAATTTAGAGTCAAAAGATTAAATGTTGAAATTTCATCATTATAGACCATTTTGGTATCGTTCGACAGGTCCGGAGTCATCGTTTTTCATCCGAAAATTTATTTTTTGGACTGTACCAACAATGATTCAAAATGTCAATTGGATCATGCCTCATGTTGAATAACCACTTTTTAAACCCCCACAGTGACCAAAATTGCCATTTTTACAGAGTTTTGCTTACTCAAAAGCTTCCATTTTGACCCGTTTCAGGCACAGAAATGACTTTAAACACACTTATTCTAGTTGACAAAGTCATAATTCACATCCAACAGTAATTTAGAGTCAAAAGATTAAATGTTGAAATTTCATCATTATAGACCATTTTATGATCGTTCGACAGGTCCGGAGTCATCGTTTTTCATCCGAAAATTGATTTTTTGGACTGTACCAAAAATGATTCAAAATGTCAATTGGATCAGGCCTCATGTTGAATAACCACTTTTTAAACCCTCACAGTGACCAAAATTGCCATTTTTACAGAGTTTTGCATACTCAAAAGCTTCAATTTTGACCCGTTTCAGGCACAGAAATATCTTTAAACACACTTATTTTAGTTGACAAAGTCCTAATTCACATCCAACAGTAATTTAGAGTCAAAAGATTAAATGTTAAACTTTCATCATTATAGACCATTTTGGGATCGTTCGACAGGTCCGGAGTCATCGTTTTTCATCCGAAAATTGATTTTTTGGACTGTACCAAAAATGATTCAAAATGTCAATTGGATCATGCCTCATGTTGAATAACCACTTTTTAAACCCTCACAGTGACCAAAATTGCCATTTTTACAGAGTTTTGCTTACTCAAAAGCTTCCATTTTGACCCGTTTCAGGCACAGAAATGACTTTAAACACACTTATTCTAGTTGACAAAGTCATAATTCACATCCAACAGTCATTTAGAGTCAAAAGATTAAATGTTAAAATGTCATCATTATAGACCATTTTGGGATCGTTCGACAGGTCCGGAGTCATTGTTTTTCATCCGAAAATTGATTTTTTGGACTGTACCAAAAATGATTCAAAATGTCAATTGGATCATGCCTCATGTTGAATAACCACTTTTTAAACCCTCACAGTGACCAAAATTGCCATTTTTACAGAGTTTTTCTTACTCAAAAGCTTCAATTTTGACCCGTTTCAGGCACAGAAATGACTTTAAACACACTTATTTTAGTTGACAAAGTCAAAATTCACATCCAACAGTAATTTAGAGTCAAAAGATTAAATGTTAAAATTTCATCATTATAGACCATTTTGGGATCGTTCGACAGGTCCGGAGTCATCGTTTTTCATCCGAAAATTGATTTTTTGGACTGTACCAAAAATGATTCAAAATGTCAATTGGATCATGCCTCATGTTGAATAACCACTTTTTAAACCCTCACAGTGACCAAAATTGCCATTTTTACAGAGTTTTGCTTACTCAAAAGCTTCCATTTTGACCCGTTTCAGTTACAGAAATGACTTTAAACACACTTATTCTAGTTGACAAAGTCATAATTCACATCCAACAGTAATTTAGAGTCAAAAGATTAAATGTTGAAATTTCATCATTATAGACCATTTTGGTATCGTTCGACAGGTCCGGAGTCATCGTTTTTCATCCGAAAATTTATTTTTTGGACTGTACCAACAATGATTCAAAATGTCAATTGGATCATGCCTCATGTTGAATAACCACTTTTTAAACCCCCACAGTGACCAAAATTGCCATTTTTACAGAGTTTTGCTTACTCAAAAGCTTCCATTTTGACCCGTTTCAGGCACAGAAATGACTTTAAACACACTTATTCTAGTTGACAAAGTCATAATTCACATCCAACAGTAATTTAGAGTCAAAAGATTAAATGTTGAAATTTCATCATTATAGACCATTTTATGATCGTTCGACAGGTCCGGAGTCATCGTTTTTCATCCGAAAATTGATTTTTTGGACTGTACCAAAAATGATTCAAAATGTCAATTGGATCATGCCTCATGTTGAATACCCACTTTTTAAACCCTCACAGTGACCAAAATTGCCATTTTTACAGAGTTTTGCTTACTCAAAAGCTTCCATTTTGACCCGTTTCAGGCACAGAAATGACTTTAAACACACTTATTCTAGTTGACAAAGTCATAATTCACATCCAACAGTAATTTAGAGTCAAAAGATTAAATGTTGAAATTTCATCATTATAGACCATTTTGGTATCGTTCGACAGGTCCGGAGTCATCGTTTTTCATCCGAAAATTGATTTTTTGGACTGTACCAAAAATGATTCAAAATGTCAATTGGATCATGCCTCATGTTGAATAACCACTTTTTAAACCCTCACAGTGACCAAAATTGCCATTTTTACAGAGTTTTGCTTACTCAAAAGCTTCCATTTTGACCCGTTTCAGTTACAGAAATGACTTTAAACACACTTATTCTAGTTGACAAAGTCATAATTCACATCCAACAGTAATTTAGAGTCAAAAGATTAAATGTTGAAATTTCATCATTATAGACCATTTTGGTATCGTTCGACAGGTCCGGAGTCATCGTTTTTCATCCGAAAATTGATTTTTTGGACTGTACCAACAATGATTCAAAATGTCAATTGGATCATGCCTCATGTTGAATAACCACTTTTTAAACCCCCCCTAGTGACCAAAATTGCCATTTTTACAGAGTTTTGCTTACTCAAAAGCTTCCATTTTGACCCGTTTCAGGCACAGAAATGACTTTAAACACACTTATTCTAGTTGACAAAGTCATAATTCACATCCAACAGTAATTTAGAGTCAAAAGATTAAATGTTGAAATTTCATCATTATAGACCATTTTATGATCATTCGACAGGTCCAGAGTCATCGTTTTTCATCCGAAAATTGATTTTTTGGACTGTACCAAAAATGATTCAAAATGTCAATTGGATCATGCCTCATGTTGAATAACCACTTTTTAAACCCTCACAGTGACCAAAATTGCCATTTTGACAGAGTTTTGCTTACTCAAAAGCTTCCATTTTGACCCGTTTCAGGCACAGAAATGACTTTAAACACACTTATTCTAGTTGACAAAGTCATAATTCACATCCAACAGTAATTTAGAGTCAAAAGATTAAATGTTGAAATTTCATCATTATAGACCATTTTGGTATCGTTCGACAGGTCCGGAGTCATCGTTTTTCATCCGAAAATTGATTTTTTGGACTGTACCAACAATGATTCAAAATGTCAATTGGATCATGCCTCATGTTGAATAACCACTTTTTAAACCCCCACAGTGACCAAAATTGCCATTTTTACAGAGTTTTGCTTACTCAAAAGCTTCTATTTTGACCCGTTTCAGGCACAGAAATGACTTTAAACACACTTATTCTAGTTGACAAAGTCATAATTCACATCCAACAGTAATTTAGAGTCAAAAGATTAAATGTTGAAATTTCATCATTATAGACCATTTTATGATCGTTCGACAGGTCCGGAGTTATCGTTTTTCATCCGAAAATTGATTTTTTGGACTGTACCAAAAATGATTCAAAATGTCAATTGGATCATGCCTCATGTTGAATAAACACTTTTTAAACCCTCACAGTGACCAAAATTGCCATTTTTACAGAGTTTTGCTTACTCGAAAGCTTCAATTTTGACCCGTTTCAGGCACAGAAATGACTTTAAACACACTTATTTTAGTTGACAAAGTCCTAATTCACATCCAACAGTAATTTAGAGTCAAAAGATTAAATGTTAAAATTTCATCATTATAGACCATTTTGGGATCGTTCGACAGGTCCGGAGTCATCGTTTTTCATCCGAAAATTGATTTTTTGGATTGTACCAAAAATGATTCAAAATGTCAATTGGATCATGCCTCATGTTGAATAACCACTTATTAAACCCTCACAGTGACAAAAAATTGCCATTTTTACAGAGTTTTGCTTACTCAAAAGCTTCCATTTTGACCCGTTTCAGTTACAGAAATGACTTTAAACACACTTATTCTAGTTGACAAAGTCATAATTCACATCCAACAGTAATTTAGAGTCAAAAGATTAAATGTTGAAATTTCATCATTATAGACCATTTTGGTATCGTTCGACAGGTCCGGAGTCATCGTTTTTCATCCGAAAATTGATTTTTTGGACTGTACCAAAAATGATTCAAAATGTCAATTGGATCATGCCTCATGTTGAATAACCACTTTTTAAACCCTCACAGTGACCAAAATTGCCATTTTTACAGAGTTTTGCTTACTCAAAAGCTTCCATTTTGACCCGTTTCAGGCACAGAAATGACTTTAAACACACTTATTCTAGTTGACAAAGTCATAATTCACATCCAACAGTCATTTAGAGTCAAAAGATTAAATGTTAAAATGTCATCATTATAGACCATTTTGGGATCGTTCGACAGGTCCGGAGTCATCGTTTTTCATCCGAAAATTGATTTTTTGGACTGTACCAAAAATGATTCAAAATGTCAATTGGATCATGCCTCATGTTGAATAACCACTTTTTAAACCCTCACAGTGACAAAAATTGCCATTTTTACAGAGTTTTGCTTACTCAAAAGCTTCCATTTTGACCCGTTTCAGGCACAGAAATGACTTTAAACACACTTATTCTAGTTGACAAAGTCATAATTCACATCCAACAGTCATTTAGAGTCAAAAGATTAAATGTTGAAATTTCATCATAATAGACCATTTTGGGATCGTTCGACAGGTCCGGAGTCATCGTTTTTCATCTGAAAATTAATTTTTGGGACTGTACCAAAAATGATTCAAAATGTCAATTGGATCATGCCTCATGTTGAATAACCACTTTTTAAACCCTCACAGTGACCAAAATTGCCATTTTTACAGAGTTTTGCTTACTCAAAAGCTTCCATTTTGACCCGTTTCAGGCACAGAAATGACTTTAAACACACTTATTCTAGTTGACAAAGTCATAATTCACATCCAACAGTAATTTAGAGTCAAAAGATTAAATGTTGAAATTTCATCATTATAGACCATTTTGGTATCGTTCGACAGGTCCGGAGTCATCGTTTTTCATCCGAAAATTGATTTTTTGGACTGTACCAAAAATGATTCAAAATGTCAATTGGATCATGCCTCATGTTGAATAACCACTTTTTAACCCCTCACAGTGACCAAAATTGCCATTTTTACAGAGTTTTGCTTACTCAAAAGCTTCAATTTTGACCCGTTTCAGGCACAGAAATGACTTTAAACACACTTATTTTAGTTGACAAAGTCCTAATTCACATCCAACAGTAATTTAGAGTCAAAAGATTAAATGTTAAAATTTCATCATTATAGACCATTTTGGGATCGTTCGACAGGTCCGGAGTCATCGTTTTTCATCCGAAAATTGATTTTTTGGACTGTACCAAAAATTATTCAAAATGTCAATTGGATCATACCTCATGTTGAATAAACACTTTTTAAACCCTCACAGTGACCAAAATTGCCATTTTTACAGAGTTTTGCTTACTCAAAAGCTTCAATTTTGACCCGTTTCAGGCACAGAAATGACTTTAAACACACTTATTTTAGTTGACAAAGTCCTAATTCACATCCAACAGTAATTTAGAGTCAAAAGATTAAATGTTAAAATTTCATCATTATAGACCATTTTGGGATCGCTCGACAGGTCCGGAGTCATCGTTTTTCATCCGAAAATTGATTTTTTGGACTGTACAAAAAATGATTCCAAATGTCAATTGGATCATGCCTCATGTTGAATAACCACTTTTTAAACCCTCACAGTGACAAAAAATTGCCATTTTTACAGAGTTTTGCTTACTCAAAAGCTTCCATTTTGACCCGTTTCAGGCACAGAAATGACTTTAAACACACTTATTCTAGTTGACAAAGTCATAATTCACATCCAACAGTCATTTAGAGTCAAAAGATTAAATGTTGAAATTTCATCATTATAGACCATTTTGGTATCGTTCGACAGGTCCGGAGTCATCGTTTTTCATCCGAAAATTGATTTTTTGGACTGTACCAACAATGATTCAAAATGTCAATTGGATCATGCCTCATGTTGAATAACCACTTTTTAAACCCCCACAGTGACCAAAATTGCCATTTTTACAGAGTTTTGCTTACTCAAAAGCTTCCATTTTGACCCGTTTCAGGCACAGAAATGACTTTAAACACACTTATTCTAGTTGACAAAGTCATAATTCACATCCAACAGTAATTTAGAGTCAAAAGATTAAATGTTGAAATTTCATCATTATAGACCATTTTATGATCGTTCGACAGGTCCGGAGTCATCGTTTTTCATCCGAAAATTGATTTTTTGGACTGTACCAAAAATTATTCAAAATGTCAATTGGATCATGCCTCATGTTGAATAACCACTTTTTAAACCCTCACAGTGACCAAAATTGCCATTTTTACAGAGTTTTGCTTACTCAAAAGCTTCCATTTTGACCCGTTTCAGGCACAGAAATGACTTTAAACACACTTATTCTAGTTGACAAAGTCCTAATTCACATCCAACAGTAATTTAGAGTCAAAAGATTAAATGTTGAAATTTCATCCATATTGACCATTTTGGGATCGTTCGACAGGTCCGGAGTCATCGTTTTTCATCCGAAAATAGATTTTTTGGACTGTACCAAAAAGGATTCAAAATGTCAATTGGATCATGCCTCATGTTGAATAACCACTTTTTAAACCCTCACAGTGACCAAAATTGCCATTTTTACAGAGTTTTGCTTACTCAAAAGCTTCCATTTTGACCCGTTTCAGGCACAGAAATGACTTTAAACACACTTATTCTAGTTGACAAAGTCATAATTCACATCCAACAGTAATTTAGAGTCAAAAGATTAAATGTTGAAATTTCATCATTATAGACCATTTTGGTATCGTTCGACAGGTCCGGAGTCATCGTTTTTCATCCGAAAATTGATTTTTTTGGACTGTACCAAAAATGATTCAAAATGTCAATTGGATCATGCCTCATGTTGAATAACCACTTTTTAAACCCTCACAGTGACCAAAATTGCCATTTTTACAGAGTTTTGCTTACTCAAAAACTTCCATTTTGACCCGTTTCAGGCACAGAAATGACTTTAAACACACTTATTCTAGTTGACAAAATCATAATTCACATCCAACAGTAATTTAGAGTCAAAAGATTAAATGTTGAAATTTCATCATTATAGACCATTTTATGATCGTTCGACAGGTCCGGAGTCATCGTTTTTCATCCGAAAATTGATTTTTTGGACTGTACCAAAAATGATTCAAAATGTCAATTGGATCATGCCTCATGTTGAATAACCACTTTTTAAACCCTCACAGTGACCAAAATTGCCATTTTTACAGAGTTTTGCTTACTCAAAAGCTTCCATTTTGACCCGTTTCAGGCACAGAAATGACTTTAAACACACTTATTCTAGTTGACAAAGTCATAATTCACATCCAACAGTCATTTAGAGTCAAAAGATTAAATGTTGAAATTTCATCATTATAGACCATTTTATGATCGTTCGACAGGTCCGGAGTCATCGTTTTTCATCTGAAAATGGATTTTTTGGACTGTACCAAAAATGATTCAAAATGTCAATTGGATCATGCCTCATGTTGAATAACCACTTTTTAAACCCTCACAGTGACCAAAATTGCCATTTTTACAAAGTTTTGCTTACTCAAAAGCTTCAATTTTGACCCGTTTCAGGCACAGAAATGACTTTAAACACACTTATTTTAGTTGACAAAGTCCTAATTCACATCCAACAGTAATTTAGAGTCAAAAGATTAAATGTTAAAATTTCATCATTATAGACCATTTTGGGATCGTTCGACAGGTCCGGAGTCATCGTTTTTCATCCGAAAATTGATTTTTTGGACTGTACCAAAAATGATTCAAAATGTCAATTGGATCATGCCTCATGTTGAATAAACACTTTTTAAACCCCCACAGTGACCAAAATTGCCATTTTTACAGAGTTTTGCTTACTCAAAAGCTTTAATTTTGACCCGTTTCAGGCACAGAAATGACTTTAAACACACTTATTTTAGTTGACAAAGTCCTAATTCACATCCAACAGTAATTTAGAGTCAAAAGATTAAATGTTGAAATTTCATCATTATAGACCATTTTGGTATCGTTCGACAGGTCCGGAGTCATTGTTTTTCATCCGAAAATTGATTTTTTGGACTGTACCAAAAATGATTCAAAATGTCAATTGGATCAGGCCTCATGTTGAATAACCACTTTTTAAACCCTCACAGTGACCAAAATTGCCATTTTTACAGAGTTTTGCATACTCAAAAGCTTCAATTTTGACCCGTTTCAGGCACAGAAATATCTTTAAACACACTTATTTTAGTTGACAAAGTCAAAATTCACATCCAACAGTAATTTAGAGTCAAAAGATTAAATGTTAAAATTTCATCATTATAGACCATTTTGGGATCGTTCGACAGGTCCGGAGTCATCGTTTTTCATCCGAAAATTGATTTTTTGGACTGTACCAAAAATGATTCAAAATGTCAATTGGATCATGCCTCATGTTGAATAACCACTTTTTAAACCCTCACAGTGACAAAAAATTGCCATTTTTACAGAGTTTTGCTTACTCAAAAGCTTCCATTTTGACCCGTTTCAGGCACAGAAATGACTTTAAACACACTTATTCTAGTTGACAAAGTCATAATTCACATCCAACAGTCATTTAGAGTCAAAAGATTAAATGTTGAAATTTCATCCATATTGACCATTTTGGGATCGTTCGACAGGTCCGGAGACATTGTTTTTCATCCGAAAATAGATTTTTTGGACTGTACCAAAAATGATTCAAAATGTCAATTGGATCATGCCTCATGTTGAATAACCACTTTTTAAACCCTCACAGTGACCAAAATTGCCATTTTTACAGAGTTTTGCTTACTCAAAAGCTTCCATTTTGACCCGTTTCAGTTACAGAAATGACTTTAAACACACTTATTCTAGTTGACAAAGTCATAATTCACATCCAACAGTAATTTAGAGTCAAAAGATTAAATGTTGAAATTTCATCATTATAGACCATTTTGGTATCGTTGGACAGGTCCGGAGTCATCGTTTTTCATCCGAAAATTGATTTTTTGGACTGTACCAACAATGATTCAAAATGTCAATTGGATCATGCCTCATGTTGAATAACCACTTTTTAAACCCCCACAGTGACCAAAATTGCCATTTTTACAGAGTTTTGCTTACTCAAAAGCTTCCATTTTGACCCGTTTCAGGCACAGAAATGACTTTAAACACACTTATTCTAGTTGACAAAGTCATAATTCACATCCAACAGTAATTTAGAGTCAAAAGATTAAATGTTGAAATTTCATCATTATAGACCATTTTATGATCGTTCGACAGGTCCGGAGTCATCGTTTTTCATCCGAAAATTGATTTTTTGGACTGTACCAAAAATGATTCAAAATGTCAATTGGATCATGCCTCATGTTGAATACCCACTTTTTAAACCCTCACAGTGACCAAAATTGCCATTTTTACAGAGTTTTGCTTACTCAAAAGCTTCCATTTTGACCCGTTTCAGGCACAGAAATGACTTTAAACACACTTATTTTAGTTGACAAAGTCAAAATTCACATCCAACAGTAATTTAGAGTCAAAAGATTAAATGTTAAAATTTCATCATTATAGACCATTTTGGGATCGTTCGACAGGTCCGGAGTCATCGTTTTTCATCCGAAAATTGATTTTTTGGACTGTACCAAAAATGATTCAAAATGTCAATTGGATCATGCCTCATGTTGAATAACCACTTTTTAAACCCTCACAGTGACAAAAAATTGCCATTTTTACAGAGTTTTGCTTACTCAAAAGCTTCCATTTTGACCCGTTTCAGGCACAGAAATGACTTTAAACACACTTATTCTAGTTGACAAAGTCATAATTCACATCCAACAGTCATTTAGAGTCAAAAGATTAAATGTTGAAATTTCATCCATATTGACCATTTTGGGATCGTTCGACAGGTCCGGAGACATTGTTTTTCATCCGAAAATAGATTTTTTGGACTGTACCAAAAATGATTCAAAATGTCAATTGGATCATGCCTCATGTTGAATAACCACTTTTTAAACCCTCACAGTGACCAAAATTGCCATTTTTACAGAGTTTTGCTTACTCAAAAGCTTCCATTTTGACCCGTTTCAGTTACAGAAATGACTTTAAACACACTTATTCTAGTTGACAAAGTCATAATTCACATCCAACAGTAATTTAGAGTCAAAAGATTAAATGTTGAAATTTCATCATTATAGACCATTTTGGTATCGTTCGACAGGTCCGGAGTCATCGTTTTTCATCCGAAAATTGATTTTTTGGACTGTACCAACAATGATTCAAAATGTCAATTGGATCATGCCTCATGTTGAATAACCACTTTTTAAACCCCCACAGTGACCAAAATTGCCATTTTTACAGAGTTTTGCTTACTCAAAAGCTTCCATTTTGACCCGTTTCAGGCACAGAAATGACTTTAAACACACTTATTCTAGTTGACAAAGTCATAATTCACATCCAACAGTAATTTAGAGTCAAAAGATTAAATGTTGAAATTTCATCATTATAGACCATTTTATGATCGTTCGACAGGTCCGGAGTCATCGTTTTTCATCCGAAAATTGATTTTTTGGACTGTACCAAAAATGATTCAAAATGTCAATTGGATCATGCCTCATGTTGAATACCCACTTTTTAAACCCTCACAGTGACCAAAATTGCCATTTTTACAGAGTTTTGCTTACTCAAAAGCTTCCATTTTGACCCGTTTCAGGCACAGAAATGACTTTAAACACACTTATTCTAGTTGACAAAGTCATAATTCACATCCAACAGTAATTTAGAGTCAAAAGATTAAATGTTGAAATTTCATCATCATAGACCATTTTGGTATCGTTCGACAGGTCCGGAGTCATCGTTTTTCATCCGAAAATGGATTTTTTGGACTGTACCAAAAATGATTCAAAATGTCAATTGGATCATGCCTCATGTTGAATAACCACTTTTTAAACCCTCACAGTGACCAAAATTGCCATTTTTACAGAGTTTTGCTTACTCAAAAGCTTCCATTTTGACCCGTTTCAGTTACAGAAATGACTTTAAACACACTTATTCTAGTTGACAAAGTCATAATTCACATCCAACAGTAATTTAGAGTCAAAAGATTAAATGTTGAAATTTCATCATTATAGACCATTTTGGTATCGTTCGACAGGTCCGGAGTGATCGTTTTTCATCCGAAAATTGATTTTTTGGACTGTACCAACAATGATTCAAAATGTCAATTGGATCATGCCTCATGTTGAATAACCACTTTTTAAACCCCCACAGTGACCAAAATTGCCATTTTTACAGAGTTTTGCTTACTCAAAAGCTTCCATTTTGACCCGTTTCAGGCACAGAAATGACTTTAAACACACTTATTCTAGTTGACAAAGTCATAATTCACATCCAACAGTAATTTAGAGTCAAAAGATTAAATGTTGAAATTTCATCATTATAGACCATTTCATGATCGTTCGACAGGTCCGGCGTCATCGTTTTTCATCCGAAAATTTATTTTTTGGACTGTACCAAAAATGATTCAAAATGTCAATTGGATCATGCCTCATGTTGAATAACCACTTTTTAAACCCTCACAGTGACAAAAAATTGCCATTTTTACAGAGTTTTGCTTACTCAAAAGCTTCCATTTTGACCCGTTTCAGGCACAGAAATGACTTTAAACACACTTATTCTAGTTGACAAAGTCATAATTCACATCCAACAGTCATTTAGAGTCAAAAGATTAAATGTTGAAATTTCATCATTATAGACCATTTTGGTATCGTTCGACAGGTCCGGAGTCATCGTTTTTCATCCGAAAATTGATTTTTTGGACTGTACCAACAATGATTCAAAATGTCAATTGGATCATGCCTCATGTTGAATAACCACTTTTTAAACCCCCACAGTGACCAAAATTGCCATTTTTACAGAGTTTTGCTTACTCAAAAGCTTCCATTTTGACCCGTTTCAGGCACAGAAATGACTTTAAACACACTTATTCTAGTTGACAAAGTCATAATTCACATCCAACAGTAATTTAGAGTCAAAAGATTAAATGTTGAAATTTCATCATTATAGACCATTTTATGATCGTTCGACAGGTCCGGAGTCATCGTTTTTCATCCGAAAATTGATTTTTTGGACTGTACCAAAAATGATTCAAAATGTCAATTGGATCATGCCTCATGTTGAATAACCACTTTTTAAACCCTCACAGTGACCAAAATTGCCATTTTTACAGAGTTTTGCTTACTCAAAAGCTTCCATTTTGACCCGTTTCAGGCACAGAAATGACTTTAAACACACTTATTCTAGTTGACAAAGTCATAATTCACATCCAACAGTAATTTAGAGTCAAAAGATTAAATGTTGAAATTTCATCATTATAGACCATTTTGGTATCGTTCGACAGGTCCGGAGTCATCGTTTTTCATCCGAAAATTGATTTTTTGGACTTTACCAAAAATGATTCAAAATGTCAATTGGATCATGCCTCATGTTGAATAACCACTTTTTAACCCCTCACAGTGACCAAAATTGCCATTTTTTTAGAGTTTTGCTTACTCAAAAGCTTCAATTTTGACCCGTTTCAGGCACAGAAATGACTTTAAACACACTTATTTTAGTTGACAAAGTCCTAATTCACATCCAACAGTAATTTAGAGTCAAAAGATCAAATGTTGAAATTTCATCATTATAGACCATTTTGGGATCGTTCGACAGGTCCGGAGTCATCGTTTTTCATCCGAAAATTGATTTTTTGGACTGTACCAAAAATTATTCAAAATGTCAATTGGATCATGCCTCATGTTGAATAACCACTTTTTAAACCCTCACAATGACCAAAATTGCCATTTTTACAGAGTTTTGCTTACTCAAAAGCTTCCATTTTGACCCGTTTCAGGCACAGAAATGACTTTAAACACACTTATTCTAGTTGACAAAGTCATAATTCACATCCAACAGTAATTTAGAGTCAAAAGATTAAATGTTGAAATTTCATCATTATAGACCATTTTATGATCGTTCGACAGGTCCGGAGTCATCGTTTTTCATCCGAAAATTGATTTTTTGGACTGTACCAAAAATGATTCAAAATGTCAATTGGATCATGCCTCATGTTGAAGAACCACTTTTTAAACGCTCACAGTGACCAAAATTGCCATTTTTACAGAGTTTTGCTTACTCAAAAGATTCCATTTTGACCCGTTTCAGGCACAGAAATGACTTTAAACACACTTATTCTAGTTGACAAAGTCATAATTCACATCCAACAGTAATTTAGAGTCAAAAGATTAAATGTTGAAATTTCATCATTATAGACCATTTTGGTATCGTTCGACAGGTCCGGAGTCATCGTTTTTCATCCGAAAATTGATTTTTTGGACTGTACCAAAAATGATTCAAAATGTCAATTGGATCATGCCTCATGTTGAATAACCACTTTTTAAACCCTCACAGTGACCAAAATTGCCATTTTTACAGAGTTTTGCTTACTCAAAAGCTTCCATTATGACCCGTTTCAGGCACAGAAATGACTTTAAACACACTTATTCTAGTTGACAAAGTCATAATTCACATCCAACAGTAATTTAGAGTCAAAAGATTAAATGTTAAAATTTCATCATTATAGACCATTTTGGGATCGTTCGACAGGTCCGGAGTCATCGTTTTTCATCCGAAAATTGATTTTTTGGACTGTACCAACAATGATTCAAAATGTCAATTGGATCATGCCTCATGTTGAATAACAACTTTTTAAACCCCCACAGTGACCAAAATTGCCATTTTTACAGAGTTTTGCTTACTCAAAAGCTTCCATTTTGACCCGTTTCAGGCACAGAAATGACTTTAAACACACTTATTCTAGTTGACAAAGTCATAATTCACATCCAACAGTCATTTAGAGTCAAAAGATTAAATGTTGAAATTTCATCATTATAGACCATTTTGGTATCGTTCGACAGGTCCGGAGTCATTGTTTTTCATCCGAAAATTGATTTTTTGGACTGTACCAAAAATGATTCAAAATGTCAATTGGATCATGCCTCATGTTGAATAACCACTTTTTAAACCCTCACAGTGACCAAAATTGCCATTTTTACAGAGTTTTGCTTACTCAAAAGCTTCCATTTTGACCCGTTTCAGGCACAGAAATGACTTTAAACACACTTATTCTAGTTGACAAAGTCATAATTCACATCCAACAGTAATTTAGAGTCAAAAGATTAAATGTTGAAATTTCATCATTATAGACCATTTTGGTATCGTTCGACAGGTCCGGAGTCATCGTTTTTCATCCGAAAATTGATTTTTTGGACTGTACCAAAAATGATTCAAAATGTCAATTGGATCATGCCTCATGTTGAATAACCACTTTTTAACCCCTCACAGTGACCAAAATTGCCATTTTTTTTAGAGTTTTGCTTACTCAAAAGCTTCAATTTTGACCCGTTTCAGGCACAGAAATGACTTTAAACACACTTATTTTAGTTGACAAAGTCCTAATTCACATCCAACAGTAATTTAGAGTCAAAAGATTAAATGTTAAAATTTCATCATTATAGACCATTTTGGGATCGTTCGACAGGTCCGGAGTCATCGTTTTTCATCCGAAAATTGATTTTTTGGACTGTACCAAAAATTATTCAAAATGTCAATTGGATCATGCCTCATGTTGAATAACCACTTTTTAAACCCTCACAATGACCAAAATTGCCATTTTTACAGAGTTTTGCTTACTCAAAAGCTTCCATTTTGACCCGTTTCAGGCACAGAAATGACTTTAAACACACTTATTCTAGTTGACAAAGTCATAATTCACATCCAACAGTAATTTAGAGTCAAAAGATTAAATGTTGAAATTTCATCATTATAGACCATTTTATGATCGTTCGACAGGTCCGGAGTCATCGTTTTTCATCCGAAAATTGATTTTTTGGACTGTACCAAAAATGATTCAAAATGTCAATTGGATCATGCCTCATGTTGAAGAACCACTTTTTAAACGCTCACAGTGACCAAAATTGCCATTTTTACAGAGTTTTGATTACTCAAACGATTCCATTTTGACCCGTTTCAGGCACAGAAATGACTTTAACCACACTTATTCTAGTTGACAAAGTCATAATTCACATCTAACAGTAATTTAGAGTCAAAAGATTAAATGTTGAAATTTCATCATTATAGACCATTTTGGTATCGTTCGACAGGTCCGGAGTCATCGTTTTTCATCCCAAAATTGATTTTTTGGACTGTACCAAAAATGATTCAAAATGTCAATTGGATCATGCCTCATGTTGAATAACCACTTTTTAAACCCTCACAGTGACCAAAATTGCGATTTTTACAGAGTTTTGCTTACTCAAAAGCTTCCATTATGACCCGTTTCAGGCACAGAAATGACTTTAAATACACTTATTCTAGTTGACAAAGTCATAATTAACATCCAACAGTCATTTAGAGTCAAAAGATTAAATGTTGAAATTTCATCATTATAGACCATTTTGGGATCGTTCGACAGGTCCGGAGTCATCGTTTTTCATCCGAAAATGGATTTTTTGGACTGTACCAAAAATTATTCAAAATGTCAATTGGATCATGCCTCATGTTGAATAACCACTTTTTAAACCCTCACAATGACCAAAATTGCCATTTTTACAGAGTTTGCGTACTCAAAAGCTTCCATTTTGACCCGTTTCAGTTACAGAAATGACTTTAAACACACTTATTCTAGTTGACAAAGTCATAATTCACATCCAACAGTAATTTAGAGTCAAAAGATTAAATGTTGAAATTTCATCATTATAGACCATTTTGGTATCGTTCGACAGGTCCGGAGTCATCGTTTTTCATCCGAAAATTGATTTTTTGGACTGTACCAACAATGATTCAAAATGTCAATTGGATCATGCCTCATGTTGAATAACCACTTTTTAAACCCCCACAGTGACCAAAATTGCCATTTTTACAGAGTTTTGCTTACTCAAAAGCTTCCATTTTGACCCGTTTCAGGCACAGAAATGACTTTAAACACACTTATTCTAGTTGACAAAGTCATAATTCACATCCAACAGTAATTTAGAGTCAAAAGATTAAATGTTGAAATTTCATCATTATAGACCATTTTATGATCGTTCGACAGGTCCGGAGTCATCGTTTTTCATCCGAAAATTGATTTTTTGGACTGTACCAAAAATGATTCAAAATGTCAATTGGATCATGCCTCATGTTGAAGAACCACTTTTTAAACCCTCACAGTGACAAAAAATTGCCATTTTTACAGAGTTTTGCTTACTCAAAAGCTTCCATTTTGACCCGTTTCAGGCACAGAAATGACTTTAAACACACTTATTCTAGTTGACAAAGTCATAATTCACATCCAACAGTAATTTAGAGTCAAAAGATTAAATGTTAAAATTTCATCATTATAGACCATTTTGGGATCGTTCGACAGGTCCGGAGTCATCGTTTTTCATCCGAAAATTGATTTTTTGGACTGTACCAAAAATGATTCAAAATGTCAATTGGATCATGCCTCATGTTGAATAACCACTTTTTAAACCCTCACAGTGACCAAAATTGCCATTTTTACAAAGTTTTGCTTACTCAAAAGCTTCAATTTTGACCCGTTTCAGGCACAGAAATGACTTTAAACACACTTACTTTAGTTGACAAAGTCCTAATTTACATCCAACAGTAATTTAGAGTCAAAAGATTAAATGTTGAAATTTCATCATTATAGACCATTTTGGTATCGTTCGACAGGTCCGGAGTCATTGTTTTTCATCCGAAAATTGATTTTTTGGACTGTACCAAAAATGATTCAAAATGTCAATTGGATCATGCCTCATGTTGAATAACCACTTTTTAAACCCTCACAGTGACCAAAATTGCCATTTTTACAGAGTTTTTCTTACTCAAAAGCTTCAATTTTGACCCGTTTCAGGCACAGAAATGACTTTAAACACACTTATTTTAGTTGACAAAGTCATAATTCACATCCAACAGTAATTTAGAGTCAAAAGATTAAATGTTAAAATTTCATCATTATAGACCATTTTGGGATCGTTCGACAGGTCCGGAGTCATCATTTTTCATCCGAAAATTGATTTTTTGGACTGTACCAAAAATGATTCAAAATGTCAATTGGATCATGCCTCATGTTGAATAACCACTTTTTAAACCCTCACAGTGACAAAAAATTGCCATTTTTACAGAGTTTTGCTTACTCAAAAGCTTCCATTTTGACCCGTTTCAGGCACAGAAATGACTTTAAACACACTTATTCTAGTTGACAAAGTCATAATTCACATCCAACAGTCATTTAGAGTCAAAAGATTAAATGTTGAAATTTCATCCATATTGACCATTTTGGGATCGTTCGACAGGTCCGGAGTCATCGTTTTTCATCCGAAAATAGATTTTTTGGACTGTACCAAAAATGATTCAAAATGTCAATTGGATCATGCCTCATGTTGAATAACCACTTTTTAAACCCTCACAGTGACCAAAATTGCCATTTTTACAGAGTTTTGCTTACTCAAAAGCTTCCATTTTGACCCGTTTCAGTTACAGAAATGACTTTAAACACACTTATTCTAGTTGACAAAGTCATAATTCACATCCAACAGTAATTTAGAGTCAAAAGATTAAATGTTGAAATTTCATCATTATAGACCATTTTGGTATCGTTCGACAGGTCCGGAGTCATCGTTTTTCATCCGAAAATTGATTTTTTGGACTGTACCAACAATGATTCAAAATGTCATTTGGATCATGCCTCATGTTGAATAACCACTTTTTAAACCCTCACAGTGACCAAAATTGCCATTTTTACAGAGTTTTGCATACTCAAAAGCTTCAATTTTGACCCGTTTCAGGCACAGAAATGACTTTAAACACACTTATTTTAGTTGACAAAGTCCTAATTCACATCCAACAGTAATTTAGAGTCAAAAGATTAAATGTTAAACTTTCATCATTATAGACCATTTTGGGATCGTTCGACAGGTCCGGAGTCATCGTTTTTCATCCGAAAATTGATTTTTTGGACTGTACCAAAAATGATTCAAAATGTCAATTGGATCATGCCTCATGTTGAATAACCACTTTTTAAACCCTCACAGTGACCAAAATTGCCATTTTTACAGAGTTTTGCTTACTCAAAAGCTTCCATTTTGACCCGTTTCAGGCACAGAAATGACTTTAAACACACTTATTCTAGTTGACAAAGTCATAATTCACATCCAACAGTCATTTAGAGTCAAAAGATTAAATGTTAAAATGTCATCATTATAGACCATTTTGGGATCGTTCGACAGGTCCGGAGTCATTGTTTTTCATCCGAAAATTGATTTTTTGGACTGTACCAAAAATGATTCAAAATGTCAATTGGATCATGCCTCATGTTGAATAACCACTTTTTAAACCCTCACAGTGACAAAAAATTGCCATTTTTACAGAGTTTTGCTTACTCAAAAGCTTCCATTTTGACCCGTTTCAGGCACAGAAATGACTTTAAACACACTTATTCTAGTTGACAAAGTCATAATTCACATCCAACAGTCATTTAGAGTCAAAAGATTAAATGTTGAAATTTCATCCATATTGACCATTTTGGGATCGTTCGACAGGTCCGGAGTCATCGTTTTTCATCCGAAAATAGATTTTTTGGACTGTACCAAAAATGATTCAAAATGTCAATTGGATCATGCCTCATGTTGAATAACCACTTTTTAAACCCTCACAGTGACCAAAATTGCCATTTTTACTGAGTTTTGCTTACTCAAAAGCTTCCATTTTGACCCGTTTCAGTTACAGAAATGACTTTAAACACACTTATTCTAGTTGACAAAGTCATAATTCACATCCAACAGTAATTTAGAGTCAAAAGATTAAATGTTGAAATTTCATCATTATAGACCATTTTGGTATCGTTCGACAGGTCCGGAGTCATCGTTTTTCATCCGAAAATTGATTTTTTGGACTGTACCAACAATGATTCAAAATGTCAATTGGATCATGCCTCATGTTGAATAACCACTTTTTAAACCCCCACAGTGACCAAAATTGCCATTTTTACAGAGTTTTGCTTACTCAAAAGCTTCCATTTTGACCCGTTTCAGGCACAGAAATGACTTTAAACACACTTATTCTAGTTGACAAAGTCATAATTTACATCCAACAGTAATTTAGAGTCAAAAGATTAAATGTTGAAATTTCATCATTATAGACCATTTCATGATCGTTCGACAGGTCCGGAGTCATCGTTTTTCATCCGAAAATTTATTTTTTGGACTGTACCAAAAATGATTCAAAATGTCAATTGGATCATGCCTCATGTTGAATAACCACTTTTTAAACCCTCACAGTGACCAAAATTGCCATTTTTACAGAGTTTTGCTTACTCAAAAGCTTCCATTTTGACCCGTTTCAGGCACAGAAATGACTTTAAACACACTTATTCTACTTGACAAAGTCAGAATTCACATCCAACAGTAATTTAGAGTCAAAAGATTAAATGTTGAAATTTCATCATTATAGACCATTTTGGTATCGTTCGACAGGTCCGGAGTCATCGTTTTTCATCCGAAAATTGATTTTTTGGACTGTACCAAAAATGATTCAAAATGTCAATTGGATCATGCCTCATGTTGAATAACCACTTTTTAAACCCTCACAGTGACCAAAATTGCCATTTTTACAGAGTTTTGCTTACTCAAAAGCTTCAATTTTGACCCGTTTCAGGCACAGAAATGACTTTAAACACACTTATTTTAGTTGACAAAGTCCTAATTCACATCCAACAGTAATTTAGAGTCAAAAGATTAAATGTTAAAATTTCATCATTATAGACCATTTTGGGATCGTTCGACAGGTCCGGAGTCATCGTTTTTCATCCAAAAATTGATTTTTTGGACTGTACCAAAAATGATTCAAAATGTCAATTGGATCATGCCTCATGTTGAATAACCACTTTTTAAACCCTCACAGTGACAAAAAATTGCCATTTTTACAGAGTTTTGCTTACTCAAAAGCTTCCATTTTGACCCGTTTCAGGCACAGAAATGACTTTAAACACACTTATTCTAGTTGACAAAGTCATAATTCACATCCAACAGTCATTTAGAGTCAAAAGATTAAATGTTGAAATTTCATCATTATAGACCATTTTGGGATCGTTCGACAGGTCCGGAGTCATCGTTTTTCATCCGAAAATTAATTTTTTGGACTGTACCAAAAATGATTCAAAATGTCAATTGGATCATGCCTCATGTTGAATAACCACTTTTTAAACCCTCACAGTGACCAAAATTGCCATTTTTACAGAGTTTTGCTTACTCAAAAGCTTCCATTTTGACCCGTTTCAGGCACAGAAATGACTTTAAACACACTTATTCTAGTTGACAAAGTCACAATTCACATCCAACAGTAATTTAGAGTCAAAAGATTAAATGTTGAAATTTCATCATTATAGACCATTTTGGTATCGTTCGACAGGTCCGGAGTCATCGTTTTTCATCCGAAAATTGATTTTTTGGACTGTACCAAAAATGATTCAAAATGTCAATTGGATCATGCCTCATGTTGAATAACCACTTTTTAAACCCTCACAGTGACCAAAATTGCCATTTTTACAGAGTTTTGCTTACTCAAAAGCTTCAATTTTGACCCGTTTCAGGCACAGAAATGACTTTAAACACACTTATTTTAGTTGACAAAGTCCTAATTCACATCCAACAGTAATTTAGAGTCAAAAGATTAAATGTTAAAATTTCATCATTATAGACCATTTTGGGATCGTTCGACAGGTCCGGAGTCATCGTTTTTCATCCGAAAATTGATTTTTTGGACTGTACCAAAAATGATTCAAAATGTCAATTGGATCATGCCTCATGTTGAATAACCACTTTTTAAACCCTCACAGTGACAAAAAATTGCCATTTTTACAGAGTTTTGCTTACTCAAAAGCTTCCATTTTGACCCGTTTCAGGCACAGAAATGACTTTAAACACACTTATTCTAGTTGACAAAGTCATAATTCACATCCAACAGTCATTTAGAGTCAAAAGATTAAATGTTGAAATTTCATCATTATAGACCATTTTGGGATCGTTCGACAGGTCCGGAGTCATCGTTTTTCATCTGAAAATTAATTTTTGGGACTGTACCAAAAATGATTCAAAATGTCAATTGGATCATGCCTCATGTTGAATAACCACTTTTTAAACCCTCACAGTGACCAAAATTGCCATTTTTACAGAGTTTTGCTTACTCAAAAGCTTCCATTTTGACCCGTTTCAGGCACAGAAATGACTTTAAACACACTTATTCTAGTTGACAAAGTCATAATTCACATCCAACAGTAATTTAGAGTCAAAAGATTAAATGTTGAAATTTCATCATTATAGACCATTTTGGTATCGTTCGACAGGTCCGGAGTCATCGTTTTTCATCCGAAAATTGATTTTTTGGACTGTACCAAAAATGATTCAAAATGTCAATTGGATCATGCCTCATGTTGAATAACCACTTTTTAACCCCTCACAGTGACCAAAATTGCCATTTTTACAGAGTTTTGCTTACTCAAAAGCTTCCATTTTGACCCGTTTCAGGCACAGAAATGACTTTAAACACACTTATTCTAGTTGACAAAGTCATAATTCACATCCAACAGTCATTTAGAGTCAAAAGATTAAATGTTAAAATGTCATCATTATAGACCATTTTGGGATCGTTCGACAGGTCCGGAGTCATTGTTTTTCATCCGAAAATTGATTTTTTGGACTGTACCAAAAATGATTCAAAATGTCAATTGGATCATGCCTCATGTTGAATAACCACTTTTTAAACCCTCACAGTGACCAAAATTGCCATTTTTACAGAGTTTTTCTTACTCAAAAGCTTCAATTTTGACCCGTTTCAGGCACAGAAATGACTTTAAACACACTTATTTTAGTTGACAAAGTCATAATTCACATCCAACAGTAATTTAGAGTCAAAAGATTAAATGTTAAAATTTCATCATTATAGACCATTTTGGGATCGTTCGACAGGTCCGGAGTCATCGTTTTTCATCCGAAAATTGATTTTTTGGACTGTACCAAAAATGATTCAAAATGTCAATTGGATCATGCCTCATGTTGAATAACCACTTTTTAAACCCTCACAGTGACAAAAAATTGCCATTTTTACAGAGTTTTGCTTACTCAAAAGCTTCCATTTTGACCCGTTTCAGGCACAGAAATGACTTTAAACACACTTATTCTAGTTGACAAAGTCATAATTCACATCCAACAGTCATTTAGAGTCAAAAGATTAAATGTTGAAATTTCATCCATATTGACCATTTTGGGATCGTTCGACAGGTCCGGAGTCATCGTTTTTCATCCGAAAATAGATTTTTTGGACTGTACCAAAAATGATTCACAATGTCAATTGGATCATGCCTCATGTTGAATAACCACTTTTTAAACCCTCACAGTGACAAAAAATTGCCATTTTTACAGAGTTTTGCTTACTCAAAAGCTTCCATTTTGACCCGTTTCAGGCACAGAAATGACTTTAAACACACTTATTCTAGTTGACAAAGTCATAATTCACATCCAACAGTCATTTAGAGTCAAAAGATTAAATGTTGAAATTTCATCATTATAGACCATTTTGGGATCGTTCGACAGGTCCGGAGTCATCGTTTTTCATCCGAAAATTTATTTTTTGGACTGTACCAAAAATGATTCAAAATGTCAATTGGATCATGCCTCATGTTGAATAACCACTTTTTAAACCCTCACAGTGACCAAAATTGCCATTTTTACAGAGTTTTGCTTACTCAAAAGCTTCCATTTTGACCCGTTTCAGGCACAGAAATGACTTTAAACACACTTATTCTAGTTGACAAAGTCACAATTCACATCCAACAGTAATTTAGAGTCAAAAGATTAAATGTTGAAATTTCATCATTATAGACCATTTTGGTATCATTCGACAGGTCCGGAGTCATCGTTTTTCATCCGAAAATTGATTTTTTGGACTGTACCAAAAATGATTCAAAATGTCAATTGGATCATGCCTCATGTTGAATAACCACTTTTTAAACCCTCACAGTGACCAAAATTGCCATTTTTACAGAGTTTTGCTTACTCAAAAGCTTCAATTTTGACCCGTTTCAGGCACAGAAATGACTTTAAACACACTTATTTTAGTTGACAAAGTCCTAATTCACATCCAACAGTAATTTAGAGTCAAAAGATTAAATGTTAAAATTTCATCATTATAGACCATTTTGGGATCGTTCGACAGGTCCGGAGTCATCGTTTTTCATCCGAAAATTGATTTTTTGGACTGTACCAAAAATGATTCAAAATGTCAATTGGATCATGCCTCATGTTGAATAACCACTTTTTAAACCCTCACAGTGACAAAAAATTGCCATTTTTACAGAGTTTTGCTTACTCAAAAGCTTCCATTTTGACCCGTTTCAGGCACAGAAATGACTTTAAACACACTTATTCTAGTTGACAAAGTCATAATTCACATCCAACAGTCATTTAGAGTCAAAAGATTAAATGTTGAAATTTCATCATTATAGACCATTTTGGGATCGTTCGACAGGTCCGGAGTCATCGTTTTTCATCTGAAAATTAATTTTTGGGACTGTACCAAAAATGATTCAAAATGTCAATTGGATCATGCCTCATGTTGAATAACCACTTTTTAAACCCTCACAGTGACCAAAATTGCCATTTTTACAGAGTTTTGCTTACTCAAAAGCTTCCATTTTGACCCGTTTCAGGCACAGAAATGACTTTAAACACACTTATTCTAGTTGACAAAGTCATAATTCACATCCAACAGTAATTTAGAGTCAAAAGATTAAATGTTGAAATTTCATCATTATAGACCATTTTGGTATCGTTCGACAGGTCCGGAGTCATTGTTTTTCATCCAAAAATTGATTTTTTGGACTGTACCAAAAATGATTCAAAATGTCAATTGGATCATGCCTCATGTTGAATAACCACTTTTTAACCCCTCACAGTGACCAAAATTGCCATTTTTACAGAGTTTTGCTTACTCAAAAGCTTCAATTTTGACCCGTTTCAGGCACAGAAATGACTTTAAACACACTTATTTTAGTTGACAAAGTCCTAATTCACATCCAACAGTAATTTAGAGTCAAAAGATTAAATGTTAACATTTCATCATTATAGACCATTTTGGGATCGTTCGACAGGTCCGGAGTCATCGTTTTTCATCCGAAAATTGATTTTTTGGACTGTACCAAAAATATTCAAAATGTCAATTGGATCATACCTCATGTTGAATAAACACTTTTTAAACCCTCACAGTGACCAAAATTGCCATTTTTACAGAGTTTTGCTTACTCAAAAGCTTCCATTTTGACCCGTTTCAGGCACAGAAATGACTTTAAACACACTTATTCTAGTTGACAAAGTCATAATTCACATCCAACAGTCATTTAGAGTCAAAAGATTAAATGTTAAAATGTCATCATTATAGACCATTTTGGGATCGTTCGACAGGTCCGGAGTCATTGTTTTTCATCCGAAAATTGATTTTTTGGACTGTACCAAAAATGATTCAAAATGTCAATTGGATCATGCCTCATGTTGAATAACCACTTTTTAAACCCTCACAGTGACCAAAATTGCCATTTTTACAGAGTTTTTCTTACTCAAAAGCTTCAATTTTGACCCGTTTCAGGCACAGAAATGACTTTAAACACACTTATTTTAGTTGACAAAGTCAAAATTCACATCCAACAGTAATTTAGAGTCAAAAGAATAAATGTTAAAATTTCATCATTATAGACCATTTTGGGATCGTTCGACAGGTCCGGAGTCATCGTTTTTCATCCGAAAATTGATTTTTTGGACTGTACCAAAAATGATTCAAAATGTCAATTGGATCATGCCTCATGTTGAATAACCACTTTTTAAGCCCTCACAGTGACAAAAAATTGCCATTTTTACAGAGTTTTGCTTACTCAAAAGCTTCCATTTTGACCCGTTTCAGGCACAGAAATGACTTTAAACACACTTATTCTAGTTGACAAAGTCATAATTCACATCCAACAGTCATTTAGAGTCAAAAGATTAAATGTTGAAATTTCATCCATATTGACCATTTTGGGATCGTTCGACAGGTCCGGAGACATTGTTTTTCATCCGAAAATAGATTTTTTGGACTGTACAAAAAATGATTCAAAATGTCAATTGGATCATGCCTCATGTTGAATAACCACTTTTTAAACCCTCACAGTGACCAAAATTGCCATTTTTACAGAGTTTTGCTTACTCAAAAGCTTCCATTTTGACCCGTTTCAGTTACAGAAATGACTTTAAACACACTTATTCTAGTTGACAAAGTCATAATTCACATCCAACAGTAATTTAGAGTCAAAAGATTAAATGTTGAAATTTCATCATTATAGACCATTTTGGTATCGTTCGACAGGTCCGGAGTCATCGTTTTTCATCCGAAAATTGATTTTTTGGACTGTACCAACAATGATTCATAATGTCAATTGGATCATGCCTCATGTTGAATAACCACTTTTTAAACCCCCACAGTGACCAAAATTGCCATTTTTACAGAGTTTTGCTTACTCAAAAGCTTCCATTTTGACCCGTTTCAGGCACAGAAATGACTTTAAACACACTTATTCTAGTTGACAAAATCATAATTCACATCCAACAGTAATTTAGAGTCAAAAGATTAAATGTTGAAATTTCATCATTATAGACCATTTTATGATCGTTCGACAGGTCCGGAGTCATCGTTTTTCATCCGAAAATTGATTTTTTGGACTGTACCAAAAATGATTCAAAATGTCAATTGGATCATGCCTCATGTTGAATACCCACTTTTTAAACCCTCACAGTGACCAAAATTGCCATTTTTACAGAGTTTTGCTTACTCAAAAGCTTCCATTTTGACCCGTTTCAGTTACAGAAATGACTTTAAACACACTTATTCTAGTTGACAAAGTCATAATTCACATCCAACAGTAATTTAGAGTCAAAAGATTAAATGTTGAAATTTCATCATTATAGACCATTTTGGTATCGTTCGACAGGTCCGGAGTCATCGTTTTTCATCCGAAAATTGATTTTTTGGACTGTACCAACAATGATTCAAAATGTCAATTGGATCATGCCTCATGTTGAATAACCACTTTTTAAACCCCCACAGTGACCAAAATTGCCATTTTTACAGAGTTTTGCTTACTCAAAAGCTTCCATTTTGACCCGTTTCAGGCACAGAAATGACTTTAAACACACTTATTCTAGTTGACAAAGTCATAATTCACATCCAACAGTAATTTAGAGTCAAAAGATTAAATGTTGAAATTTCATCATTATAGACCATTTCATGATCGTTCGACAGGTCCGGCGTCATCGTTTTTCATCCGAAAATTTATTTTTTGGACTGTACCAAAAATGATTCAAAATGTCAATTGGATCATGCCTCATGTTGAATAACCACTTTTTAAACCCTCACAGTGACAAAAAATTGCCATTTTTACAGAGTTTTGCTTACTCAAAAGCTTCCATTTTGACCCGTTTCAGGCACAGAAATGACTTTAAACACACTTATTTTAGTTGACAAAGTCAAAATTCACATCCAACAGTAATTTAGAGTCAAAAGAATAAATGTTAAAATTTCATCATTATAGACCATTTTGGGATCGTTCGACAGGTCCGGAGTCATCGTTTTTCATCCGAAAATTGATTTTTTGGACTGTACCAAAAATGATTCAAAATGTCAATTGGATCATGCCTCATGTTGAATAACCACTTTTTAAGCCCTCACAGTGACAAAAAATTGCCATTTTTACAGAGTTTTGCTTACTCAAAAGCTTCCATTTTGACCCGTTTCAGGCACAGAAATGACTTTAAACACACTTATTCTAGTTGACAAAGTCATAATTCACATCCAACAGTCATTTAGAGTCAAAAGATTAAATGTTGAAATTTCATCCATATTGACCATTTTGGGATCGTTCGACAGGTCCGGAGACATTGTTTTTCATCCGAAAATAGATTTTTTGGACTGTACAAAAAATGATTCAAAATGTCAATTGGATCATGCCTCATGTTGAATAACCACTTTTTAAACCCTCACAGTGACCAAAATTGCCATTTTTACAGAGTTTTGCTTACTCAAAAGCTTCCATTTTGACCCGTTTCAGTTACAGAAATGACTTTAAACACACTTATTCTAGTTGACAAAGTATTAATTCACATCCAACAGTAATTTAGAGTCAAAAGATTACATGTTGAAATTTCATCATTATAGACCATTTTGGTATCGTTCGACAGGTCCGGAGTCATCGTTTTTCATCCGAAAATTGATTTTTTGGACTGTACCAACAATGATTCATAATGTCAATTGGATCATGCCTCATGTTGAATAACCACTTTTTAAACCCCCACAGTGACCAAAATTGCCATTTTTACAGAGTTTTGCTTACTCAAAAGCTTCCATTTTGACCCGTTTCAGGCACAGAAATGACTTTAAACACACTTATTCTAGTTGACAAAATCATAATTCACATCCAACAGTAATTTAGAGTCAAAAGATTAAATGTTGAAATTTCATCATTATAGACCATTTTATGATCGTTCGACAGGTCCGGAGTCATCGTTTTTCATCCGAAAATTGATTTTTTGGACTGTACCAAAAATGATTCAAAATGTCAATTGGATCATGCCTCATGTTGAATACCCACTTTTTAAACCCTCACAGTGACCAAAATTGCCATTTTTACAGAGTTTTGCTTACTCAAAAGCTTCCATTTTGACCCGTTTCAGGCACAGAAATGACTTTAAACACACTTATTCTAGTTGACAAAGTCATAATTCACATCCAACAGTAATTTAGAGTCAAAAGATTAAATGTTGAAATTTCATCATTATAGACCATTTTGGTATCGTTCGACAGGTCCGGAGTCATCGTTTTTCATCCGAAAATTGATTTTTTGGACTGTACCAAAAATGATTCAAAATGTCAATTGGATCATGCCTCATGTTGAATAACCACTTTTTAAACCCCCACAGTGACCAAATTTGCCATTTTTACAGAGTTTTGCTTACTCAAAAGCTTCCATTTTGACCCGTTTCAGGCACAGAAATGACTTTAAACACACTTATTCTAGTTGACAAAGTCATAATTCACATCCAACAGTAATTTAGAGTCAAAAGATTAAATGTTGAAATTTCATCATTATAGACCATTTCATGATCGTTCGACAGGTCCGGCGTCATCGTTTTTCATCCGAAAATTTATTTTTTGGACTGTACCAAAAATGATTCAAAATGTCAATTGGATCATGCCTCATGTTGAATAACCACTTTTTAAACCCTCACAGTGACAAAAAATTGCCATTTTTACAGAGTTTTGCTTACTCAAAAGCTTCCATTTTGACCCGTTTCAGGCACAGAAATGACTTTAAACACACTTATTCTAGTTGACAAAGTCATAATTCACATCCAACAGTCATTTAGAGTCAAAAGATTAAATGTTGAAATTTCATCATTATAGACCATTTTGGTATCGTTCGACAGGTCCGGAGTCATCGTTTTTCATCCGAAAATTGATTTTTTGGACTGTACCAACAATGATTCAAAATGTCAATTGGATCATGCCTCATGTTGAATAACCACTTTTTAAACCCCCACAGTGACCAAAATTGCCATTTTTACAGAGTTTTGCTTACTCAAAAGCTTCCATTTTGACCCGTTTCAGGCACAGAAATGACTTTAAACACACTTATTCTAGTTGACAAAGTCATAATTCACATCCAACAGTAATTTAGAGTCAAAAGATTAAATGTTGAAATTTCATCATTATAGACCATTTTATGATCGTTCGACAGGTCCGGAGTCATCGTTTTTCATCCGAAAATTGATTTTTTGGACTGTACCAAAAATGATTCAAAATGTCAATTGGATCATGCCTCATGTTGAATAACCACTTTTTAAACCCTCACAGTGACCAAAATTGCCATTTTTACAGAGTTTTGCTTACTCAAAAGCTTCCATTTTGACCCGTTTCAGGCACAGAAATGACTTTAAACACACTTATTCTAGTTGACAAAGTCATAATTCACATCCAACAGTAATTTAGAGTCAAAAGATTAAATGTTGAAATTTCATCATTATAGACCATTTTGGTATCGTTCGACAGGTCCGGAGTCATCGTTTTTCATCCGAAAATTGATTTTTTGGACTGTACCAAAAATGATTCAAAATGTCAATTGGATCATGCCTCATGTTGAATAACCACTTTTTAACCCCTCACAGTGACCAAAATTGCCATTTTTTTTAGAGTTTTGCTTACTCAAAAGCTTCAATTTTGACCCGTTTCAGGCACAGAAATGACTTTAAACACACTTATTTTAGTTGACAAAGTCCTAATTCACATCCAACAGTAATTTAGAGTCAAAAGATTAAATGTTAAAATGTCATCATTATAGACCATTTTGGGATCGTTCGACAGGTCCGGAGTCATCGTTTTTCATCCGAAAATTGATTTTTTGGACTGTACCAAAAATTATTCAAAATGTCAATTGGATCATGCCTCATGTTGAATAACCACTTTTTAAACCCTCACAATGACCAAAATTGCCATTTTTACAGAGTTTTGCTTACTCAAAAGCTTCCATTTTGACCCGTTTCAGGCACAGAAATGACTTTAAACACACTTATTCTAGTTGACAAAGTCATAATTCACATCCAACAGTAATTTAGAGTCAAAAGATTAAATGTTGAAATTTCATCATTATAGACCATTTTATGATCGTTCGACAGGTCCGGAGTCATCGTTTTTCATCCGAAAATTGATTTTTTGGACTGTACCAAAAATGATTCAAAATGTCAATTGGATCATGCCTCATGTTGAAGAACCACTTTTTAAACGCTCACAGTGACCAAAATTGCCATTTTTACAGAGTTTTGCTTACTCAAAAGATTCCATTTTGACCCGTTTCAGGCACAGAAATGACTTTAAACACACGTATTCTAGTTGACAAAGTCATAATTCACATCCAACAGTAATTTAGAGTCAAAAGATTAAATGTTGAAATTTCATCATTATAGACCATTTTGGTATCGTTCGACAGGTCCGGAGTCATCGTTTTTCATCCCAAAATTGATTTTTTGGACTGTACCAAAAATGATTCAAAATGTCAATTGGATCATGCCTCATGTTGAATAACCACTTTTTAAACCCTCACAGTGACCAAAATTGCGATTTTTACAGAGTTTTGCTTACTCAAAAGCTTCCATTATGACCCGTTTCAGGCACAGAAATGACTTTAAATACACTTATTCTAGTTGACAAAGTCATAATTAACATCCAACAGTCATTTAGAGTCAAAAGATTAAATGTTGAAATTTCATCATTATAGACCATTTTGGGATCGTTCGACAGGTCCGGAGTCATCGTTTTTCATCCGAAAATGGATTTTTTGGACTGTACCAAAAATTATTCAAAATGTCAATTGGATCATGCCTCATGTTGAATAACCACTTTTTAAACCCTCACAATGACCAAAATTGCCATTTTTACAGAGTTTGCGTACTCAAAAGCTTCCATTTTGACCCGTTTCAGTTACAGAAATGACTTTAAACACACTTATTCTAGTTGACAAAGTCATAATTCACATCCAACAGTAATTTAGAGTCAAAAGATTAAATGTTGAAATTTCATCATTATAGACCATTTCATGATCGTTCGACAGGTCCGGAGTCATCGTTTTTCATCCGAAAATTTATTTTTTGGACTGTACCAAAAATGATTCAAAATGTCAATTGGATCATGCCTCATGTTGAATAACCACTTTTTAAACCCTCACAGTGACCAAAATTGCCATTTTTACAGAGTTTTGCTTACTCAAAAGCTTCCATTTTGACCCGTTTCAGGCACAGAAATGACTTTAAACACACTTATTCTACTTGACAAAGTCAGAATTCACATCCAACAGTAATTTAGAGTCAAAAGATTAAATGTTGAAATTTCATCATTATAGACCATTTTGGTATCGTTCGACAGGTCCGGAGTCATCGTTTTTCATCCGAAAATTGATTTTTTGGACTGTACCAAAAATGATTCAAAATGTCAATTGGATCATGCCTCATGTTGAATAACCACTTTTTAAACCCTCACAGTGACCAAAATTGCCATTTTTACAGAGTTTTGCTTACTCAAAAGCTTCAATTTTGACCCGTTTCAGGCACAGAAATGACTTTAAACACACTTATTTTAGTTGACAAAGTCCTAATTCACATCCAACAGTAATTTAGAGTCAAAAGATTAAATGTTAAAATTTCATCATTATAGACCATTTTGGGATCGTTCGACAGGTCCGGAGTCATCGTTTTTCATCCGAAAATTGATTTTTTGGACTGTACCATAAATGATTCAAAATGTCAATTGGATCATGCCTCATGTTGAATAACCACTTTTTAAACCCTCACAGTGACAAAAAATTGCCATTTTTACAGAGTTTTGCTTACTCAAAAGCTTCCATTTTGACCCGTTTCAGGCACAGAAATGACTTTAAACACACTTATTCTAGTTGACAAAGTCATAATTCACATCCAACAGTCATTTAGAGTCAAAAGATTAAATGTTGAAATTTCATCATTATAGACCATTTTGGGATCGTTCGACAGGTCCGGAGTCATCGTTTTTCATCCGAAAATTAATTTTTTGGACTGTACCAAAAATGATTCAAAATGTCAATTGGATCATGCCTCATGTTGAATAACCACTTTTTAAACCCTCACAGTGACCAAAATTGCCATTTTTACAGAGTTTTGCTTACTCAAAAGCTTCCATTTTGACCCGTTTCAGGCACAGAAATGACTTTAAACACACTTATTCTAGTTGACAAAGTCACAATTCACATCCAACAGTAATTTAGAGTCAAAAGATTAAATGTTGAAATTTCATCATTATAGACCATTTTGGTATCGTTCGACAGGTCCGGAGTCATCGTTTTTCATCCGAAAATTGATTTTTTGGACTGTACCAAAAATGATTCAAAATGTCAATTGGATCATGCCTCATGTTGAATAACCACTTTTTAAACCCTCACAGTGACCAAAATTGCCATTTTTACAGAGTTTTGCTTACTCAAAAGCTTCAATTTTGACCCGTTTCAGGCACAGAAATGACTTTAAACACACTTATTTTAGTTGACAAAGTCCTAATTCACATCCAACAGTAATTTAGAGTCAAAAGATTAAATGTTAAAATTTCATCATTATAGACCATTTTGGGATCGTTCGACAGGTCCGGAGTCATCGTTTTTCATCCGAAAATTGATTTTTTGGACTGTACCAAAAATGATTCAAAATGTCAATTGGATCATGCCTCATGTTGAATAACCACTTTTTAAACCCTCACAGTGACAAAAAATTGCCATTTTTACAGAGTTTTGCTTACTCAAAAGCTTCCATTTTGACCCGTTTCAGGCACAGAAATGACTTTAAACACACTTATTCTAGTTGACAAAGTCATAATTCACATCCAACAGTCATTTAGAGTCAAAAGATTAAATGTTGAAATTTCATCATTATAGACCATTTTGGGATCGTTCGACAGGTCCGGAGTCATCGTTTTTCATCTGAAAATTAATTTTTGGGACTGTACCAAAAATGATTCAAAATGTCAATTGGATCATGCCTCATGTTGAATAACCACTTTTTAAACCCTCACAGTGACCAAAATTGCCATTTTTACAGAGTTTTGCTTACTCAAAAGCTTCCATTTTGACCCGTTTCAGGCACAGAAATGACTTTAAACACACTTATTCTAGTTGACAAAGTCATAATTCACATCCAACAGTAATTTAGAGTCAAAAGATTAAATGTTGAAATTTCATCATTATAGACCATTTTGGTATCGTTCGACAGGTCCGGAGTCATCGTTTTTCATCCGAAAATTGATTTTTTGGACTGTACCAAAAATGATTCAAAATGTCAATTGGATCATGCCTCATGTTGAATAACCACTTTTTAACCCCTCACAGTGACCAAAATTGCCATTTTTACAGAGTTTTGCTTACTCAAAAGCTTCAATTTTGACCCGTTTCAGGCACAGAAATGACTTTAAACACACTTATTTTAGTTGACAAAGTCCTAATTCACATCCAACAGTAATTTAGAGTCAAAAGATTAAATGTTAAAATTTCATCATTATAGACCATTTTGGGATCGTTCGACAGGTCCGGAGTCATCGTTTTTCATCCTAAAATTGATTTTTTGGACTGTACCAAAAATTATTCAAAATGTCAATTGGATCATACCTCATGTTGAATAAACACTTTTTAAACCCTCACAGTGACCAAAATTGCCATTTTTACAGAGTTTTGCTTACTCAAAAGCTTCAATTTTGACCCGTTTCAGGCACAGAAATGACTTTAAACACGCTTATTTTAGTTGACAAAGTCCTAATTCACATCCAACAGTAATTTAGAGTCAAAAGATTAAATGTTAAAATTTCATCATTATAGACCATTTTGGGATCGCTCGACAGGTCCGGAGTCATCGTTTTTCATCCGAAAATTGATTTTTTGGACTGTACAAAAAATGATTCAAAATGTCAATTGGATCATGCCTCATGTTGAATAACCACTTTTTAAACCCTCACAGTGACCAAAATTGCCATTTTTACAGAGTTTTGCTTACTCAAAAGCTTCCATTTTGACCCGTTTCAGGCACAGAAATGACTTTAAACACACTTATTCTAGTTGACAAAGTCATAATTCACATCCAACAGTCATTTAGAGTCAAAAGATTAAATGTTAAAATGTCATCATTATAGACCATTTTGGGATCGTTCGACAGGTCCGGAGTCATTGTTTTTCATCCGAAAATTGATTTTTTGGACTGTACCAAAAATGATTCAAAATGTCAATTGGATCATGCCTCATGTTGAATAACCACTTTTTAAACCCTCACAGTGACCAAAATTGCCATTTTTACAGAGTTTTTCTTACTCAAAAGCTTCAATTTTGACCCGTTTCAGGCACAGAAATGACTTTAAACACACTTATTTTAGTTGACAAAGTCAAAATTCACATCCAACAGTAATTTAGAGTCAAAAGAATAAATGTTAAAATTTCATCATTATAGACCATTTTGGGATCGTTCGACAGGTCCGGAGTCATCGTTTTTCATCCGAAAATTGATTTTTTGGACTGTACCAAAAATGATTCAAAATGTCAATTGGATCATGCCTCATGTTGAATAACCACTTTTTAAACCCTCACAGTGACAAAAAATTGCCATTTTTACAGAGTTTTGCTTACTCAAAAGCTTCCATTTTGACCCGTTTCAGGCACAGAAATGACTTTAAACACACTTATTCTAGTTGACAAAGTCATAATTCACATCCAACAGTCATTTAGAGTCAAAAGATTAAATGTTGAAATTTCATCCATATTGACCATTTTGGGATCGCTCGACAGGTCCGGAGACATTGTTTTTCATCCGAAAATAGATTTTTTGGACTGTACCAAAAATGATTCAAAATGTCAATTGGATCATGCCTCATGTTGAATAACCACTTTTTAAACCCTCACAGTGACCAAAATTGCCATTTTTACAGAGTTTTGCTTACTCAAAAGCTTCCATTTTGACCCGTTTCAGTTACAGAAATGACTTTAAACACACTTATTCTAGTTGACAAAGTCATAATTCACATCCAACAGTAATTTAGAGTCAAAAGATTAAATGTTGAAATTTCATCATTATAGACCATTTCATGATCGTTCGACAGGTCCGGAGTCATCGTTTTTAATCCGAAAATTTATTTTTTGGACTGTACCAAAAATGATTCAAAATGTCAATTGGATCATGCCTCATGTTGAATAACCACTTTTTAAACCCTCACAGTGACCAAAATTGCCATTTTTACAGAGTTTTGCTTACTCAAAAGCTTCCATTTTGACCCGTTTCAGGCACAGAAATGACTTTAAACACACTTATTCTACTTGACAAAGTCAGAATTCACATCCAACAGTAATTTAGAGTCAAAAGATTAAATGTTGAAATTTCATCATTATAGACCATTTTGGTATCGTTCGACAGGTCCGGAGTCATCGTTTTTCATCCGAAAATTGATTTTTTGGACTGTACCAAAAATGATTCAAAATGTCAATTGGATCATGCCTCATGTTGAATAACCACTTTTTAAACCCTCACAGTGACCAAAATTGCCATTTTTACAGAGTTTTGCTTACTCAAAAGCTTCAATTTTGACCCGTTTCAGGCACAGAAATGACTTTAAACATACTTATTTTAGTTGACAAAGTCATAATTCACATCCAACAGTCATTTAGAGTCAAAAGATTAAATGTTAAAATTTCATCCATATTGACCATTTTGGGATCGTTCGACGGGTCCGGAGTCATCGTTTGTCATCTGAAAATTGATATTTTGGACTGTACCAAAAATGATTCAAAATGTCAATTGGATCGTGCCTCATGTTGAATAACCACTTTTTAAACCCTCACAGGGACCAAAATTGCCATTTTTACAGAGTTTTGCTTACTCAAAAGCTTCCATTTCGACCCGTTTCAGGCACAGAAATGACTTTAAACACACTTATTTTAGTTGACAAAGTCCTAATTCACATCCAACAGTAATTTAGAGTCAAAAGATTAAATGTTAAAATTTCATCATTATAGACCATTTTGGGATCGTTCGACAGGTCCGGAGTCATCGTTTTTCATCCGAAAATTGATTTTTTGGACTGTACCATAAATGATTCAAAATGTCAATTGGATCATGCCTCATGTTGAATAACCACTTTTTAAACCCTCACAGTGACAAAAAATTGCCATTTTTACAGAGTTTTGCTTACTCAAAAGCTTCCATTTTGACCCGTTTCAGGCACAGAAATGACTTTAAACACACTTATTCTAGTTGACAAAGTCATAATTCACATCCAACAGTCATTTAGAGTCAAAAGATTAAATGTTGAAATTTCATCATTATAGACCATTTTGGGATCGTTCGACAGGTCCGGAGTCATCGTTTTTCATCCGAAAATTAATTTTTTGGACTGTACCAAAAATGATTCAAAATGTCAATTGGATCATGCCTCATGTTGAATAACCACTTTTTAAACCCTCACAGTGACCAAAATTGCCATTTTTACAGAGTTTTGCTTACTCAAAAGCTTCCATTTTGACCCGTTTCAGGCACAGAAATGACTTTAAACACACTTATTCTAGTTGACAAAGTCACAATTCACATCCAACAGTAATTTAGAGTCAAAAGATTAAATGTTGAAATTTCATCATTATAGACCATTTTTGTATCGTTCGACAGGTCCGGAGTCATCGTTTTTCATCCGAAAATTGATTTTTTGGACTGTACCAAAAATGATTCAAAATGTCAATTGGATCATGCCTCATGTTGAATAACCACTTTTTAAACCCTCACAGTGACCAAAATTGCCATTTTTACAGAGTTTTGCTTACTCAAAAGCTTCAATTTTGACCCGTTTCAGGCACAGAAATGACTTTAAACACACTTATTTTAGTTGACAAAGTCCTAATTCACATCCAACAGTAATTTAGAGTCAAAAGATTAAATGTTAAAATTTCATCATTATAGACCATTTTGGGATCGTTCGACAGGTCCGGAGTCATCGTTTTTCATCCGAAAATTGATTTTTTGGACTGTACCAAAAATGATTCAAAATGTCAATTGGATCATGCCTCATGTTGAATAACCACTTTTTAAACCCTCACAGTGACAAAAAATTGCCATTTTTACAGAGTTTTGCTTACTCAAAAGCTTCCATTTTGACCCGTTTCAGGCACAGAAATGACTTTAAACACACTTATTCTAGTTGACAAAGTCATAATTCACATCCAACAGTCATTTAGAGTCAAAAGATTAAATGTTGAAATTTCATCATTATAGACCATTTTGGGATCGTTCGACAGGTCCGGAGTCATCGTTTTTCATCTGAAAATTAATTTTTGGGACTGTACCAAAAAGGATTCAAAATGTCAATTGGATCATGCCTCATGTTGAATAACCACTTTTTAAACCCTCACAGTGACCAAAATTGCCATTTTTACAGAGTTTTGCTTACTCAAAAGCTTCCATTTTGACCCGTTTCAGGCACAGAAATGACTTTAAACACACTTATTCTAGTTGACAAAGTCATAATTCACATCCAACAGTAATTTAGAGTCAAAAGATTAAATGTTGAAATTTCATCATTATAGACCATTTTGGTATCGTTCGACAGGTCCGGAGTCATCGTTTTTCATCCGAAAATTGATTTTTTGGACTGTACCAAAAATGATTCAAAATGTCAATTGGATCATGCCTCATGTTGAATAACCACTTTTTAACCCCTCACAGTGACCAAAATTGCCATTTTTACAGAGTTTTGCTTACTCAAAAGCTTCAATTTTGACCCGTTTCAGGCACAGAAATGACTTTAAACACACTTATTTTAGTTGACAAAGTCCTAATTCACATCCAACAGTAATTTAGAGTCAAAAGATTAAATGTTAAAATTTCATCATTATAGACCATTTTGGGATCGTTCGACAGGTCCGGAGTCATCGTTTTTCATCCGAAAATTGATTTTTTGGACTGTACCAAAAATTATTCAAAATGTCAATTGGATCATACCTCATGTTGAATAAACACTTTTTAAACCCTCACAGTGACCAAAATTGCCATTTTTACAGAGTTTTGCTTACTCAAAAGCTTCAATTTTGACCCGTTTCAGGCACAGAAATGACTTTAAACACACTTATTTTAGTTGACAAAGTCCTAATTCACATCCAACAGTAATTTAGAGTCAAAAGATTAAATGTTAAAATTTCATCATTATAGACCATTTTGGGATCGCTCGACAGGTCCGGAGTCATCGTTTTTCATCCGAAAATTGATTTTTTGGACTGTACAAAAAATGATTCAAAATGTCAATTGGATCATGCCTCATGTTGAATAACCACTTTTTAAACCCTCACAGTGACCAAAATTGCCATTTTTACAGAGTTTTGCTTACTCAAAAGCTTCCATTTTGACCCGTTTCAGGCACAGAAATGACTTTAAACACACTTATTCTAGTTGACAAAGTCATAATTCACATCCAACAGTCATTTAGAGTCAAAAGATTAAATGTTAAAATGTCATCATTATAGACCATTTTGGGATCGTTCGACAGGTCCGGAGTCATTGTTTTTCATCCGAAAATTGATTTTTTGGACTGTACCAAAAATGATTCAAAATGTCAATTGGATCATGCCTCATGTTGAATAACCACTTTTTAAACCCTCACAGTGACCAAAATTGCCATTTTTACAGAGTTTTTCTTACTCAAAAGCTTCAATTTTGACCCGTTTCAGGCACAGAAATGACTTTAAACACACTTATTCTAGTTGACAAAGTCATAATTCACATCCAACAGTCATTTAGAGTCAAAAGATTAAATGTTGAAATTTCATCCATATTGACCATTTTGGGATCGTTCGACAGGTCCGGAGACATTGTTTTTCATCCGAAAATAGATTTTTTGGACTGTACCAAAAATGATTCAAAATGTCAATTGGATCATGCCTCATGTTGAATAACCACTTTTTAAACCCTCACAGTGACCAAAATTGCCATTTTTACAGAGTTTTGCTTACTCAAAAGCTTCCATTTTGACCCGTTTCAGTTACAGAAATGACTTTAAACACACTTATTCTAGTTGACAAAGTCATAATTCACATCCAACAGTAATTTAGAGTCAAAAGATTAAATGTTGAAATTTCATCATTATAGACCATTTTGGTATCGTTCGACAGGTCCGGAGTCATCGTTTTTCATCCGAAAATTGATTTTTTGGACTGTACCAACAATGATTCAAAATGTCAATTGGATCATGCCTCATGTTGAATAACCACTTTTTAAACCCCCACAGTGACCAAAATTGCCATTTTTACAGAGTTTTGCTTACTCAAAAGCTTCCATTTTGACCCGTTTCAGGCACAGAAATGACTTTAAACACACTTATTCTAGTTGACAAAGTCATAATTCACATCCAACAGTAATTTAGAGTCAAAAGATTAAATGTTGAAATTTCATCATTATAGACCATTTTGGTATCGTTCGACAGGTCCGGAGTCATCGTTTTTCATCCGAAAATTGATTTTTTGGACTGTACCAAAAATGATTCAAAATGTCAATTGGATCATGCCTCATGTTGAATAACCACTTTTTAAACCCTCACAGTGACCAAAATTGCCATTTTTACAGAGTTTTGCTTACTCAAAAGCTTCCATTTTGACCCGTTTCAGTTACAGAAATGACTTTAAACACACTTATTCTAGTTGACAAAGTCATAATTCACATCCAACAGTAATTTAGAGTCAAAAGATTAAATGTTGAAATTTCATCATTATAGACCATTTTGGTATCGTTCGACAGGTCCGGAGTCATCGTTTTTCATCCGAAAATTGATTTTTTGGACTGTACCAACAATGATTCAAAATGTCAATTGGATCATGCCTCATGTTGAATAACCACTTTTTAAACCCCCACAGTGACCAAAATTGCCATTTTTACAGAGTTTTGCTTACTCAAAAGCTTCCATTTTGACCCGTTTCAGGCACAGAAATGACTTTAAACACACTTATTCTAGTTGACAAAGTCATAATTCACATCCAACAGTAATTTAGAGTCAAAAGATTAAATGTTGAAATTTCATCATTATAGACCATTTCATGATCGTTCGACAGGTCCGGCGTCATCGTTTTTCATCCGAAAATTTATTTTTTGGACTGTACCAAAAATGATTCAAAATGTCAATTGGATCATGCCTCATGTTGAATAACCACTTTTTAAACCCTCACAGTGACAAAAAATTGCCATTTTTACAGAGTTTTGCTTACTCAAAAGCTTCCATTTTGACCCGTTTCAGGCACAGAAATGACTTTAAACACACTTATTCTAGTTGACAAAGTCATAATTCACATCCAACAGTCATTTAGAGTCAAAAGATTAAATGTTGAAATTTCATCCATATTGACCATTTTGGGATCGCTCGACAGGTCCGGAGACATTGTTTTTCATCCGAAAATAGATTTTTTGGACTGTACCAAAAATGATTCAAAATGTCAATTGGATCATGCCTCATGTTGAATAACCACTTTTTAAACCCTCACAGTGACCAAAATTGCCATTTTTACAGAGTTTTGCTTACTCAAAAGCTTCCATTTTGACCCGTTTCAGTTACAGAAATGACTTTAAACACACTTATTCTAGTTGACAAAGTCATAATTCACATCCAACAGTAATTTAGAGTCAAAAGATTAAATGTTGAAATTTCATCATTATAGACCATTTCATGATCGTTCGACAGGTCCGGAGTCATCGTTTTTAATCCGAAAATTTATTTTTTGGACTGTACCAAAAATGATTCAAAATGTCAATTGGATCATGCCTCATGTTGAATAACCACTTTTTAAACCCTCACAGTGACCAAAATTGCCATTTTTACAGAGTTTTGCTTACTCAAAAGCTTCCATTTTGACCCGTTTCAGGCACAGAAATGACTTTAAACACACTTATTCTACTTGACAAAGTCAGAATTCACATCCAACAGTAATTTAGAGTCAAAAGATTAAATGTTGAAATTTCATCATTATAGACCATTTTGGTATCGTTCGACAGGTCCGGAGTCATCGTTTTTCATCCGAAAATTGATTTTTTGGACTGTACCAAAAATGATTCAAAATGTCAATTGGATCATGCCTCATGTTGAATAACCACTTTTTAAACCCTCACAGTGACCAAAATTGCCATTTTTACAGAGTTTTGCTTACTCAAAAGCTTCAATTTTGACCCGTTTCAGGCACAGAAATGACTTTAAACATACTTATTTTAGTTGACAAAGTCATAATTCACATCCAACAGTCATTTAGAGTCAAAAGATTAAATGTTAAAATTTCATCCATATTGACCATTTTGGGATCGTTCGACGGGTCCGGAGTCATCGTTTGTCATCTGAAAATTGATATTTTGGACTGTACCAAAAATGATTCAAAATGTCAATTGGATCGTGCCTCATGTTGAATAACCACTTTTTAAACCCTCACAGGGACCAAAATTGCCATTTTTACAGAGTTTTGCTTACTCAAAAGCTTCCATTTCGACCCGTTTCAGGCACAGAAATGACTTTAAACACACTTATTTTAGTTGACAAAGTCCTAATTCACATCCAACAGTAATTTAGAGTCAAAAGATTAAATGTTAAAATTTCATCATTATAGACCATTTTGGGATCGTTCGACAGGTCCGGAGTCATCGTTTTTCATCCGAAAATTGATTTTTTGGACTGTACCATAAATGATTCAAAATGTCAATTGGATCATGCCTCATGTTGAATAACCACTTTTTAAACCCTCACAGTGACAAAAAATTGCCATTTTTACAGAGTTTTGCTTACTCAAAAGCTTCCATTTTGACCCGTTTCAGGCACAGAAATGACTTTAAACACACTTATTCTAGTTGACAAAGTCATAATTCACATCCAACAGTCATTTAGAGTCAAAAGATTAAATGTTGAAATTTCATCCATATTGACCATTTTGGGATCGTTCGACAGGTCCGGAGACATTGTTTTTCATCCGAAAATAGATTTTTTGGACTGTACCAAAAATGATTCAAAATGTCAATTGGATCATGCCTCATGTTGAATAACCACTTTTTAAACCCTCACAGTGACCAAAAATGCCATTTTTACAGAGTTTTGCTTACTCAAAAGCTTCCATTTTGACCCGTTTCAGTTACAGAAATGACTTTAAACACACTTATTCTAGTTGACAAAGTCATAATTCACATCCAACAGTAATTTAGAGTCAAAAGATTAAATGTTGAAATTTCATCATTATAGACCATTTTGGTATCGTTCGACAGGTCCGGAGTCATCGTTTTTCATCCGAAAATTGATTTTTTGGACTGTACCAACAATGATTCAAAATGTCAATTGGATCATGCCTCATGTTGAATAACCACTTTTTAAACCCCCACAGTGACCAAAATTGCCATTTTTACAGAGTTTTGCTTACTCAAAAGCTTCCATTTTGACCCGTTTCAGGCACAGAAATGACTTTAAACACACTTATTCTAGTTGACAAAGTCATAATTCACATCCAACAGTAATTTAGAGTCAAAAGATTAAATGTTGAAATTTCATCATTATAGACCATTTTGGTATCGTTCGACAGGTCCGGAGTCATCGTTTTTCATCCGAAAATTGATTTTTTGGACTGTACCAAAAATGATTCAAAATGTCAATTGGATCATGCCTCATGTTGAATAACCACTTTTTAAACCCTCACAGTGACCAAAATTGCCATTTTTACAGAGTTTTTCTTACTCAAAAGCTTCAATTTTGACCCGTTTCAGGCACAGAAATGACTTTAAACACACTTATTTTAGTTGACAAAGTCAAAATTCACATCCAACAGTAATTTAGAGTCAAAAGAATAAATGTTAAAATTTCATCATTATAGACCATTTTGGGATCGTTCGACAGGTCCGGAGTCATCGTTTTTCATCCGAAAATTGATTTTTTGGACTGTACCAAAAATGATTCAAAATGTCAATTGGATCATGCCTCATGTTGAATAACCACTTTTTAAACCCTCACAGTGACAAAAAATTGCCATTTTTACAGAGTTTTGCTTACTCAAAAGCTTCCATTTTGACCCGTTTCAGGCACAGAAATGACTTTAAACACACTTATTCTAGTTGACAAAGTCATAATTCACATCCAACAGTCATTTAGAGTCAAAAGATTAAATGTTGAAATTTCATCCATATTGACCATTTTGGGATCGTTCGACAGGTCCGGAGACATTGTTTTTCATCCGAAAATAGATTTTTTGGACTGTACCAAAAATGATTCAAAATGTCAATTGGATCATGCCTCATGTTGAATAACCACTTTTTAAACCCTCACAGTGACCAAAATTGCCATTTTTACAGAGTTTTGCTTACTCAAAAGCTTCCATTTTGACCCGTTTCAGTTACAGAAATGACTTTAAACACACTTATTCTAGTTGACAAAGTCATAATTCACATCCAACAGTAATTTAGAGTCAAAAGATTAAATGTTGAAATTTCATCATTATAGACCATTTTGGTATCGTTCGACAGGTCCGGAGTCATCGTTTTTCATCCGAAAATTGATTTTTTGGACTGTACCAACAATGATTCAAAATGTCAATTGGATCATGCCTCATGTTGAATAACCACTTTTTAAACCCCCACAGTGACCAAAATTGCCATTTTTACAGAGTTTTGCTTACTCAAAAGCTTCCATTTTGACCCGTTTCAGGCACAGAAATGACTTTAAACACACTTATTCTAGTTGACAAAGTCATAATTCACATCCAACAGTAATTTAGAGTCAAAAGATTAAATGTTGAAATTTCATCATTATAGACCATTTTGGTATCGTTCGACAGGTCCGGAGTCATCGTTTTTCATCCGAAAATTGATTTTTTGGACTGTACCAAAAATGATTCAAAATGTCAATTGGATCATGCCTCATGTTGAATAACCACTTTTTAAACCCTCACAGTGACCAAAATTGCCATTTTTACAGAGTTTTGCTTACTCAAAAGCTTCCATTTTGACCCGTTTCAGTTACAGAAATGACTTTAAACACACTTATTCTAGTTGACAAAGTCATAATTCACATCCAACAGTAATTTAGAGTCAAAAGATTAAATGTTGAAATTTCATCATTATAGACCATTTTGGTATCGTTCGACAGGTCCGGAGTCATCGTTTTTCATCCGAAAATTGATTTTTTGGACTGTACCAACAATGATTCAAAATGTCAATTGGATCATGCCTCATGTTGAATAACCACTTTTTAAACCCCCACAGTGACCAAAATTGCCATTTTTACAGAGTTTTGCTTACTCAAAAGCTTCCATTTTGACCCGTTTCAGGCACAGAAATGACTTTAAACACACTTATTCTAGTTGACAAAGTCATAATTCACATCCAACAGTAATTTAGAGTCAAAAGATTAAATGTTGAAATTTCATCATTATAGACCATTTCATGATCGTTCGACAGGTCCGGCGTCATCGTTTTTCATCCGAAAATTTATTTTTTGGACTGTACCAAAAATGATTCAAAATGTCAATTGGATCATGCCTCATGTTGAATAACCACTTTTTAAACCCTCACAGTGACAAAAAATTGCCATTTTTACAGAGTTTTGCTTACTCAAAAGCTTCCATTTTGACCCGTTTCAGGCACAGAAATGACTTTAAACACACTTATTCTAGTTGACAAAGTCATAATTCACATCCAACAGTAATTTAGAGTCAAAAGATTAAATGTTGAAATTTCATCATTATAGACCATTTTGGTATCGTTCGACAGGTCCGGAGTCATCGTTTTTCATCCGAAAATTGATTTTTTGGACTGTACCAAAAATGATTCAAAATGTCAATTGGATCATGCCTCATGTTGAATAACCACTTTTTAAACCCTCACAGTGACCAAAATTGCCATTTTTACAGAGTTTTGCTTACTCAAAAGCTTCCATTTTGACCCGTTTCAGGCACAGAAATGACTTTAAACACACTTATTCTAGTTGACAAAGTCATAATTCACATCCAACAGTAATTTAGAGTCAAAAGATTAAATGTTGAAATTTCATCATTATAGACCATTTTATGATCGTTCGACAGGTCCGGAGTCATCGTTTTTCATCCGAAAATTGATTTTTTGGACTGTACCAAAAATGATTCAAAATGTCAATTGGATCATGCCTCATGTTGAATAACCACTTTTTAAACCCTCACAGTGACCAAAATTGCCATTTTTACAGAGTTTTGCTTACTCAAAAGCTTCCATTTTGACCCGTTTCAGGCACAGAAATGACTTTAAACACACTTATTCTAGTTGACAAAGTCATAATTCACATCCAACAGTAATTTAGAGTCAAAAGATTAAATGTTGAAATTTCATCATTATAGACCATTTTGGTATCGTTCGACAGGTCCGGAGTCATCGTTTTTCATCCGAAAATTGATTTTTTGGACTGTACCAAAAATGATTCAAAATGTCAATTGGATCATGCCTCATGTTGAATAACCACTTTTTAACCCCTCACAGTGACCAAAATTGCCATTTTTTTTAGAGTTTTGCTTACTCAAAAGCTTCAATTTTGACCCGTTTCAGGCACAGAAATGACTTTAAACACACTTATTTTAGTTGACAAAGTCCTAATTCACATCCAACAGTAATTTAGAGTCAAAAGATTAAATGTTAAAATTTCATCATTATAGACCATTTTGGTATCGTTCGACAGGTCCGGAGTCATCGTTTTTCATCCGAAAATTGATTTTTTGGACTGTACCAAAAATGATTCAAAATGTCAATTGGATCATGCCTCATGTTGAATAACCACTTTTTAAACCCTCACAGTGACCAAAATTGCCATTTTTACAGAGTTTTGCTTACTCAAAAGCTTCAATTTTGACCCGTTTCAGGCACAGAAATGACTTTAAACACACTTATTTTAGTTGACAAAGTCCTAATTCACATCCAACAGTAATTTAGAGTCAAAAGATTAAATGTTAAAATTTCATCATTATAGACCATTTTGGGATCGTTCGACAGGTCCGGAGTCATCGTTTTTCATCCGAAAATTGATTTTTTGGACTGTACCAAAAATGATTCAAAATGTCAATTGGATCATGCCTCATGTTGAATAACCACTTTTTAAACCCTCACAGTGACAAAAAATTGCCATTTTTACAGAGTTTTGCTTACTCAAAAGCTTCCATTTTGACCCGTTTCAGGCACAGAAATGACTTTAAACACACTTATTCTAGTTGACAAAGTCATAATTCACATCCAACAGTCATTTAGAGTCAAAAGATTAAATGTTGAAATTTCATCATTATAGACCATTTTGGGATCGTTCGACAGGTCCGGAGTCATCGTTTTTCATCTGAAAATTAATTTTTGGGACTGTACCAAAAATGATTCAAAATGTCAATTGGATCATGCCTCATGTTGAATAACCACTTTTTAAACCCTCACAGTGACCAAAATTGCCATTTTTACAGAGTTTTGCTTACTCAAAAGCTTCCATTTTGACCCGTTTCAGGCACAGAAATGACTTTAAACACACTTATTCTAGTTGACAAAGTCATAATTCACATCCAACAGTAATTTAGAGTCAAAAGATTAAATGTTGAAATTTCATCATTATAGACCATTTTGGTATCGTTCGACAGGTCAGGAGTCATCGTTTTTCATCCGAAAATTGATTTTTTGGACTGTACCAAAAATGATTCAAAATGTCAATTGGATCATGCCTCATGTTGAATAACCACTTTTTAACCCCTCACAGTGACCAAAATTGCCATTTTTACAGAGTTTTGCTTACTCAAAAGCTTCAATTTTGACCCGTTTCAGGCACAGAAATGACTTTAAACACACTTATTTTAGTTGACAAAGTCCTAATTCACATCCAACAGTAATTTAGAGTCAAAAGATTAAATGTTAAAATTTCATCATTATAGACCATTTTGGGATCGTTCGACAGGTCCGGAGTCATCGTTTTTCATCCGAAAATTGATTTTTTGGACTGTACCAAAAATTATTCAAAATGTCAATTGGATCATACCTCATGTTGAATAAACACTTTTTAAACCCTCACAGTGACCAAAATTGCCATTTTTACAGAGTTTTGCTTACTCAAAAGCTTCAATTTTGACCCGTTTCAGGCACAGAAATGACTTTAAACACACTTATTTTAGTTGACAAAGTCCTAATTCACATCCAACAGTAATTTAGAGTCAAAAGATTAAATGTTAAAATTTCATCATTATAGACCATTTTGGGATCGCTCGACAGGTCCGGAGTCATCGTTTTTCATCCGAAAATTGATTTTTTGGACTGTACAAAAAATGATTCAAAATGTCAATTGGATCATGCCTCAGGTTGAATAACCACTTTTTAAACCCTCACAGTGACCAAAATTGCCATTTTTACAGAGTTTTGCTTACTCAAAAGCTTCCATTTTGACCCGTTTCAGGCACAGAAATGACTTTAAACACACTTATTCTAGTTGACAAAGTCATAATTAACATCCAACAGTCATTTAGAGTCAAAAGATTAAATGTTAAAATGTCATCATTATAGACCATTTTGGGATCGTTCGACAGGTCCGGAGTCATTGTTTTTCATCCGAAAATTGATTTTTTGGACTGTACCAAAAATGATTCAAAATGTCAATTGGATCATGCCTCATGTTGAATAACCACTTTTTAAACCCTCACAGTGACCAAAATTGCCATTTTTACAGAGTTTTTCTTACTCAAAAGCTTCAATTTTGACCCGTTTCAGGCACAGAAATGACTTTAAACACACTTATTTTAGTTGACAAAGTCAAAATTCACATCCAACAGTAATTTAGAGTCAAAAGAATAAATGTTAAAATTTCATCATTATAGACCATTTTGGGATCGTTCGACAGGTCCGGAGTCATCGTTTTTCATCCGAAAATTGATTTTTTGGACTGTACCAAAAATGATTCAAAATGTCAATTGGATCATGCCTCATGTTGAATAACCACTTTTTAAACCCTCACAGTGACAAAAAATTGCCATTTTTACAGAGTTTTGCTTACTCAAAAGCTTCCATTTTGACCCGTTTCAGGCACAGAAATGACTTTAAACACACTTATTCTAGTTGACAAAGTCATAATTCACATCCAACAGTCATTTAGAGTCAAAAGATTAAATGTTGAAATTTCATCCATATTGACCATTTTGGGATCGTTCGACAGGTCCGGAGACATTGTTTTTCATCCGAAAATAGATTTTTTGGACTGTACCAAAAATGATTCAAAATGTCAATTGGATCATGCCTCATGTTGAATAACCACTTTTTAAACCCTCACAGTGACCAAAATTGCCATTTTTACAGAGTTTTGCTTACTCAAAAGCTTCCATTTTGACCCGTTTCAGTTACAGAAATGACTTTAAACACACTTATTCTAGTTGACAAAGTCATAATTCACATCCAACAGTAATTTAGAGTCAAAAGATTAAATGTTGAAATTTCATCATTATAGACCATTTTGGTATCGTTCGACAGGTCCGGAGTCATCGTTTTTCATCCGAAAATTGATTTTTTGGACTGTACCAACAATGATTCAAAATGTCAATTGGATCATGCCTCATGTTGAATAACCACTTTTTAAACCCCCACAGTGACCAAAATTGCCATTTTTACAGAGTTTTGCTTACTCAAAAGCTTCCATTTTGACCCGTTTCAGGCACAGAAATGACTTTAAACACACTTATTCTAGTTGACAAAGTCATAATTCACATCCAACAGTAATTTAGAGTCAAAAGATTAAATGTTGAAATTTCATCATTATAGACCATTTTGGTATCGTTCGACAGGTCCGGAGTCATCGTTTTTCATCCGAAAATTGATTTTTTGGACTGTACCAAAAATGATTCAAAATGTCAATTGGATCATGCCTCATGTTGAATAACCACTTTTTAAACCCTCACAGTGACCAAAATTGCCATTTTTACAGAGTTTTGCTTACTCAAAAGCTTCCATTTTGACCCGTTTCAGTTACAGAAATGACTTTAAACACACTTATTCTAGTTGACAAAGTCATAATTCACATCCAACAGTAATTTAGAGTCAAAAGATTAAATGTTGAAATTTCATCATTATAGACCATTTTGGTATCGTTCGACAGGTCCGGAGTCATCGTTTTTCATCCGAAAATTGATTTTTTGGACTGTACCAACAATGATTCAAAATGTCAATTGGATCATGCCTCATGTTGAATAACCACTTTTTAAACCCCCACAGTGACCAAAATTGCCATTTTTACAGAGTTTTGCTTACTCAAAAGCTTCCATTTTGACCCGTTTCAGGCACAGAAATGACTTTAAACACACTTATTCTAGTTGACAAAGTCATAATTCACATCCAACAGTAATTTAGAGTCAAAAGATTAAATGTTGAAATTTCATCATTATAGACCATTTTATGATCGTTCGACAGGTCCGGAGTCATCGTTTTTCATCCGAAAATTGATTTTTTGGACTGTACCAAAAATGATTCAAAATGTCAATTGGATCATGCCTCATGTTGAATAACCACTTTTTAAACCCTCACAGTGACCAAAATTGCCATTTTTACAGAGTTTTGCTTACTCAAAAGCTTCCATTTTGACCCGTTTCAGGCACAGAAATGACTTTAAACACACTTATTCTAGTTGACAAAGTCATAATTCACATCCAACAGTAATTTAGAGTCAAAAGATTAAATGTTGAAATTTCATCATTATAGACCATTTTGGTATCGTTCGACAGGTCCGGAGTCATCGTTTTTCATCCGAAAATTGATTTTTTGGACTGTACCAAAAATGATTCAAAATGTCAATTGGATCATGCCTCATGTTGAATAACCACTTTTTAACCCCTCACAGTGACCAAAATTGCCATTTTTTTTAGAGTTTTGCTTACTCAAAAGCTTCAATTTTGACCCGTTTCAGGCACAGAAATGACTTTAAACACACTTATTTTAGTTGACAAAGTCCTAATTCACATCCAACAGTAATTTAGAGTCAAAAGATTAAATGTTAAAATTTCATCATTATAGACCATTTTGGTATCGTTCGACAGGTCCGGAGTCATCGTTTTTCATCCGAAAATTGATTTTTTGGACTGTACCAAAAATGATTCAAAATGTCAATTGGATCATGCCTCATGTTGAATAACCACTTTTTAAACCCTCACAGTGACCAAAATTGCCATTTTTACAGAGTTTTGCTTACTCAAAAGCTTCAATTTTGACCCGTTTCAGGCACAGAAATGACTTTAAACACACTTATTTTAGTTGACAAAGTCCTAATTCACATCCAACAGTAATTTAGAGTCAAAAGATTAAATGTTAAAATTTCATCATTATAGACCATTTTGGGATCGTTCGACAGGTCCGGAGTCATCGTTTTTCATCCGAAAATTGATTTTTTGGACTGTACCAAAAATGATTCAAAATGTCAATTGGATCATGCCTCATGTTGAATAACCACTTTTTAAACCCTCACAGTGACAAAAAATTGCCATTTTTACAGAGTTTTGCTTACTCAAAAGCTTCCATTTTGACCCGTTTCAGGCACAGAAATGACTTTAAACACACTTATTCTAGTTGACAAAGTCATAATTCACATCCAACAGTCATTTAGAGTCAAAAGATTAAATGTTGAAATTTCATCATTATAGACCATTTTGGGATCGTTCGACAGGTCCGGAGTCATCGTTTTTCATCTGAAAATTAATTTTTGGGACTGTACCAAAAATGATTCAAAATGTCAATTGGATCATGCCTCATGTTGAATAACCACTTTTTAAACCCTCACAGTGACCAAAATTGCCATTTTTACAGAGTTTTGCTTACTCAAAAGCTTCCATTTTGACCCGTTTCAGGCACAGAAATGACTTTAAACACACTTATTCTAGTTGACAAAGTCATAATTCACATCCAACAGTAATTTAGAGTCAAAAGATTAAATGTTGAAATTTCATCATTATAGACCATTTTGGTATCGTTCGACAGGTCAGGAGTCATCGTTTTTCATCCGAAAATTGATTTTTTGGACTGTACCAAAAATGATTCAAAATGTCAATTGGATCATGCCTCATGTTGAATAACCACTTTTTAACCCCTCACAGTGACCAAAATTGCCATTTTTACAGAGTTTTGCTTACTCAAAAGCTTCAATTTTGACCCGTTTCAGGCACAGAAATGACTTTAAACACACTTATTTTAGTTGACAAAGTCCTAATTCACATCCAACAGTAATTTAGAGTCAAAAGATTAAATGTTAAAATTTCATCATTATAGACCATTTTGGGATCGTTCGACAGGTCCGGAGTCATCGTTTTTCATCCGAAAATTGATTTTTTGGACTGTACCAAAAATTATTCAAAATGTCAATTGGATCATACCTCATGTTGAATAAACACTTTTTAAACCCTCACAGTGACCAAAATTGCCATTTTTACAGAGTTTTGCTTACTCAAAAGCTTCAATTTTGACCCGTTTCAGGCACAGAAATGACTTTAAACACACTTATTTTAGTTGACAAAGTCCTAATTCACATCCAACAGTAATTTAGAGTCAAAAGATTAAATGTTAAAATTTCATCATTATAGACCATTTTGGGATCGCTCGACAGGTCCGGAGTCATCGTTTTTCATCCGAAAATTGATTTTTTGGACTGTACAAAAAATGATTCAAAATGTCAATTGGATCATGCCTCAGGTTGAATAACCACTTTTTAAACCCTCACAGTGACCAAAATTGCCATTTTTACAGAGTTTTGCTTACTCAAAAGCTTCCATTTTGACCCGTTTCAGGCACAGAAATGACTTTAAACACACTTATTCTAGTTGACAAAGTCATAATTAACATCCAACAGTCATTTAGAGTCAAAAGATTAAATGTTAAAATGTCATCATTATAGACCATTTTGGGATCGTTCGACAGGTCCGGAGTCATTGTTTTTCATCCGAAAATTGATTTTTTGGACTGTACCAAAAATGATTCAAAATGTCAATTGGATCATGCCTCATGTTGAATAACCACTTTTTAAACCCTCACAGTGACCAAAATTGCCATTTTTACAGAGTTTTTCTTACTCAAAAGCTTCAATTTTGACCCGTTTCAGGCACAGAAATGACTTTAAACACACTTATTTTAGTTGACAAAGTCAAAATTCACATCCAACAGTAATTTAGAGTCAAAAGAATAAATGTTAAAATTTCATCATTATAGACCATTTTGGGATCGTTCGACAGGTCCGGAGTCATCGTTTTTCATCCGAAAATTGATTTTTTGGACTGTACCAAAAATGATTCAAAATGTCAATTGGATCATGCCTCATGTTGAATAACCACTTTTTAAACCCTCACAGTGACAAAAAATTGCCATTTTTACAGAGTTTTGCTTACTCAAAAGCTTCCATTTTGACCCGTTTCAGGCACAGAAATGACTTTAAACACACTTATTCTAGTTGACAAAGTCATAATTCACATCCAACAGTCATTTAGAGTCAAAAGATTAAATGTTGAAATTTCATCCATATTGACCATTTTGGGATCGTTCGACAGGTCCGGAGACATTGTTTTTCATCCGAAAATAGATTTTTTGGACTGTACCAAAAATGATTCAAAATGTCAATTGGATCATGCCTCATGTTGAATAACCACTTTTTAAACCCTCACAGTGACCAAAATTGCCATTTTTACAGAGTTTTGCTTACTCAAAAGCTTCCATTTTGACCCGTTTCAGTTACAGAAATGACTTTAAACACACTTATTCTAGTTGACAAAGTCATAATTCACATCCAACAGTAATTTAGAGTCAAAAGATTAAATGTTGAAATTTCATCATTATAGACCATTTTGGTATCGTTCGACAGGTCCGGAGTCATCGTTTTTCATCCGAAAATTGATTTTTTGGACTGTACCAACAATGATTCAAAATGTCAATTGGATCATGCCTCATGTTGAATAACCACTTTTTAAACCCCCACAGTGACCAAAATTGCCATTTTTACAGAGTTTTGCTTACTCAAAAGCTTCCATTTTGACCCGTTTCAGGCACAGAAATGACTTTAAACACACTTATTCTAGTTGACAAAGTCATAATTCACATCCAACAGTAATTTAGAGTCAAAAGATTAAATGTTGAAATTTCATCATTATAGACCATTTTGGTATCGTTCGACAGGTCCGGAGTCATCGTTTTTCATCCGAAAATTGATTTTTTGGACTGTACCAAAAATGATTCAAAATGTCAATTGGATCATGCCTCATGTTGAATAACCACTTTTTAAACCCTCACAGTGACCAAAATTGCCATTTTTACAGAGTTTTGCTTACTCAAAAGCTTCCATTTTGACCCGTTTCAGTTACAGAAATGACTTTAAACACACTTATTCTAGTTGACAAAGTCATAATTCACATCCAACAGTAATTTAGAGTCAAAAGATTAAATGTTGAAATTTCATCATTATAGACCATTTTGGTATCGTTCGACAGGTCCGGAGTCATCGTTTTTCATCCGAAAATTGATTTTTTGGACTGTACCAACAATGATTCAAAATGTCAATTGGATCATGCCTCATGTTGAATAACCACTTTTTAAACCCCCACAGTGACCAAAATTGCCATTTTTACAGAGTTTTGCTTACTCAAAAGCTTCCATTTTGACCCGTTTCAGGCACAGAAATGACTTTAAACACACTTATTCTAGTTGACAAAGTCATAATTCACATCCAACAGTAATTTAGAGTCAAAAGATTAAATGTTGAAATTTCATCATTATAGACCATTTTATGATCGTTCGACAGGTCCGGAGTCATCGTTTTTCATCCGAAAATTGATTTTTTGGACTGTACCAAAAATGATTCAAAATGTCAATTGGATCATGCCTCATGTTGAATAACCACTTTTTAAACCCTCACAGTGACCAAAATTGCCATTTTTACAGAGTTTTGCTTACTCAAAAGCTTCCATTTTGACCCGTTTCAGGCACAGAAATGACTTTAAACACACTTATTCTAGTTGACAAAGTCATAATTCACATCCAACAGTAATTTAGAGTCAAAAGATTAAATGTTGAAATTTCATCATTATAGACCATTTTGGTATCGTTCGACAGGTCCGGAGTCATCGTTTTTCATCCGAAAATTGATTTTTTGGACTGTACCAAAAATGATTCAAAATGTCAATTGGATCATGCCTCATGTTGAATAACCACTTTTTAACCCCTCACAGTGACCAAAATTGCCATTTTTTTTAGAGTTTTGCTTACTCAAAAGCTTCAATTTTGACCCGTTTCAGGCACAGAAATGACTTTAAACACACTTATTTTAGTTGACAAAGTCCTAATTCACATCCAACAGTAATTTAGAGTCAAAAGATTAAATGTTAAAATTTCATCATTATAGACCATTTTGGTATCGTTCGACAGGTCCGGAGTCATCGTTTTTCATCCGAAAATTGATTTTTTGGACTGTACCAAAAATGATTCAAAATGTCAATTGGATCATGCCTCATGTTGAATAACCACTTTTTAAACCCTCACAGTGACCAAAATTGCCATTTTTACAGAGTTTTGCTTACTCAAAAGCTTCAATTTTGACCCGTTTCAGGCACAGAAATGACTTTAAACACACTTATTTTAGTTGACAAAGTCCTAATTCACATCCAACAGTAATTTAGAGTCAAAAGATTAAATGTTAAAATTTCATCATTATAGACCATTTTGGGATCGTTCGACAGGTCCGGAGTCATCGTTTTTCATCCGAAAATTGATTTTTTGGACTGTACCAAAAATGATTCAAAATGTCAATTGGATCATGCCTCATGTTGAATAACCACTTTTTAAACCCTCACAGTGACAAAAAATTGCCATTTTTACAGAGTTTTGCTTACTCAAAAGCTTCCATTTTGACCCGTTTCAGGCACAGAAATGACTTTAAACACACTTATTCTAGTTGACAAAGTCATAATTCACATCCAACAGTCATTTAGAGTCAAAAGATTAAATGTTGAAATTTCATCATTATAGACCATTTTGGGATCGTTCGACAGGTCCGGAGTCATCGTTTTTCATCTGAAAATTAATTTTTGGGACTGTACCAAAAATGATTCAAAATGTCAATTGGATCATGCCTCATGTTGAATAACCACTTTTTAAACCCTCACAGTGACCAAAATTGCCATTTTTACAGAGTTTTGCTTACTCAAAAGCTTCCATTTTGACCCGTTTCAGGCACAGAAATGACTTTAAACACACTTATTCTAGTTGACAAAGTCATAATTCACATCCAACAGTAATTTAGAGTCAAAAGATTAAATGTTGAAATTTCATCATTATAGACCATTTTGGGATCGTTCGACAGGTCCGGAGTCATCGTTTTTCATCCGAAAATTGATTTTTTGGACTGTACCAAAAATTATTCAAAATGTCAATTGGATCATACCTCATGTTGAATAAACACTTTTTAAACCCTCACAGTGACCAAAATTGCCATTTTTACAGAGTTTTGCTTACTCAAAAGCTTCAATTTTGACCCGTTTCAGGCACAGAAATGACTTTAAACACACTTATTTTAGTTGACAAAGTCCTAATTCACATCCAACAGTAATTTAGAGTCAAAAGATTAAATGTTAAAATTTCATCATTATAGACCATTTTGGGATCGCTCGACAGGTCCGGAGTCATCGTTTTTCATCCGAAAATTGATTTTTTGGACTGTACAAAAAATGATTCAAAATGTCAATTGGATCATGCCTCAGGTTGAATAACCACTTTTTAAACCCTCACAGTGACCAAAATTGCCATTTTTACAGAGTTTTACTTACTCAAAAGCTTCCATTTTGACCCGTTTCAGGCACAGAAATGACTTTAAACACACTTATTCTAGTTGACAAAGTCATAATTCACATCCAACAGTCATTTAGAGTCAAAAGATTAAATGTTAAAATGTCATCATTATAGACCATTTTGGGATCGTTCGACAGGTCCGGAGTCATTGTTTTTCATCCGAAAATTGATTTTTTGGACTGTACCAAAAATGATTCAAAATGTCAATTGGATCATGCCTCATGTTGAATAACCACTTTTTAAACCCTCACAGTGACCAAAATTGCCATTTTTACAGAGTTTTTCTTACTCAAAAGCTTCAATTTTGACCCGTTTCAGGCACAGAAATGACTTTAAACACACTTATTTTAGTTGACAAAGTCAAAATTCACATCCAACAGTAATTTAGAGTCAAAAGATTAAATGTTGAAATTTCATCATTATAGACCATTTTGGTATCGTTCGACAGGTCCGGAGTCATCGTTTTTCATCCGAAAATTGATTTTTTTGGACTGTACCAACAATGATTCAAAATGTCAATTGGATCATGCCTCATGTTGAATAACCACTTTTTAAACCCCCACAGTGACCAAAATTGCCATTTTTACAGAGTTTTGCTTACTCAAAAGCTTCCATTTTGACCCGTTTCAGGCACAGAAATGACTTTAAACACACTTATTCTAGTTGACAAAGTCATAATTCACATCCAACAGTAATTTAGAGTCAAAAGATTAAATGTTGAAATTTCATCATTATAGACCATTTTGGTATCGTTCGACAGGTCCGGAGTCATCGTTTTTCATCCGAAAATTGATTTTTTGGACTGTACCAAAAATGATTCAAAATGTCAATTGGATCATGCCTCATGTTGAATAACCACTTTTTAAACCCTCACAGTGACCAAAATTGCCATTTTTACAGAGTTTTGCTTACTCAAAAGCTTCCATTTTGACCCGTTTCAGTTACAGAAATGACTTTAAACACACTTATTCTAGTTGACAAAGTCATAATTCACATCCAACAGTAATTTAGAGTCAAAAGATTAAATGTTGAAATTTCATCATTATAGACCATTTTGGTATCGTTCGACAGGTCCGGAGTCATCGTTTTTCATCCGAAAATTGATTTTTTGGACTGTACCAACAATGATTCAAAATGTCAATTGGATCATGCCTCATGTTGAATAACCACTTTTTAAACCCCCACAGTGACCAAAATTGCCATTTTTACAGAGTTTTGCTTACTCAAAAGCTTCCATTTTGACCCGTTTCAGGCACAGAAATGACTTTAAACACACTTATTCTAGTTGACAAAGTCATAATTCACATCCAACAGTAATTTAGAGTCAAAAGATTAAATGTTGAAATTTCATCATTATAGACCATTTCATGATCGTTCGACAGGTCCGGCGTCATCGTTTTTCATCCGAAAATTTATTTTTTGGACTGTACCAAAAATGATTCAAAATGTCAATTGGATCATGCCTCATGTTGAATAACCACTTTTTAAACCCTCACAGTGACAAAAAATTGCCATTTTTACAGAGTTTTGCTTACTCAAAAGCTTCCATTTTGACCCGTTTCAGGCACAGAAATGACTTTAAACACACTTATTCTAGTTGACAAAGTCATAATTCACATCCAACAGTCATTTAGAGTCAAAAGATTAAATGTTGAAATTTCATCATTATAGACCATTTTGGTATCGTTCGACAGGTCCGGAGTCATCGTTTTTCATCCGAAAATTGATTTTTTGGACTGTACCAACAATGATTCAAAATGTCAATTGGATCATGCCTCATGTTGAATAACCACTTTTTAAACACCCACAGTGACCAAAATTGCCATTTTTACAGAGTTTTGCTTACTCAAAAGCTTCCATTTTGACCCGTTTCAGGCACAGAAATGACTTTAAACACACTTATTCTAGTTGACAAAGTCATAATTCACATCCAACAGTAATTTAGAGTCAAAAGATTAAATGTTGAAATTTCATCATTATAGACCATTTTATGATCGTTCGACAGGTCCGGAGTCATCGTTTTTCATCCGAAAATTGATTTTTTGGACTGTACCAAAAATGATTCAAAATGTCAATTGGATCATGCCTCATGTTGAATAACCACTTTTTAAACCCTCACAGTGACCAAAATTGCCATTTTTACAGAGTTTTGCTTACTCAAAAGCTTCCATTTTGACCCGTTTCAGGCACAGAAATGACTTTAAACACACTTATTCTAGTTGACAAAGTCATAATTCACATCCAACAGTAATTTAGAGTCAAAAGATTAAATGTTGAAATTTCATCATTATAGACCATTTTGGTATCGTTCGACAGGTCCGGAGTCATCGTTTTTCATCCGAAAATTGATTTTTTGGACTGTACCAAAAATGATTCAAAATGTCAATTGGATCATGCCTCATGTTGAATAACCACTTTTTAACCCCTCACAGTGACCAAAATTGCCATTTTTTTTAGAGTTTTGCTTACTCAAAAGCTTCAATTTTGACCCGTTTCAGGCACAGAAATGACTTTAAACACACTTATTTTAGTTGACAAAGTCCTAATTCACATCCAACAGTAATTTAGAGTCAAAAGATTAAATGTTAAAATTTCATCATTATAGACCATTTTGGGATCGTTCGACAGGTCCGGAGTCATCGTTTTTCATCCGAAAATTGATTTTTTGGACTGTACCAAAAATTATTCAAAATGTCAATTGGATCATGCCTCATGTTGAATAACCACTTTTTAAACCCTCACAATGACCAAAATTGCCATTTTTACAGAGTTTTGCTTACTCAAAAGCTTCCATTTTGACCCGTTTCAGGCACAGAAATGACTTTAAACACACTTATTCTAGTTGACAAAGTCATAATTCACATCCAACAGTAATTTAGAGTCAAAAGATTAAATGTTGAAATTTCATCATTATAGACCATTTTATGATCGTTCGACAGGTCCGGAGTCATCGTTTTTCATCCGAAAATTGATTTTTTGGACTGTACCAAAAATGATTCAAAATGTCAATTGGATCATGCCTCATGTTGAAGAACCACTTTTTAAACGCTCACAGTGACCAAAATTGCCATTTTTACAGAGTTTTGCTTACTCAAAAGATTCCATTTTGACCCGTTTCAGGCACAGAAATGACTTTAAACACACTTATTCTAGTTGACAAAGTCATAATTCACATCCAACAGTAATTTAGAGTCAAAAGATTAAATGTTGAAATTTCATCATTATAGACCATTTTGGTATCGTTCGACAGGTCCGGAGTCATCGTTTTTCATCCCAAAATGGATTTTTTGGACTGTACCAAAAATGATTCAAAATGTCAATTGGATCATGCCTCATGTTGAATAACCACTTTTTAAACCCTCACAGTGACCAAAATTGCGATTTTTACAGAGTTTTGCTTACTCAAAAGCTTCCATTATGACCCGTTTCAGGCACAGAAATGACTTTAAATACACTTATTCTAGTTGACAAAGTCATAATTAACATCCAACAGTCATTTAGAGTCAAAAGATTAAATGTTGAAATTTCATCATTATAGACCATTTTGGGATCGTTCGACAGGTCCGGAGTCATCGTTTTTCATCCGAAAATTGATTTTTTGGACTGTACCAAAAATTATTCAAAATGTCAATTGGATCATGCCTCATGTTGAATAACCACTTTTTAAACCCTCACAATGACCAAAATTGCCATTTTTACAGAGTTTGCGTACTCAAAAGCTTCCATTTTGACCCGTTTCAGTTACAGAAATGACTTTAAACACACTTATTCTAGTTGACAAAGTCATAATTCACATCCAACAGTAATTTAGAGTCAAAAGATTAAATGTTGAAATTTCATCATTATAGACCATTTTGGTATCGTTCGACAGGTCCGGAGTCATCGTTTTTCATCCGAAAATTGATTTTTTGGACTGTACCAACAATGATTCAAAATGTCAATTGGATCATGCCTCATGTTGAATAACCACTTTTTAAACCCCCACAGTGACCAAAATTGCCATTTTTACAGAGTTTTGCTTACTCAAAAGCTTCCATTTTGACCCGTTTTAGGCACAGAAATGACTTTAAACACACTTATTCTAGTTGACAAAGTCATAATTCACATCCAACAGTAATTTAGAGTCAAAAGATTAAATGTTGAAATTTCATCATTATAGACCATTTTATGATCGTTCGACAGGTCCGGAGTCATCGTTTTTCATCCGAAAATTGATTTTTTGGACTGTACCAAAAATGATTCAAAATGTCAATTGGATCATGCCTCATGTTGAAGAACCACTTTTTAAACCCTCACAGTGACAAAAAATTGCCATTTTTACAGAGTTTTGCTTACTCAAAAGCTTCCATTTTGACCCGTTTCAGGCACAGAAATGACTTTAAACACACTTATTCTAGTTGACAAAGTCATAATTCACATCCAACAGTAATTTAGAGTCAAAAGATTAAATGTTAAAATTTCATCATTATAGACCATTTTGGGATCGTTCGACAGGTCCGGAGTCATCGTTTTTCATCCGAAAATAGATTTTTTGGACTGTACCAAAAATGATTCAAAATGTCAATTGGATCATGCCTCATGTTGAATAACCACTTTTTAAACCCTCACAGTGACAAAAAATTGCCATTTTTACAGAGTTTTGCTTACTCAAAAGCTTCCATTTTGACCCGTTTCAGGCACAGAAATGACTTTAAACACACTTATTCTAGTTGACAAAGTCATAATTCACATCCAACAGTCATTTAGAGTCAAAAGATTAAATGTTGAAATTTCATCATTATAGACCATTTTGGGATCGTTCGACAGGTCCGGAGTCATCGTTTTTCATCCGAAAATTGATTTTTTGGACTGTACCAACAATGATTCAAAATGTCAATTGGATCATGCCTCATGTTGAATAACCACTTTTTAAACCCCCACAGTGACCAAAATTGCCATTTTTACAGAGTTTTGCTTACTCAAAAGCTTCCATTTTGACCCGTTTCAGGCACAGAAATGACTTTAAACACACTTATTCTAGTTGACAAAGTCATAATTCACATCCAACAGTAATTTAGAGTCAAAAGATTAAATGTTGAAATTTCATCATTATAGACAATTTTATGATCGTTCGACAGGTCCGGAGTCATCGTTTTTCATCCGAAAATTGATTTTTTGGACTGTACCAAAAATGATTCAAAATGTCAATTGGATCATGCCTCATGTTGAATAACCACTTTTTAAACCCTCACAGTGACCAAAATTGCCATTTTTACAGAGTTTTGCTTACTCAAAAGCTTCCATTTTGACCCGTTTCAGGCACAGAAATGACTTTAAACACACTTATTCTAGTTGACAAAGTCATAATTCACATCCAACAGTAATTTAGAGTCAAAAGATTAAATGTTGAAATTTCATCATTATAGACCATTTTGGTATCGTTCGACAGGTCCGGAGTCATCGTTTTTCATCCGAAAATTGATTTTTTGGACTGTACCAAAAATGATTCAAAATGTCAATTGGATCATGCCTCATGTTGAATAACCACTTTTTAACCCCTCACAGTGACCAAAATTGCCATTTTTTTTAGAGTTTTGCTTACTCAAAAGCTTCAATTTTGACCCGTTTCAGGCACAGAAATGACTTTAAACACACTTATTTTAGTTGACAAAGTCCTAATTCACATCCAACAGTAATTTAGAGTCAAAAGATTAAATGTTAAAATTTCATCATTATAGACCATTTTGGGATCGTTCGACAGGTCCGGAGTCATCGTTTTTCATCCGAAAATTGATTTTTTGGACTGTACCAAAAATTATTCAAAATGTCAATTGGATCATGCCTCATGTTGAATAACCACTTTTTAAACCCTCACAATGACCAAAATTGCCATTTTTACAGAGTTTTGCTTACTCAAAAGCTTCCATTTTGACCCGTTTCAGGCACAGAAATGACTTTAAACACACTTATTCTAGTTGACAAAGTCATAATTCACATCCAACAGTAATTTAGAGTCAAAAGATTAAATGTTGAAATTTCATCATTATAGACCATTTTATGATCGTTCGACAGGTCCGGAGTCATCGTTTTTCATCCGAAAATTGATTTTTTGGACTGTACCAAAAATGATTCAAAATGTCAATTGGATCATGCCTCATGTTGAAGAACCACTTTTTAAACGCTCACAGTGACCAAAATTGCCATTTTTACAGAGTTTTGCTTACTCAAAAGATTCCATTTTGACCCGTTTCAGGCACAGAAATGACTTTAAACACACTTATTCTAGTTGACAAAGTCATAATTCACATCCAACAGTAATTTAGAGTAAAAAGATTAAATGTTGAAATTTCATCATTATAGACCATTTTGGTATCGTTCGACAGGTCCGGAGTCATCGTTTTTCATCCCAAAATGGATTTTTTGGACTGTACCAAAAATGATTCAAAATGTCAATTGGATCATGCCTCATGTTGAATAACCACTTTTTAAACCCTCACAGTGACCAAAATTGCGATTTTTACAGAGTTTTGCTTACTCAAAAGCTTCCATTATGACCCGTTTCAGGCACAGAAATGACTTTAAATACACTTATTCTAGTTGACAAAGTCATAATTAACATCCAACAGTCATTTAGAGTCAAAAGATTAAATGTTGAAATTTCATCATTATAGACCATTTTGGGATCGTTCGACAGGTCCGGAGTCATCGTTTTTCATCCGAAAATGGATTTTTTGGACTGTACCAAAAATTATTCAAAATGTCAATTGGATCATGCCTCATGTTGAATAACCACTTTTTAAACCCTCACAATGACCAAAATTGCCATTTTTACAGAGTTTGCGTACTCAAAAGCTTCCATTTTGACCCGTTTCAGTTACAGAAATGACTTTAAACACACTTATTCTAGTTGACAAAGTCATAATTCACATCCAACAGTAATTTAGAGTCAAAAGATTAAATGTTGAAATTTCATCATTATAGACCATTTTGGTATCGTTCGACAGGTCCGGAGTCATCGTTTTTCATCCGAAAATTGATTTTTTGGACTGTACCAACAATGATTCAAAATGTCAATTGGATCATGCCTCATGTTGAATAACCACTTTTTAAACCCCCACAGTGACCAAAATTGCCATTTTTACAGAGTTTTGCTTACTCAAAAGCTTCCATTTTGACCCGTTTCAGGCACAGAAATGACTTTAAACACACTTATTCTAGTTGACAAAGTCATAATTCACATCCAACAGTAATTTAGAGTCAAAAGATTAAATGTTGAAATTTCATCATTATAGACCATTTTATGATCGTTCGACAGGTCCGGAGTCATCGTTTTTCATCCGAAAATTGATTTTTTGGACTGTACCAAAAATGATTCAAAATGTCAATTGGATCATGCCTCATGTTGAAGAACCACTTTTTAAACCCTCACAGTGACAAAAAATTGCCATTTTTACAGAGTTTTGCTTACTCAAAAGCTTCCATTTTGACCCGTTTCAGGCACAGAAATGACTTTAAACACACTTATTCTAGTTGACAAAGTCATAATTCACATCCAACAGTAATTTAGAGTCAAAAGATTAAATGTTAAAATTTCATCATTATAGACCATTTTGGGATCGTTCGACAGGTCCGGAGTCATCGTTTTTCATCCGAAAATTGATTTTTTGGACTGTACCAAAAATGATTCAAAATGTCAATTGGATCATGCCTCATGTTGAATAACCACTTTTTAAACCCTCACAGTGACCAAAATTGCCATTTTTACAAAGTTTTGCTTACTCAAAAGCTTCAATTTTGACCCGTTTCAGGCACAGAAATGACTTTAAACACACTTACTTTAGTTGACAAAGTCCTAATTTACATCCAACAGTAATTTAGAGCCAAAAGATTAAATGTTAAAATTTCATCATTATAGACCATTTTGGGATCGTTCGACAGGTCCGGAGTCATCGTTTTTCATCCGAAAATTGATTTTTTGGACTGTACCAACAATGATTCAAAATGTCAATTGGATCATGCCTCATGTTGAATAACCACTTTTTAAACCCCCACAGTGACCAAAATTGCCATTTTTACAGAGTTTTGCTTACTCAAAAGCTTCCATTTTGACCCGTTTCAGGCACAGAAATGACTTTAAACACACTTATTCTAGTTGACAAAGTCATAATTCACATCCAACAGTCATTTAGAGTCAAAAGATTAAATGTTGAAATTTCATCATTATAGACCATTTTGGTATCGTTCGACAGGTCCGGAGTCATTGTTTTTCATCCGAAAATTGATTTTTTGGACTGTACCAAAAATGATTCAAAATGTCAATTGGATCATGCCTCATGTTGAATAACCACTTTTTAAACCCTCACAGTGACCAAAATTGCCATTTTTACAGAGTTTTTCTTACTCAAAAGCTTCAATTTTGACCCGTTTCAGGCACAGAAATGACTTTAAACACACTTATTTTAGTTGACAAAGTCATAATTCACATCCAACAGTAATTTAGAGTCAAAAGATTAAATGTTAAAATTTCATCATTATAGACCATTTTGGGATCGTTCGACAGGTCCGGAGTCATCATTTTTCATCCGAAAATTGATTTTTTGGACTGTACCAAAAATGATTCAAAATGTCAATTGGATCATGCCTCATGTTGAATAACCACTTTTTAAACCCTCACAGTGACAAAAAATTGCCATTTTTACAGAGTTTTGCTTACTCAAAAGCTTCCATTTTGACCCGTTTCAGGCACAGAAATGACTTTAAACACACTTATTCTAGTTGACAAAGTCATAATTCACATCCAACAGTCATTTAGAGTCAAAAGATTAAATGTTGAAATTTCATCCATATTGACCATTTTGGGATCGTTCGACAGGTCCGGAGTCATCGTTTTTCATCCGAAAATTGATTTTTTGGACTGTACCAACAATGATTCAAAATGTCAATTGGATCATGCCTCATGTTGAATAACCACTTTTTAAACCCTCACAGTGACCAAAATTGCCATTTTTACAGAGTTTTGCATACTCAAAAGCTTCAATTTTGACCCGTTTCAGGCACAGAAATGACTTTAAACACACTTATTTTAGTTGACAAAGTCCTAATTCACATCCAACAGTAATTTAGAGTCAAAAGATTAAATGTTAAACTTTCATCATTATAGACCATTTTGGGATCGTTCGACAGGTCCGGAGTCATCGTTTTTCATCCGAAAATTGATTTTTTGGACTGTACCAAAAATGATTCAAAATGTCAATTGGATCATGCCTCATGTTGAATAACCACTTTTTAAACCCTCACAGTGACCAAAATTGCCATTTTTACAGAGGTTTGCTTACTCAAAAGCTTCCATTTTGACGCGTTTCAGGCACAGAAATGACTTTAAACACACTTATTCTAGTTGACAAAGTCATAATTCACATCCAACAGTCATTTAGAGTCAAAAGATTAAATGTTAAAATGTCATCATTATAGACCATTTTGGGATCGTTCGACAGGTCCGGAGTCATTGTTTTTCATCCGAAAATTGATTTTTTGGACTGTACCAAAAATGATTCAAAATGTCAATTGGATCATGCCTCATGTTGAATAACCACTTTTTAAACCCTCACAGTGACCAAAATTGCCATTTTTACAGAGTTTTTCTTACTCAAAAGCTTCAATTTTGACCCGTTTCAGGCACAGAAATGACTTTAAACACACTTATTTTAGTTGACAAAGTCATAATTCACATCCAACAGTAATTTAGAGTCAAAAGATTAAATGTTAAAATGTCATCATTATAGACCATTTTGGGATCGTTCGACAGGTCCGGAGTCATCGTTTTTCATCCGAAAATTGATTTTTTGGACTGTACCAAAAATGATTCAAAATGTCAATTGGATCATGCCTCATGTTGAATAACCACTTTTTAAACCCTCACAGTGACAAAAAATTGCCATTTTTACAGAGTTTTGCTTACTCAAAAGCTTCCATTTTGACCCGTTTCAGGCACAGAAATGACTTTAAACACACTTATTCTAGTTGACAAAGTCATAATTCACATCCAACAGTCATTTAGAGTCAAAAGATTAAATGTTGAAATTTCATCCATATTGACCATTTTGGGATCGTTCGACAGGTCCGGAGTCATCGTTTTTCATCCGAAAATAGATTTTTTGGACTGTACCAAAAATGATTCAAAATGTCAATTGGATCATGCCTCATGTTGAATAACCACTTTTTAAACCCTCACAGTGACCAAAATTGCCATTTTTACTGAGTTTTGCTTACTCAAAAGCTTCCATTTTGACCCGTTTCAGTTACAGAAATGACTTTAAACACACTTATTCTAGTTGACAAAGTCATAATTCACATCCAACAGTCATTTAGAGTCAAAAGATTAAATGTTGAAATTTCATCATTATAGACCATTTTGGTATCGTTCGACAGGTCCGGAGTCATCGTTTTTCATCCGAAAATTGATTTTTTGGACTGTACCAACAATGATTCAAAATGTCAATTGGATCATGCCTCATGTTGAATAACCACTTTTTAAACCCCCACAGTGACCAAAATTGCCATTTTTACAGAGTTTTGCTTACTCAAAAGCTTCCATTTTGACCCGTTTCAGGCACAGAAATGACTTTAAACACACTTATTCTAGTTAACAAAGTCATAATTCACATCCAACAGTAATTTAGAGTCAAAAGATTAAATGTTGAAATTTCATCATTATAGACCATTTCATGATCGTTCGACAGGTCCGGAGTCATCGTTTTTCATCCGAAAATTTATTTTTTGGACTGTACCAAAAATGATTCAAAATGTCAATTGGATCATGCCTCATGTTGAATAACCACTTTTTAAACCCTCACAGTGACCAAAATTGCCATTTTTACAGAGTTTTGCTTACTCAAAAGCTTCCATTTTGACCCGTTTCAGGCACAGAAATGACTTTAAACACACTTATTCTACTTGACAAAGTCAGAATTCACATCCAACAGTAATTTAGAGTCAAAAGATTAAATGTTGAAATTTCATCATTATAGACCATTTTGGTATCGTTCGACAGGTCCGGAGTCATCGTTTTTCATCCGAAAATTGATTTTTTGGACTGTACCAAAAATGATTCAAAATGTCAATTGGATCATGCCTCATGTTGAATAACCACTTTTTAAACCCTCACAGTGACCAAAATTGCCATTTTTACAGAGTTTTGCTTACTCAAAAGCTTCAATTTTGACCCGTTTCAGGCACAGAAATGACTTTAAACACACTTATTTTAGTTGACAAAGTCCTAATTCACATCCAACAGTAATTTAGAGTCAAAAGATTAAATGTTAAAATTTCATCATTATAGACCATTTTGGGATCGTTCGACAGGTCCGGAGTCATCGTTTTTCATCCGAAAATTGATTTTTTGGACTGTACCAAAAATGATTCAAAATGTCAATTGGATCATGCCTCATGTTGAATAATCACTTTTTAAACCCTCACAGTGACAAAAAATTGCCATTTTTACAGAGTTTTGCTTACTCAAAAGCTTCCATTTTGACCCGTTTCAGGCACAGAAATGACTTTAAACACACTTATTCTAGTTGACAAAGTCATAATTCACATCCAACAGTAATTTAGAGTCAAAAGATTAAATGTTGAAATTTCATCATTATAGACCATTTTGGGATCGTTCGACAGGTCCGGAGTCATCGTTTTTCATCCGAAAATTAATTTTTTGGACTGTACCAAAAATGATTCAAAATGTCAATTGGATCATGCCTCATGTTGAATAACCACTTTTTAAACCCTCACAGTGACCAAAATTGCCATTTTTACAGAGTTTTGCTTACTCAAAAGCTTCCATTTTGACCCGTTTCAGGCACAGAAATGACTTTAAACACACTTATTCTAGTTGACAAAGTCACAATTCACATCCAACAGTAATTTAGAGTCAAAAGATTAAATGTTGAAATTTCATCATTATAGACCATTTTGGTATCGTTCGACAGGTCCGGAGTCATCGTTTTTCATCCGAAAATTGATTTTTTGGACTGTACCAAAAATGATTCAAAATGTCAATTGGATCATGCCTCATGTTGAATAACCACTTTTTAAACCCTCACAGTGACCAAAATTGCCATTTTTACAGAGTTTTGCTTACTCAAAAGCTTCAATTTTGACCCGTTTCAGGCACAGAAATGACTTTAAACACACTTATTTTAGTTGACAAAGTCCTAATTCACATCCAACAGTAATTTAGAGTCAAAAGATTAAATGTTAAAATTTCATCATTATAGACCATTTTGGGATCGTTCGACAGGTCCGGAGTCATCGTTTTTCATCCGAAAATTGATTTTTTGGACTGTACCAAAAATGATTCAAAATGTCAATTGGATCATGCCTCATGTTGAATAACCACTTTTTAAACCCTCACAGTGACAAAAAATTGCCATTTTTACAGAGTTTTGCTTACTCAAAAGCTTCCATTTTGACCCGTTTCAGGCACAGAAATGACTTTAAACACACTTATTCTAGTTGACAAAGTCATAATTCACATCCAACAGTCATTTAGAGTCAAAAGATTAAATGTTGAAATTTCATCATTATAGACCATTTTGGGATCGTTCGACAGGTCCGGAGTCATCGTTTTTCATCTGAAAATTAATTTTTGGGACTGTACCAAAAATGATTCAAAATGTCAATTGGATCATGCCTCATGTTGAATAACCACTTTTTAAACCCTCACAGTGACCAAAATTGCCATTTTTACAGAGTTTTGCTTACTCAAAAGCTTCAATTTTGACCCGTTTCAGGCACAGAAATGACTTTAAACACACTTATTTTAGTTGACAAAGTCCTAATTCACATCCAACAGTAATTTAGAGTCAAAAGATTAAATGTTAAAATTTCATCATTATAGACCATTTTGGGATCGTTCGACAGGTCCGGAGTCATCGTTTTTCATCCGAAAATTGATTTTTTGGACTGTACCAAAAATTATTCAAAATGTCAATTGGATCATACCTCATGTTGAATAAACACTTTTTAAACCCTCACAGTGACCAAAATTGCCATTTTTACAGAGTTTTGCTTACTCAAAAGCTTCAATTTTGACCCGTTTCAGGCACAGAAATGACTTTAAACACACTTATTTTAGTTGACAAAGTCCTAATTCACATCCAACAGTAATTTAGAGTCAAAAGATTAAATGTTAAAATTTCATCATTATAGACCATTTTGGGATCGCTCGACAGGTCCGGAGTCATCGTTTTTCATCCGAAAATTGATTTTTTGGACTGTACAAAAAATGATTCAAAATGTCAATTGGATCATGCCTCATGTTGAATAACCACTTTTTAAACCCTCACAGTGACAAAAAAATGCCATTTTTACAGAGTTTTGCTTACTCAAAAGCTTCCATTTTGACCCGTTTCAGGCACAGAAATGACTTTAAACACACTTATTCTAGTTGACAAAGTCATAATTCACATCCAACAGTCATTTAGAGTCAAAAGATTAAATGTTGAAATTTCATCATTATAGACCATTTTGGTATCGTTCGACAGGTCCGGAGTCATCGTTTTTCATCCGAAAATTGATTTTTTGGACTGTACCAACAATGATTCAAAATGCCAATTGGATCATGCCTCATGTTGAATAACCACTTTTTAAACCCCCACAGTGACCAAAATTGCCATTTTTACAGAGTTTTGCTTACTCAAAAGCTTCCATTTTGACCCGTTTCAGGCACAGAAATGACTTTAAACACACTTATTCTAGTTGACAAAGTCATAATTCACATCCAACAGTAATTTAGAGTCAAAAGATTAAATGTTGAAATTTCATCATTATAGACCATTTTATGATCGTTCGACAGGTCCGGAGTCATCGTTTTTCATCCGAAAATTGATTTTTTGGACTGTACCAAAAATGATTCAAAATGTCAATTGGATCATGCCTCATGTTGAATAACCACTTTTTAAACCCTCACAGTGACCAAAATTGCCATTTTTACAGAGTTTTGCTTACTCAAAAGCTTCCATTTTGACCCGTTTCAGGCACAGAAATGACTTTAAACACACTTATTCTAGTTGACAAAGTCCTAATTCACATCCAACAGTAATTTAGAGTCAAAAGATTAAATGTTGAAATTTCATCCATATTGACCATTTTGGGATCGTTCGACAGGTCCGGAGTCATCGTTTTTCATCCGAAAATTGATTTTTTGGACTGTACCAAAAATGATTCAAAATGTCAATTGGATCATGCCTCATGTTGAATAACCACTTTTTAAACCCTCACAGTGACCAAAATTGCCATTTTTACAGAGTTTTGCTTACTCAAAAGCTTTAATTTTGACCCGTTTCAGGCACAGAAATGACTTTAAACACACTTATTTTAGTTGACAAAGTCCTAATTCACATCCAACAGTCATTTAGAGTCAAAAGATTAAATGTTGAAATTTCATCATTATAGACCATTTTGGGATCGTTCGACAGGTCCGGAGTCATCGTTTTTCATCCGAAAATTAATTTTTTGGACTGTACCAAAAATGATTCAAAATGTCAATTGGATCATGCCTCATGTTGAATAACCACTTTTTAAACCCTCACAGTGACCAAAATTGCCATTTTTACAGAGTTTTGCTTACTCAAAAGCTTCCATTTTGACCCGTTTCAGGCACAGAAATGACTTTAAACACACTTATTCTAGTTGACAAAGTCATAATTCACATCCAACAGTAATTTAGAGTCAAAAGATTAAATGTTGAAATTTCATCATTATAGACCATTTTGGTATCGTTCGACAGGTCCGGAGTCATCGTTTTTCATCCGAAAATTGATTTTTTGGACTGTACCAAAAATGATTCAAAATGTCAATTGGATCATGCCTCATGTTGAATAACCACTTTTTAACCCCTCACAGTGACCAAAATTGCCATTTTTACAGAGTTTTGCTTACTCAAAAGCTTCAATTTTGACCCGTTTCAGGCACAGAAATGACTTTAAACACACTTATTCTAGTTGACAAAGTCCTAATTCACATCCAACAGTAATTTAGAGTCAAAAGATTAAATGTTAAAATTTCATCATTATAGACCATTTTGGGATCGTTCGACAGGTCCGGAGTCATCGTTTTTCATCCGAAAATTGATATTTTGGACTGTACCAAAAATTATTCAAAATGTCAATTGGATCATACCTCATGTTGAATAACCACTTTTTAAACCCTCACAGTGACCAAAATTGCCATTTTTACAGAGTTTTGCTTACTCAAAAGCTTCAATTTTGACCCGTTTCAGGCACAGAAATGACTTTAAACACACTTATTTTAGTTGACAAAGTCCTAATTCACATCCAACAGTAATTTAGAGTCAAAAGATTAAATGTTAAAATTTCATCATTATAGACCATTTTGGGATCGTTCGACAGGTCCGGAGTCATCGTTTTTCATCCGAAAATTGATATTTTGGACTGTACCAAAAATTATTCAAAATGTCAATTGGATCATACCTCATGTTGAATAAACACTTTTTAAACCCTCACAGTGACCAAAATTGCCATTTTTACAGAGTTTTGCTTACTCAAAAGCTTCAATTTTGACCCGTTTCAGGCACAGAAATGACTTTAAACACACTTATTTTAGTTGACAAAGTCCTAATTCACATCCAACAGTAATTTAGAGTCAAAAGATTAAATGTTAAAATTTCATCATTATAGACCATTTTGGGATCGCTCGACAGGTCCGGAGTCATCGTTTTTCATCCGAAAATTGATTTTTTGGACTGTACAAAAAATGATTCAAAATGTCTATTGGATCATGCCTCATGTTGAATAACCACTTTTTAAACCCTCACAGTGACAAAAAATTGCCATTTTTACAGAGTTTTGCTTACTCAAAAGCTTCAATTTTGACCCGTTTCAGGCACAGAAATGACTTTAAACACACTTATTTTAGTTGACAAAGTCCTAATTCACATCCAAAAGTAATTTAGAGTCAAAAGATTAAATGTTGAAATTTCATCATTATAGACCATTTTGGTATCGTTCGACAGGTCCGGAGTCATCGTTTTTCATCTGAAAATTGATTTTTTGGACTGTACCAACAATGATTCAAAATGTCAATTGGATCATGCCTCATGTTGAATAACCACTTTTTAAACCCTCACAGTGACCAAAATTGCCATTTTTACAGAGTTTTGCATACTCAAAAGCTTCAATTTTGACCCGTTTCAGGCACAGAAATGACTTTAAACACACTTATTTTAGTTGACAAAGTCCTAATTCACATCCAACAGTAATTTAGAGTCAAAAGATGAAATGTTAAACTTTCATCATTATAGACCATTTTGGGATCGTTCGACAGGTCCGGAGTTATCGTTTTTCATCCGAAAATTGATTTTTTGGACTGTACCAAAAATGATTCAAAATGTCAATTGGATCATGCCTCATGTTGAATAACCACTTTTTAAACCCTCACAGTGACCAAAATTGCCATTTTTACAGAGTTTTGCTTACTCAAAAGCTTCCATTTTGACCCGTTTCAGGCACAGAAATGACTTTAAACACACTTATTCTAGTTGACAAAGTCATAATTCACATCCAACAGTCATTTAGAGTCAAAAGATTAAATGTTAAAATGTCATCATTATAGACCATTTTGGGATCGTTCGACAGGTCCGGAGTCATCGTTTTTCATCCGAAAATAGATTTTTTGGACTGTACCAAAAATGATTCAAAATGTCAATTGGATCATGCCTCATGTTGAATAACCACTTTTTAAACCCTCACAGTGACCAAAATTGCCATTTTTACAGAGTTTTGCTTACTCAAAAGCTTCCATTTTGACCCGTTTCAGTTACAGAAATGACTTTAAACACACTTATTCTAGTTGACAAAGTCATAATTCACATCCAACAGTAATTTAGAGTCAAAAGATTAAATGTTGAAATTTCATCATTATAGACCATTTTGGTATCGTTCGACAGGTCCGGAGTCATCGTTTTTCATCCGAAAATTGATTTTTTGGACTGTACCAACAATGATTCAAAATGTCAATTGGATCATGCCTCATGTTGAATAACCACTTTTTAAACCCCCACAGTGACCAAAATTGCCATTTTTACAGAGTTTTGCTTACTCAAAAGCTTCCATTTTGACCCGTTTCAGGCACAGAAATGACTTTAAACACACTTATTCTAGTTGACAAAGTCCTAATTCACATCCAACAGTAATTTAGAGTCAAAAGATTAAATGTTAAAATTTCATCATTATAGACCATTTTGGGATCGTTCGACAGGTCCGGAGTCATCGTTTTTCATCCGGAAATTGAATTTTTGGACTGTACCAAAAATGATTCAAAATGTCAATTGGATCATGCCTCATGTTGAATAACCACTTTTTAAACCCTCACAGTGACAAAAAATTGCCATTTTTACAGAGTTTTGCTTACTCAAAAGCTTCCATTTTGACCCGTTTCAGGCACAGAAATGACTTTAAACACACTTATTCTAGTTGACAAAGTCATAATTCACATCCAACAGTCATTTAGAGTCAAAAGATTAAATGTTGAAATTTCATCATTATAGACCATTTTGGTATCGTTCGACAGGTCCGGAGTCATCGTTTTTCATCCGAAAATTGATTTTTTGGACTGTACCAACAATGATTCAAAATGTCAATTGGATCATGCCTCATGTTGAATAACCACTTTTTAAACCCCCACAGTGACCAAAATTGCCATTTTTACAGAGTTTTGCTTACTCAAAAGCTTCCATTTTGACCCGTTTCAGGCACAGAAATGACTTTAAACACACTTATTCTAGTTGACAAAGTCATAATTCACATCCAACAGTAATTTAGAGTCAAAAGATTAAATGTTGAAATTTCATCATTATAGACCATTTTATGATCGTTCGACAGGTCCGGAGTCATCGTTTTTCATCCGAAAATTGATTTTTTGGACTGTACCAAAAATGATTCAAAATGTCAATTGGATCATGCCTCATGTTGAATAACCACTTTTTAAACCCTCACAGTGACCAAAATTGCCATTTTTACAGAGTTTTGCTTACTCAAAAGCTTCCATTTTGACCCGTTTCAGGCACAGAAATGACTTTAAACACACTTATTCTAGTTGACAAAGTCATAATTCACATCCAACAGTAATTTAGAGTCAAAAGATTAAATGTTGAAATTTCATCATTATAGACCATTTTGGTATCGTTCGACAGGTCCGGAGTCATTGTTTTTCATCCGAAAATTGATTTTTTGGACTGTACCAAAAATGATTCAAAATGTCAATTGGATCATGCCTCATGTTGAATAACCACTTTTTAAACCCTCACAGTGACCAAAATTGCCATTTTTACAGAGTTTTGCTTACTCAAAAGCTTCCATTTTGACCCGTTTCAGGCACAGAAATGACTTTAAACACACTTATTTTAGTTGACAAAGTCCTAATTCACATCCAACAGTAATTTAGAGTCAAAAGATTAAATGTTGAAATTTCATCCATATTGACCATTTTGGGATCATTCGACAGGTCCGGAGTCATCGTTTTTCATCCGAAAATAGATTTTTTGGACTGTACCAAAAATGATTCAAAATGTCAATTGGATCATGCCTCATGTTGAATAACCACTTTTTAAACCCTCACAGTGACCAAAATTGCCATTTTTACAGAGTTTTGCTTACTCAAAAGCTTCCATTTTGACCCGTTTCAGGCACAGAAATGACTTTAAACACACTTATTCTAGTTGACAAAGTCATAATTCACATCCAACAGTAATTTAGAGTCAAAAGATTAAATGTTGAAATTTCATCATTATAGACCATTTTGGTATCGTTCGACAGGTCCGGAGTCATCGTTTTTCATCCGAAAATTGATTTTTTTGGACTGTACCAAAAATGATTCAAAATGTCAATTGGATCATGCCTCATGTTGAATAACCACTTTTTAAACCCTCACAGTGACCAAAATTGCCATTTTGACAGAGTTTTGCTTACTCAAAAACTTCCATTTTGACCCGTTTCAGGCACAGAAATGACTTTAAACACACTTATTCTAGTTGACAAAGTCATAATTCACATCCAACAGTAATTTAGAGTCAAAAGATTAAATGTTGAAATTTCATCATTATAGACCATTTTGGTATCGTTCGACAGGTCCGGAGTCATCGTTTTTCATCCGAAAATTGATTTTTTGGACTGTACCAACAATGATTCAAAATGTCAATTGGATCATGCCTCATGTTGAATAACCACTTTTTAAACCCCCACAGTGACCAAAATTGCCATTTTTACAGAGTTTTGCTTACTCAAAAGCTTCCATTTTGACCCGTTTCAGGCACAGAAATGACTTTAAACACACTTATTCTAGTTGACAAAGTCATAATTCACATCCAACAGTAATTTAGAGTCAAAAGATTAAATGTTGAAATTTCATCATTATAGACCATTTTATGATCGTTCGACAGGTCCGGAGTCATCGTTTTTCATCCGAAAATTGATTTTTTGGACTGTACCAAAAATGATTCAAAATGTCAATTGGATCATGCCTCATGTTGAAGAACCACTTTTTAAACCCTCACAGTGACAAAAAATTGCCATTTTTACAGAGTTTTGCTTACTCGAAAGCTTCCATTTTGACCCGTTTCAGGCACAGAAATGACTTTAAACACACTTATTCTAGTTGACAAAGTCATAATTCACATCCAACAGTAATTTAGAGTCAAAAGATTAAATGTTAAAATTTCATCATTATAGACCATTTTGGGATCGTTCGACAGGTCCGGAGTCATCGTTTTTCATCCGAAAATTGATTTTTTGGACTGTACCAAAAATGATTCAAAATGTCAATTGGATCATGCCTCATGTTGAATAACCACTTTTTAAACCCTCACAGTGACCAAAATTGCCATTTTTACAAAGTTTTGCTTACTCAAAAGCTTCAATTTTGACCCGTTTCAGGCACAGAAATGACTTTAAACACACTTACTTTAGTTGACAAAGTCCTAATTCACATCCAACAGTAATTTAGAGCCAAAAGATTAAATGTTAAAATTTCATCATTATAGACCATTTTGGGATCGTTCGACAGGTCCGGAGTCATCGTTTTTCATCCGAAAATTGATTTTTTGGACTGTACCAACAATGATTCAAAATGTCAATTGGATCATGCCTCATGTTGAATAACCACTTTTTAAACCCCCACAGTGACCAAAATTGCCATTTTTACAGAGTTTTGCTTACTCAAAAGCTTCCATTTTGACCCGTTTCAGGCACAGAAATGACTTTAAACACACTTATTCTAGTTGACAAAGTCATAATTCACATCCAACAGTAATTTAGAGTCAAAAGATTAAATGTTGAAATTTCATCATTATAGACCATTTTGGTATCGTTCGACAGGTCCGGAGTCATTGTTTTTCATCCGAAAATTGATTTTTTGGACTGTACCAAAAATGATTCAAAATGTCAATTGGATCACGCCTCATGTTGAATAACCACTTTTTAAACCCTCACAGTGACCAAAATTGCCATTTTTACAGAGTTTTTCTTACTCAAAAGCTTCAATTTTGACCCGTTTCAGGCACAGAAATGACTTTAAACACACTTATTTTAGTTGACAAAGTCATAATTCACATCCAACAGTAATTTAGAGTCAAAAGATTAAATGTTAAAATTTCATCATTATAGACCATTTTGGGATCGTTCGACAGGTCCGGAGTCATCGTTTTTCATCCGAAAATTGATTTTTTGGACTGTACCAAAAATGATTCAAAATGTCAATTGGATCATGCCTCATGTTGAATAACCACTTTTTAAACCCTCACAGTGACAAAAAATTGGCATTTTTACAGACTTTTGCTTACTCAAAAGCTTCCATTTTGACCCGTTTCAGGCACAGAAATGACTTTAAACACACTTATTCTAGTTGACAAAGTCATAATTCACATCCAACAGTCATTTAGAGTCAAAAGATTAAATGTTGAAATTTCATCCATATTGACCATTTTGGGATCGTTCGACAGGTCCGGAGTCATCGTTTTTCATCCGAAAATAGATTTTTTGGACTGTACCAAAAATGATTCAAAATGTCAATTGGATCATGCCTCATGTTGAATAACCACTTTTTAAACCCTCACAGTGACCAAAATTGCCATTTTTACAGAGTTTTGCTTACTCAAAAGCTTCCATTTTGACCCGTTTCAGTTACAGAAATGACTTTAAACACACTTATTCTAGTTGACAAAGTCATAATTCACATCCAACAGTAATTTAGAGTCAAAAGATTAAATGTTGAAATTTCATCATTATAGACCATTTTGGTATCGTTCGACAGGTCCGGAGTCATCGTTTTTCATCCGAAAATTGATTTTTTGGACTGTACCAACAATGATTCAAAATGTCAATTGGATCATGCCTCATGTTGAATAACCACTTTTTAAACCCTCACAGTGACCAAAATTGCCATTTTTACAGAGTTTTGCATACTCAAAAGCTTCAATTTTGACCCGTTTCAGGCACAGAAATGACTTTAAACACACTTATTTTAGTTGACAAAGTCCTAATTCACATCCAACAGTAATTTAGAGTCAAAAGATTAAATGTTAAACTTTCATCATTATAGACCATTTTGGGATCGTTCGACAGGTCCGGAGTCATCGTTTTTCATCCGAAAATTGATTTTTTGGACTGTACCAAAAATGATTCAAAATGTCAATTGGATCATGCCTCATGTTGAATAACCACTTTTTAAACCCTCACAGTGACCAAAATTGCCATTTTTACAGAGTTTTGCTTACTCAAAAGCTTCCATTTTGACCCGTTTCAGGCACAGAAATGACTTTAAACACACTTATTCTAGTTGACAAAGTCATAATTCACATCCAACAGTAATTTAGAGTCAAAAGATTAAATGTTGAAATTTCATCCATATTGACCATTTTGGGATCATTCGACAGGTCCGGAGTCATCGTTTTTCATCCGAAAATAGATTTTTTGGACTGTACCAAAAATGATTCAAAATGTCAATTGGATCATGCCTCATGTTGAATAACCACTTTTTAAACCCTCACAGTGACCAAAATTGCCATTTTTACAGAGTTTTGCTTACTCAAAAGCTTCCATTTTGACCCGTTTCAGGCACAGAAATGACTTTAAACACACTTATTCTAGTTGACAAAGTCATAATTCACATCCAACAGTAATTTAGAGTCAAAAGATTAAATGTTGAAATTTCATCATTATAGACCATTTTGGTATCGTTCGACAGGTCCGGAGTCATCGTTTTTCATCCGAAAATTGATTTTTTGGACTGTACCAACAATGATTCAAAATGTCAATTGGATCATGCCTCATGTTGAATAACCACTTTTTAAACCCCCACAGTGACCAAAATTGCCATTTTTACAGAGTTTTGCTTACTCAAAAGCTTCCATTTTGACCCGTTTCAGGCACAGAAATGACTTTAAACACACTTATTCTAGTTGACAAAGTCATAATTCACATCCAACAGTAATTTAGAGTCAAAAGATTAAATGTTGAAATTTCATCATTATAGACCATTTTATGATCGTTCGACAGGTCCGGAGTCATCGTTTTTCATCCGAAAATTGATTTTTTGGACTGTACCAAAAATGATTCAAAATGTCAATTGGATCATGCCTCATGTTGAAGAACCACTTTTTAAACCCTCACAGTGACAAAAAATTGCCATTTTTACAGAGTTTTGCTTACTCGAAAGCTTCCATTTTGACCCGTTTCAGGCACAGAAATGACTTTAAACACACTTATTCTAGTTGACAAAGTCATAATTCACATCCAACAGTAATTTAGAGTCAAAAGATTAAATGTTAAAATTTCATCATTATAGACCATTTTGGGATCGTTCGACAGGTCCGGAGTCATCGTTTTTCATCCGAAAATTGATTTTTTGGACTGTACCAAAAATGATTCAAAATGTCAATTGGATCATGCCTCATGTTGAATAACCACTTTTTAAACCCTCACAGTGACCAAAATTGCCATTTTTACAAAGTTTTGCTTACTCAAAAGCTTCAATTTTGACCCGTTTCAGGCACAGAAATGACTTTAAACACACTTACTTTAGTTGACAAAGTCCTAATTCACATCCAACAGTAATTTAGAGCCAAAAGATTAAATGTTAAAATTTCATCATTATAGACCATTTTGGGATCGTTCGACAGGTCCGGAGTCATCGTTTTTCATCCGAAAATTGATTTTTTGGACTGTACCAACAATGATTCAAAATGTCAATTGGATCATGCCTCATGTTGAATAACCACTTTTTAAACCCCCACAGTGACCAAAATTGCCATTTTTACAGAGTTTTGCTTACTCAAAAGCTTCCATTTTGACCCGTTTCAGGCACAGAAATGACTTTAAACACACTTATTCTAGTTGACAAAGTCATAATTCACATCCAACAGTAATTTAGAGTCAAAAGATTAAATGTTGAAATTTCATCATTATAGACCATTTTGGTATCGTTCGACAGGTCCGGAGTCATTGTTTTTCATCCGAAAATTGATTTTTTGGACTGTACCAAAAATGATTCAAAATGTCAATTGGATCACGCCTCATGTTGAATAACCACTTTTTAAACCCTCACAGTGACCAAAATTGCCATTTTTACAGAGTTTTTCTTACTCAAAAGCTTCAATTTTGACCCGTTTCAGGCACAGAAATGACTTTAAACACACTTATTTTAGTTGACAAAGTCATAATTCACATCCAACAGTAATTTAGAGTCAAAAGATTAAATGTTAAAATTTCATCATTATAGACCATTTTGGGATCGTTCGACAGGTCCGGAGTCATCGTTTTTCATCCGAAAATTGATTTTTTGGACTGTACCAAAAATGATTCAAAATGTCAATTGGATCATGCCTCATGTTGAATAACCACTTTTTAAACCCTCACAGTGACAAAAAATTGGCATTTTTACAGACTTTTGCTTACTCAAAAGCTTCCATTTTGACCCGTTTCAGGCACAGAAATGACTTTAAACACACTTATTCTAGTTGACAAAGTCATAATTCACATCCAACAGTCATTTAGAGTCAAAAGATTAAATGTTGAAATTTCATCCATATTGACCATTTTGGGATCGTTCGACAGGTCCGGAGTCATCGTTTTTCATCCGAAAATAGATTTTTTGGACTGTACCAAAAATGATTCAAAATGTCAATTGGATCATGCCTCATGTTGAATAACCACTTTTTAAACCCTCACAGTGACCAAAATTGCCATTTTTACAGAGTTTTGCTTACTCAAAAGCTTCCATTTTGACCCGTTTCAGTTACAGAAATGACTTTAAACACACTTATTCTAGTTGACAAAGTCATAATTCACATCCAACAGTAATTTAGAGTCAAAAGATTAAATGTTGAAATTTCATCATTATAGACCATTTTGGTATCGTTCGACAGGTCCGGAGTCATCGTTTTTCATCCGAAAATTGATTTTTTGGACTGTACCAACAATGATTCAAAATGTCAATTGGATCATGCCTCATGTTGAATAACCACTTTTTAAACCCTCACAGTGACCAAAATTGCCATTTTTACAGAGTTTTGCATACTCAAAAGCTTCAATTTTGACCCGTTTCAGGCACAGAAATGACTTTAAACACACTTATTTTAGTTGACAAAGTCCTAATTCACATCCAACAGTAATTTAGAGTCAAAAGATTAAATGTTAAACTTTCATCATTATAGACCATTTTGGGATCGTTCGACAGGTCCGGAGTCATCGTTTTTCATCCGAAAATTGATTTTTTGGACTGTACCAAAAATGATTCAAAATGTCAATTGGATCATGCCTCATGTTGAATAACCACTTTTTAAACCCTCACAGTGACCAAAATTGCCATTTTTACAGAGTTTTGCTTACTCAAAAGCTTCCATTTTGACCCGTTTCAGGCACAGAAATGACTTTAAACACACTTATTCTAGTTGACAAAGTCATAATTCACATCCAACAGTAATTTAGAGTCAAAAGATTAAATGTTAAAATTTCATCATTATAGACCATTTTGGGATCGTTCGACAGTCATCGTTTTTCATCCGAAAATAGATTTTTTAGACTGTACCAAAAATGATTCAAAATGTCAATTGGATCATGCCTCATGTTGAATAACCACTTTTTAAACCCTCACAGTGACAAAAAATTGCCATTTTTACAGAGTTTTGCTTACTCAAAAGCTTCCATTTTGACCCGTTTCAGGCACAGAAATGACTTTAAACACACTTATTCTAGTTGACAAAGTCATAATTCACATCCAACAGTCATTTAGAGTCAAAAGATTAAATGTTGAAATTTCATCCATATTGACCATTTTGGGATCGTTCGACAGGTCCGGAGTCATCGTTTTTCATCCGAAAATAGATTTTTTGGACTGTACCAAAAATGATTCAAAATGTCAATTGAATCATGCCTCATGTTGAATAACCACTTTTTAAACCCTCACAGTGACCAAAATTGCCATTTTTACAGAGTTTTGCTTACTCAAAAGCTTCCATTTTGACCCGTTTCAGTTACAGAAATGACTTTAAACACACTTATTCTAGTTGACAAAGTCATAATTCACATCCAACAGTAATTTAGAGTCAAAAGATTAAATGTTGAAATTTCATCATTATAGACCATTTCATGATCGTTCGACAGGTCCGGAGTCATCGTTTTTCATCCGAAAATGTATTTTTTGGACTGTACCAAAAATGATTCAAAATGTCAATTGGATCATGCCTCATGTTGAATAACCACTTTTTAAACCCTCACAGTGACCAAAATTGCCATTTTTACAGAGTTTTGCTTACTCAAAAGCTTCCATTTTGACCCGTTTCAGGCACAGAAACGACTTTAAACACACTTATTCTACTTGACAAAGTCAGAATTCACATCCAACAGTAATTTAGAGTCAAAAGATTAAATGTTGAAATTTCATCATTATAGACCATTTTGGTATCGTTCGACAGGTCCGGAGTCATCGTTTTTCATCCGAAAATTGATTTTTTGGACTGTACCAGAAATGATTCAAAATGTCAATTGGATCATGCCTCATGTTGAATAACCACTTTTTAAACCCTCACAGTGACCAAAATTGCCATTTTTACAGAGTTTTGCTTACTCAAAAGCTTCAATTTTGACCCGTTTCAGGCACAGAAATGACTTTAAACACACTTATTTTAGTTGACAAAGTCCTAATTCACATCCAACAGTAATTTAGAGTCAAAAGATTAAATGTTAAAATTTCATCATTATAGACCATTTTGGGATCGTTCGACAGGTCCGGAGTCATCGTTTTTCATCCGAAAATGGATTTTTTGGACTGTACCAAAAATTATTCAAAATGTCAATTGGATCATGCCTCATGTTGAATAACCACTTTTTAAACCCTCACAATGACCAAAATTGCCATTTTTACAGAGTTTGCGTACTCAAAAGCTTCCATTTTGACCCGTTTCAGTTACAGAAATGACTTTAAACACACTTATTCTAGTTGACAAAGTCATAATTCACATCCAACAGTAATTTAGAGTCAAAAGATTAAATGTTGAAATTTCATCATTATAGACCATTTTGGTATCGTTCGACAGGTCCGGAGTCATCGTTTTTCATCCGAAAATTGATTTTTTGGACTGTACCAACAATGATTCAAAATGTCAATTGGATCATGCCTCATGTTGAATAACCACTTTTTAAACCCCCACAGTGACCAAAATTGCCATTTTTACAGAGTTTTGCTTACTCAAAAGCTTCCATTTTGACCCGTTTCAGGCACAGAAATGACTTTAAACACACTTATTCTAGTTGACAAAGTCATAATTCACATCCAACAGTAATTTAGAGTCAAAAGATTAAATGTTGAAATTTCATCATTATAGACCATTTTATGATCGTTCGACAGGTCCGGAGTCATCGTTTTTCATCCGAAAATTGATTTTTTGGACTGTACCAAAAATGATTCAAAATGTCAATTGGATCATGCCTCATGTTGAAGAACCACTTTTTAAACCCTCACAGTGACAAAAAATTGCCATTTTTACAGAGTTTTGCTTACTCAAAAGCTTCCATTTTGACCCGTTTCAGGCACAGAAATGACTTAAAACACACTTATTCTAGTTGACAAAGTCATAATTCACATCCAACAGTAATTTAGAGTCAAAAGATTAAATGTTAAAATTTCATCATTATAGACCATTTTGGGATCGTTCGACAGGTCCGGAGTCATCGTTTTTCATCCGAAAATTGATTTTTTGGACTGTACCAAAAATGATTCAAAATGTCAATTGGATCATGCCTCATGTTGAATAACCACTTTTTAAACCCTCACAGTGACCAAAATTGCCATTTTTACAGAGTTTTTCTTACTCAAAAGCTTCAATTTTGACCCGTTTCAGGCACAGAAATGACTTTAAACACACTTATTTTAGTTGACAAAGTCATAATTCACATCCAACAGTAATTTAGAGTCAAAAGATTAAATGTTAAAATTTCATCATTATAGACCATTTTGGGATCGTTCGACAGGTCCGGAGTCATCGTTTTTCATCCGAAAATAGATTTTTTGGACTGTACCAAAAATGATTCAAAATGTCAATTGGATCATGCCTCATGTTGAATAACCACTTTTTAAACCCTCACAGTGACCAAAATTGCCATTTTTACAGAGTTTTGCTTACTCAAAAGCTTCCATTTTGACCCGTTTCAGTTACAGAAATGACTTTAAACACACTTATTCTAGTTGACAAAGTCATAATTCACATCCAACAGTAATTTAGAGTCAAAAGATTAAATGTTAAAATTTCATCATTATAGACCATTTTGGGATCGTTCGACAGGTCCGGAGTCATCGTTTTTCATCCGAAAATTGATTTTTTGGACTGTACCAAAAATGATTCAAAATGTCAATTGGATCATGCCTCATGTTGAATAACCACTTTTTAAACCCTCACAGTGACCAAAATTGCCATTTTTACAGAGTTTTTCTTACTCAAAAGCTTCAATTTTGACCCGTTTCAGGCACAGAAATGACTTTAAACACACTTATTTTAGTTGACAAAGTCATAATTCACATCCAACAGTAATTTAGAGTCAAAAGATTAAATGTTAAAATTTCATCATTATAGACCATTTTGGGATCGTTCGACAGGTCCGGAGTCATCGTTTTTCATCCGAAAATTGATTTTTTGGACTGTACCAAAAATGATTCAAAATGTCAATTGGATCATGCCTCATGTTGAATAACCACTTTTTAAACCCTCACAGTGACAAAAAATTGCCATTTTTACAGAGTTTTGCTTACTCAAAAGCTTCCATTTTGACCCGTTTCAGGCACAGAAATGACTTTAAACACACTTATTCTAGTTGACAAAGTCATAATTCACATCCAACAGTCATTTAGAGTCAAAAGATTAAATGTTGAAATTTCATCCATATTGACCATTTTGGGATCGTTCGACAGGTCCGGAGTCATCGTTTTTCATCCGAAAATAGATTTTTTGGACTGTACCAAAAATGATTCAAAATGTCAATTGGATCATGCCTCATGTTGAATAACCACTTTTTAAACCCTCACAGTGACCAAAATTGCCATTTTTACAGAGTTTTGCTTACTCAAAAGCTTCCATTTTGACCCGTTTCAGTTACAGAAATGACTTTAAACACACTTATTCTAGTTGACAAAGTCATAATTCACATCCAACAGTAATTTAGAGTCAAAAGATTAAATGTTGAAATTTCATCATTATAGACCATTTTGGTATCGTTCGACAGGTCCGGAGTCATCGTTTTTCATCCGAAAATTGATTTTTTGGACTGTACCAACAATGATTCAAAATGTCAATTGGATCATGCCTCATGTTGAATAACCACTTTTTAAACCCTCACAGTGACCAAAATTGCCATTTTTACAAAGTTTTGCTTACTCAAAAGCTTCAATTTTGACCCGTTTCAGGCACAGAAATGACTTTAAACACACTTACTTTAGTTGACAAAGTCCTAATTCACATCCAACAGTAATTTAGAGCCAAAAGATTAAATGTTAAAATTTCATCATTATAGACCATTTTGGGATCGTTCGACAGGTCCGGAGTCATCGTTTTTCATCCGAAAATTGATTTTTTGGACTGTACCAAAAATGATTCAAAATGTCAATTGGATCATGCCTCATGTTGAATAACCACTTTTTAAACCCTCACAGTGACAAAAAATTGCCATTTTTACAGAGTTTTGCTTACTCAAAAGCTTCCATTTTGACCCGTTTCAGGCACAGAAATGACTTTAAACACACTTATTCTAGTTGACAAAGTCATAATTCACATCCAACAGTCATTTAGAGTCAAAAGATTAAATGTTGAAATTTCATCCATATTGACCATTTTGGGATCGTTCGACAGGTCCGGAGTCATCGTTTTTCATCCGAAAATAGATTTTTTGGACTGTACCAAAAATGATTCAAAATGTCAATTGGATCATGCCTCATGTTGAATAACCACTTTTTAAACCCTCACAGTGACCAAAATTGCCATTTTTACAGAGTTTTGCTTACTCAAAAGCTTCCATTTTGACCCGTTTCAGTTACAGAAATGACTTTAAACACACTTATTCTAGTTGACAAAGTCATAATTCACATCCAACAGTAATTTAGAGTCAAAAGATTAAATGTTGAAATTTCATCATTATAGACCATTTTGGTATCGTTCGACAGGTCCGGAGTCATCGTTTTTCATCCGAAAATTGATTTTTTGGACTGTACCAACAATGATTCAAAATGTCAATTGGATCATGCCTCATGTTGAATAACCACTTTTTAAACCCTCACAGTGACCAAAATTGCCATTTTTACAGAGTTTTGCATACTCAAAAGCTTCAATTTTGACCCGTTTCAGGCACAGAAATGACTTTAAACACACTTATTTTAGTTGACAAAGTCCTAATTCACATCCAACAGTAATTTAGAGTCAAAAGATTAAATGTTAAACTTTCATCATTATAGACCATTTTGGGATCGTTCGACAGGTCCGGAGTCATCGTTTTTCATCCGAAAATTGATTTTTTGGACTGTACCAAAAATGATTCAAAATGTCAATTGGATCATGCCTCATGTTGAATAACCACTTTTTAAACCCTCACAGTGACCAAAATTGCCATTTTTACAGAGTTTTGCTTACTCAAAAGCTTCCATTTTGACCCGTTTCAGGCACAGAAATGACTTTAAACACACTTATTCTAGTTGACAAAGTCATAATTCACATCCAACAGTCATTTAGAGTCAAAAGATTAAATGTTAAAATGTCATCATTATAGACCATTTTGGGATCGTTCGACAGGTCCGGAGTCATTGTTTTTCATCCGAAAATTGATTTTTTGGACTGTACCAAAAATGATTCAAAATGTCAATTGGATCATGCCTCATGTTGAATAACCACTTTTTAAACCCTCACAGTGACCAAAATTGCCATTTTTACAGAGTTTTTCTTACTCAAAAGCTTCAATTTTGACCCGTTTCAGGCACAGAAATGACTTTAAACACACTTATTTTAGTTGACAAAGTCATAATTCACATCCAACAGTAATTTAGAGTCAAAAGATTAAATGTTAAAATTTCATCATTATAGACCATTTTGGGATCGTTCGACAGGTCCGGAGTCATCGTTTTTCATCCGAAAATTGATTTTTTGGACTGTACCAAAAATGATTCAAAATGTCAATTGGATCATGCCTCATGTTGAATAACCACTTTTTAAACCCTCACAGTGACAAAAAATTGCCATTTTTACAGAGTTTTGCTTACTCAAAAGCTTCCATTTTGACCCGTTTCAGGCACAGAAATGACTTTAAACACACTTATTCTAGTTGACAAAGTCATAATTCACATCCAACAGTCATTTAGAGTCAAAAGATTAAATGTTGAAATTTCATCCATATTGACCATTTTGGGATCGTTCGACAGGTCCGGAGTCATCGTTTTTCATCCGAAAATAGATTTTTTGGACTGTACCAAAAATGATTCAAAATGTCAATTGGATCATGCCTCATGTTGAATAACCACTTTTTAAACCCTCACAGTGACCAAAATTGCCATTTTTACAGAGTTTTGCTTACTCAAAAGCTTCCATTTTGACCCGTTTCAGTTACAGAAATGACTTTAAACACACTTATTCTAGTTGACAAAGTCATAATTCACATCCAACAGTAATTTAGAGTCAAAAGATTAAATGTTGAAATTTCATCATTATAGACCATTTTGGTATCGTTCGACAGGTCCGGAGTCATCGTTTTTCATCCGAAAATTGATTTTTTGGACTGTACCAACAATGATTCAAAATGTCAATTGGATCATGCCTCATGTTGAATAACCACATTTTAAACCCTCACAGTGACCAAAATTGCCATTTTTACAAAGTTTTGCTTACTCAAAAGCTTCAATTTTGACCCGTTTCAGGCACAGAAATGACTTTAAACACACTTACTTTAGTTGACAAAGTCCTAATTCACATCCAACAGTAATTTAGAGCCAAAAGATTAAATGTTAAAATTTCATCATTATAGACCATTTTGGGATCGTTCGACAGGTCCGGAGTCATCGTTTTTCATCCGAAAATTGATTTTTTGGACTGTACCAAAAATGATTCAAAATGTCAATTGGATCATGCCTCATGTTGAATAACCACTTTTTAAACCCTCACAGTGACAAAAAATTGCCATTTTTACAGAGTTTTGCTTACTCAAAAGCTTCCATTTTGACCCGTTTCAGGCACAGAAATGACTTTAAACACACTTATTCTAGTTGACAAAGTCATAATTCACATCCAACAGTCATTTAGAGTCAAAAGATTAAATGTTGAAATTTCATCCATATTGACCATTTTGGGATCGTTCGACAGGTCCGGAGTCATCGTTTTTCATCCGAAAATAGATTTTTTGGACTGTACCAAAAATGATTCAAAATGTCAATTGGATCATGCCTCATGTTGAATAACCACTTTTTAAACCCTCACAGTGACCAAAATTGCCATTTTTACAGAGTTTTGCTTACTCAAAAGCTTCCATTTTGACCCGTTTCAGTTACAGAAATGACTTTAAACACACTTATTCTAGTTGACAAAGTCATAATTCACATCCAACAGTAATTTAGAGTCAAAAGATTAAATGTTGAAATTTCATCATTATAGACCATTTTGGTATCGTTCGACAGGTCCGGAGTCATCGTTTTTCATCCGAAAATTGATTTTTTGGACTGTACCAACAATGATTCAAAATGTCAATTGGATCATGCCTCATGTTGAATAACCACTTTTTAAACCCTCACAGTGACCAAAATTGCCATTTTTACAGAGTTTTGCATACTCAAAAGCTTCAATTTTGACCCGTTTCAGGCACAGAAATGACTTTAAACACACTTATTTTAGTTGACAAAGTCCTAATTCACATCCAACAGTAATTTAGAGTCAAAAGATTAAATGTTAAACTTTCATCATTATAGACCATTTTGGGATCGTTCGACAGGTCCGGAGTCATTGTTTTTCATCCGAAAATTGATTTTTTGGACTGTACCAAAAATGATTCAAAATGTCAATTGGATCATGCCTCATGTTGAATAACCACTTTTTAAACCCTCACAGTGACCAAAATTGCCATTTTTACAGAGTTTTTCTTACTCAAAAGCTTCAATTTTGACCCGTTTCAGGCACAGAAATGACTTTAAACACACTTATTTTAGTTGACAAAGTCATAATTCACATCCAACAGTAATTTAGAGTCAAAAGATTAAATGTTAAAATTTCATCATTATAGACCATTTTGGGATCGTTCGACAGGTCCGGAGTCATCGTTTTTCATCCGAAAATTGATTTTTTGGACTGTACCAAAAATGATTCAAAATGTCAATTGGATCATGCCTCATGTTGAATAACCACTTTTTAAACCCTCACAGTGACAAAAAATTGCCATTTTTACAGAGTTTTGCTTACTCAAAAGCTTCCATTTTGACCAGTTTCAGGCACAGAAATGACTTTAAACACACTTATTCTAGTTGACAAAGTCATAATTCACATCCAACAGTCATTTAGAGTCATAAGATTAAATGTTGAAATTTCATCCATATTGACCATTTTGGGATCGTTCGACAGGTCCGGAGTCATCGTTTTTCATCCGAAAATAGATTTTTTGGACTGTACCAAAAATGATTCAAAATGTCAATTGGATCATGCCTCATGTTGAATAACCACTTTTTAAACCCTCACAGTGACCAAAATTGCCATTTTTACAGAGTTTTGCTTACTCAAAAGCTTCCATTTTGACCCGTTTCAGTTACAGAAATGACTTTAAACACACTTATTCTAGTTGACAAAGTCATAATTCACATCCAACAGTAATTTAGAGTCAAAAGATTAAATGTTGAAATTTCATCATTATAGACCATTTCATGATCGTTCGACAGGTCCGGAGTCATCGTTTTTCATCCGCAAATTTATTTTTTGGACTGTACCAAAAATGATTCAAAATGTCAATTGGATCATGCCTCATGTTGAATAACCACTTTTTAAACCCTCACAGTGACCAAAATTGCCATTTTTACAGAGTTTTGCTTACTCAAAAGCTTCCATTTTGACCCGTTTCAGGCACAGAAATGACTTTAAACACACTTATTTTTAGTTGACAAAGTCCTAATTCACATCCAACAGTAATTTAGAGTCAAAAGATTAAATGTTAAAATTTCATCATTATAGACCATTTTGGGATCGTTCGACAGGTCCGGAGTCATCGTTTTTCATCCGAAAATTGATTTTTTGGATTGTACCAAAAATGATTCAAAATGTCAATTGGATCATGCCTCATGTTGAATAACCACTTTTTAAACCCTCACAGTGACAAAAAATTGCCATTTTTACAGAGTTTTGCTTACTCAAAAGCTTCCATTTTGACCCGTTTCAGGCACAGAAATGACTTTAAACACACTTATTCTAGTTGACAAAGTCATAATTCACATCCAACAGTCATTTAGAGTCAAAAGATTAAATGTTGAAATTTCATCATTATAGACCATTTTGGGATCGTTCGACAGGTCCGGAGTCATCGTTTTTCATCCGAAAATTGATTTTTTGGACTGTACCAAAAATTATTCAAAATGTCAATTGGATCATACCTCATGTTGAATAAACACTTTTTAAACCCTCACAGTGACCAAAATTGCCATTTTTACAGAGTTTTGCTTACTCAAAAGCTTCAATTTTGACCCGTTTCAGGCACAGAAATGACTTTAAACACACTTATTTTAGTTGACAAAGTCCTAATTCACATCCAACAGTAATTTAGAGTCAAAAGATTAAATGTTAAAATTTCATCATTATAGACCATTTTGGGATCGCTCGACAGGTCCGGAGTCATCGTTTTTCATCCGAAAATTGATTTTTTGGACTGTACAAAAAATGATTCAAAATGTCAATTGGATCATGCCTCATGTTGAATAACCACTTTTTAAACCCTCACAGTGACAAAAAATTGCCATTTTTACAGAGTTTTGCTTACTCAAAAGCTTCAATTTTGACCCGTTTCAGGCACAGAAATGACTTTAAACACACTTATTTTAGTTGACAAAGTCCTAATTCACATCCAACAGTAATTTAGAGTCAAAAGATTAAATGTTGAAATTTCATCATTATAGACCATTTTGGGATCGTTCGACAGGTCCGGAGTCATCGTTTTTCATCCGAAAATTGATTTTTTGGACTGTACCAAAAATGATTCAAAATGTCAATTGGATCATGCCTCATGTTGAATAACCACTTTTTAAACCCTCACAGTGACCAAAATTGCCATTTTTACAGAGTTTTGCTTACTCAAAAGCTTCCATTTTGACCCGTTTCAGGCACAGAAATGACTTTAAACACACTTATTCTAGTTGACAAAGTCATAATTCACATCCAACAGTCATTTAGAGTCAAAAGATTAAATGTTAAAATGTCATCATTATAGACCATTTTGGGATCGTTCGACAGGTCCGGAGTCATCGTTTTTCATCCGAAAATAGATTTTTTGGACTGTACCAAAAATGATTCAAAATGTCAATTGGATCATGCCTCATGTTGAATAACCACTTTTTAAACCCTCACAGTGACAAAAAATTGCCATTTTTACAGAGTTTTGCTTACTCAAAAGCTTCCATTTTGACCCGTTTCAGGCACAGAAATGACTTTAAACACACTTATTCTAGTTGACAAAGTCATAATTCACATCCAACAGTCATTTAGAGTCAAAAGATTAAATGTTGAAATTTCATCCATATTGACCATTTTGGGATCGTTCGACAGGTCCGGAGTCATCGTTTTTCATCCGAAAATAGATTTTTTGGACTGTACCAAAAATGATTCAAAATGTCAATTGGATCATGCCTCATGTTGAATAACCACTTTTTAAACCCTCACAGTGACCAAAATTGCCATTTTTACAGAGTTTTGCTTACTCAAAAGCTTCCATTTTGACCCGTTTCAGTTACAGAAATGACTTTAAACACACTTATTCTAGTTGACAAAGTCATAATTCACATCCAACAGTAATTTAGAGTCAAAAGATTAAATGTTGAAATTTCATCATTATAGACCATTTTGGTATCGTTCGACAGGTCCGGAGTCATCGTTTTTCATCCGAAAATTGATTTTTTGGACTGTACCAACAATGATTCAAAATGTCAATTGGATCATGCCTCATGTTGAATAACCACTTTTTAAACCCCCACAGTGACCAAAATTGCCATTTTTACAGAGTTTTGCTTACTCAAAAGCTTCCATTTTGACCCGTTTCAGGCACAGAAATGACTTTAAACACACTTATTCTAGTTGACATAGTCATAATTCACATCCAACAGTAATTTAGAGTCAAAAGATTAAATGTTGAAATTTCATCATTATAGACCATTTCATGATCGTTCGACAGGTCCGGAGTCATCGTTTTTCATCCGAAAATGTATTTTTTGGACTGTACCAAAAATGATTCAAAATGTCAATTGGATCATGCCTCATGTTGAATAACCACTTTTTAAACCCTCACAGTGACCAAAATTGCCATTTTTACAGAGTTTTGCTTACTCAAAAGCTTCCATTTTGACCCGTTTCAGGCACAGAAATGACTTTAAACACACTTATTCTACTTGACAAAGTCAGAATTCACATCCAACAGTAATTTAGAGTCAAAAGATTAAATGTTGAAATTTCATCATTATAGACCATTTTGGTATCGTTCGACAGGTCCGGAGTCATCGTTTTTCATCCGAAAATTGATTTTTTGGACTGTACCAAAAATGATTCAAAATGTCAATTGGATCATGCCTCATGTTGAATAACCACTTTTTAAACCCTCACAGTGACCAAAATTGCCATTTTTACAGAGTTTTGCTTACTCAAAAGCTTCAATTTTGACCCGTTTCAGGCACAGAAATGACTTTAAACACACTTATTTTAGTTGACAAAGTCCTAATTCACATCCAACAGTAATTTAGAGTCAAAAGATTAAATGTTAAAATTTCATCATTATAGACCATTTTGGGATCGTTCGACAGGTCCGGAGTCATCGTTTTTCATCCGAAAATTGATTTTTTGGACTGTACCAAAAATGATTCAAAATGTCAATTGGATCATGCCTCATGTTGAATAACCACTTTTTAAACCCTCACAGTGACAAAAAATTGCCATTTTTACAGAGTTTTGCTTACTCAAAAGCTTCCATTTTGACCCGTTTCAGGCACAGAAATGACTTTAAACACACTTATTCTAGTTGACAAAGTCATAATTCACATCCAACAGTCATTTAGAGTCAAAAGATTAAATGTTGAAATTTCATCATTATAGACCATTTTGGGATCGTTCGACAGGTCCGGAGTGATCGTTTTTCATCCGAAAATTAATTTTTTGGACTGTACCAAAAATGATTCAAAATGTCAATTGGATCATGCCTCATGTTGAATAACCACTTTTTAAACCCTCACAGTGACCAAAATTGCCATTTTTACAGAGTTTTGCTTACTCAAAAGCTTCCATTTTGACCCGTTTCAGGCACAGAAATGACTTTAAACACACTTATTCTAGTTGACAAAGTCATAATTCACATCCAACAGTAATTTAGAGTCAAAAGATTAAATGTTGAAATTTCATCATTATAGACCATTTTGGTATCGTTCGACAGGTCCGGAGTCATCGTTTTTCATCCGAAAATTGATTTTTTGGACTGTACCAAAAATGATTCAAAATGTCAATTGGATCATGCCTCATGTTGAATAACCACTTTTTAAACCCTCACAGTGACCAAAATTGCCATTTTTACAGAGTTTTGCTTACTCAAAAGCTTCAATTTTGACCCGTTTCAGGCACAGAAATGACTTTAAACACACTTATTTTAGTTGACAAAGTCCTAATTCACATCCAACAGTAATTTAGAGTCAAAAGATTAAATGTTAAAATTTCATCATTATAGACCATTTTGGGATCGTTCGACAGGTCCGGAGTCATCGTTTTTCATCCGAAAATTGATTTTTTGGACTGTACCAAAAATGATTCAAAATGTCAATTGGATCATGCCTCATGTTGAATAACCACTTTTTAAACCCTCACAGTGACAAAAAATTGCCATTTTTACAGAGTTTTGCTTACTCAAAAGCTTCCATTTTGACCCGTTTCAGGCACAGAAATGACTTTAAACACACTTATTCTAGTTGACAAAGTCATAATTCACATCCAACAGTCATTTAGAGTCAAAAGATTAAATGTTGAAATTTCATCATTATAGACCATTTTGGGATCGTTCGACAGGTCCGGAGTCATCGTTTTTCATCTGAAAATTAATTTTTGGGACTGTACCAAAAATGATTCAAAATGTCAATTGGATCATGCCTCATGTTGAATAACCACTTTTTAAACCCTCACAGTGACCAAAATTGCCATTTTTACAGAGTTTTGCTTACTCAAAAGCTTCCATTTTGACCCGTTTCAGGCACAGAAATGACTTTAAACACACTTATTCTAGTTGATAAAGTCATAATTCACATCCAACAGTAATTTAGAGTCAAAAGATTAAATGTTGAAATTTCATCATTATAGACCATTTTGGTATCGTTCGACAGGTCCGGAGTCATCGTTTTTCATCCGAAAATTGATTTTTTGGACTGTAACAAAAATGATTCAAAATGTCAATTGGATCATGCCTCATGTTGAATAACCACTTTTTAACCCCTCACAGTGACCAAAATTGCCATTTTTACAGAGTTTTGCTTACTCAAAAGCTTCAATTTTGACCCGTTTCAGGCACAGAAATGACTTTAAACACACTTATTTTAGTTGACAAAGTCCTAATTCACATCCAACAGTAATTTAGAGTCAAAAGATTAAATGTTAAAATTTCATCATTATAGACCATTTTGGGATCGTTCGACAGGTCCGGAGTCATCGTTTTTCATCCGAAAATTGATTTTTTGGACTGTACCAAAAATTATTCAAAATGTCAATTGGATCATGCCTCATGTTGAATAACCACTTTTTAAACCCTCACAGTGACAAAAAATTGCCATTTTTACAGAGTTTTGCTTACTCAAAAGCTTCCATTTTGACCCGTTTCAGGCACAGAAATGACTTTAAACACACTTATTCTAGTTGACAAAGTCATAATTCACATCCAACAGTCATTTAGAGTCAAAAGATTAAATGTTGAAATTTCATCCATATTGACCATTTTGGGATCGTTCGACAGGTCCGGAGTCATCGTTTTTCATCCGAAAATAGATTTTTTGGACTGTACCAAAAATGATTCAAAATGTCAATTGGATCATGCCTCATGTTGAATAACCACTTTTTAAACCCTCACAGTGACCAAAATTGCCATTTTTACAGAGTTTTGCTTACTCAAAAGCTTCCATTTTGACCCGTTTCAGTTACAGAAATGACTTTAAACACACTTATTCTAGTTGACAAAGTCATAATTCACATCCAACAGTAATTTAGAGTCAAAAGATTAAATGTTGAAATTTCATCATTATAGACCATTTTGGTATCGTTCGACAGGTCCGGAGTCATCGTTTTTCATCCGAAAATTGATTTTTTGGACTGTACCAACAATGATTCAAAATGTCAATTGGATCATGCCTCATGTTGAATAACCACTTTTTAAACCCTCACAGTGACCAAAATTGCCATTTTTACAAAGTTTTGCTTACTCAAAAGCTTCAATTTTGACCCGTTTCAGGCACAGAAATGACTTTAAACACACTTACTTTAGTTGACAAAGTCCTAATTCACATCCAACAGTAATTTAGAGCCAAAAGATTAAATGTTAAAATTTCATCATTATAGACCATTTTGGGATCGTTCGACAGGTCCGGAGTCATCGTTTTTCATCCGAAAATTGATTTTTTGGACTGTACCAAAAATGATTCAAAATGTCAATTGGATCATGCCTCATGTTGAATAACCACTTTTTAAACCCTCACAGTGACAAAAAATTGCCATTTTTACAGAGTTTTGCTTACTCAAAAGCTTCCATTTTGACCCGTTTCAGGCACAGAAATGACTTTAAACACACTTATTCTAGTTGACAAAGTCATAATTCACATCCAACAGTCATTTAGAGTCAAAAGATTAAATGTTGAAATTTCATCCATATTGACCATTTTGGGATCGTTCGACAGGTCCGGAGTCATCGTTTTTCATCCGAAAATAGATTTTTTGGACTGTACCAAAAATGATTCAAAATGTCAATTGGATCATGCCTCATGTTGAATAACCACTTTTTAAACCCTCACAGTGACCAAAATTGCCATTTTTACAGAGTTTTGCTTACTCAAAAGCTTCCATTTTGACCCGTTTCAGTTACAGAAATGACTTTAAACACACTTATTCTAGTTGACAAAGTCATAATTCACATCCAACAGTAATTTAGAGTCAAAAGATTAAATGTTGAAATTTCATCATTATAGACCATTTTGGTATCGTTCGACAGGTCCGGAGTCATCGTTTTTCATCCGAAAATTGATTTTTTGGACTGTACCAACAATGATTCAAAATGTCAATTGGATCATGCCTCATGTTGAATAACCACTTTTTAAACCCCCACAGTGACCAAAATTGCCATTTTTACAGAGTTTTGCTTACTCAAAAGCTTCCATTTTGACCCGTTTCAGGCACAGAAATGACTTTAAACACACTTATTCTAGTTGACAAAGTCATAATTCACATCCAACAGTAATTTAGAGTCAAAAGATTAAATGTTGAAATTTCATCATTATAGACCATTTTATGATCGTTCGACAGGTCCGGAGTCATCGTTTTTCATCCGAAAATTGATTTTTTGGACTGTACCAAAAATGATTCAAAATGTCAATTGGATCATGCCTCATGTTGAAGAACCACTTTTTAAACCCTCACAGTGACAAAAAATTGCCATTTTTACAGAGTTTTGCTTACTCGAAAGCTTCCATTTTGACCCGTTTCAGGCACAGAAATGACTTTAAACACACTTATTCTAGTTGACAAAGTCATAATTCACATCCAACAGTAATTTAGAGTCAAAAGATTAAATGTTAAAATTTCATCATTATAGACCATTTTGGGATCGTTCGACAGGTCCGGAGTCATCGTTTTTCATCCGAAAATTGATTTTTTGGACTGTACCAAAAATGATTCAAAATGTCAATTGGATCATGCCTCATGTTGAATAACCACTTTTTAAACCCTCACAGTGACCAAAATTGCCATTTTTACAAAGTTTTGCTTACTCAAAAGCTTCAATTTTGACCCGTTTCAGGCACAGAAATGACTTTAAACACACTTACTTTAGTTGACAAAGTCCTAATTCACATCCAACAGTAATTTAGAGCCAAAAGATTAAATGTTAAAATTTCATCATTATAGACCATTTTGGGATCGTTCGACAGGTCCGGAGTCATCGTTTTTCATCCGAAAATTGATTTTTTGGACTGTACCAACAATGATTCAAAATGTCAATTGGATCATGCCTCATGTTGAATAACCACTTTTTAAACCCCCACAGTGACCAAAATTGCCATTTTTACAGAGTTTTGCTTACTCAAAAGCTTCCATTTTGACCCGTTTCAGGCACAGAAATGACTTTAAACACACTTATTCTAGTTGACAAAGTCATAATTCACATCCAACAGTAATTTAGAGTCAAAAGATTAAATGTTGAAATTTCATCATTATAGACCATTTTGGTATCGTTCGACAGGTCCGGAGTCATTGTTTTTCATCCGAAAATTGATTTTTTGGACTGTACCAAAAATGATTCAAAATGTCAATTGGATCACGCCTCATGTTGAATAACCACTTTTTAAACCCTCACAGTGACCAAAATTGCCATTTTTACAGAGTTTTTCTTACTCAAAAGCTTCAATTTTGACCCGTTTCAGGCACAGAAATGACTTTAAACACACTTATTTTAGTTGACAAAGTCCTAATTCACATCCAACAGTAATTTAGAGTCAAAAGATTAAATGTTAAAATTTCATCATTATAGACCATTTTGGGATCGTTCGACAGGTCCGGAGTCATCGTTTTTCATCCGAAAATTGATTTTTTGGACTGTACCAAAAATGATTCAAAATGTCAATTGGATCATGCCTCATGTTGAATAACCACTTTTTAAACCCTCACAGTGACAAAAAATTGGCATTTTTACAGACTTTTGCTTACTCAAAAGCTTCCATTTTGACCCGTTTCAGGCACAGAAATGACTTTAAACACACTTATTCTAGTTGACAAAGTCATAATTCACATCCAACAGTCATTTAGAGTCAAAAGATTAAATGTTGAAATTTCATCCATATTGACCATTTTGGGATCGTTCGACAGGTCCGGAGTCATCGTTTTTCATCCGAAAATAGATTTTTTGGACTGTACCAAAAATGATTCAAAATGTCAATTGGATCATGCCTCATGTTGAATAACCACTTTTTAAACCCTCACAGTGACCAAAATTGCCATTTTTACAGAGTTTTGCTTACTCAAAAGCTTCCATTTTGACCCGTTTCAGTTACAGAAATGACTTTAAACACACTTATTCTAGTTGACAAAGTCATAATTCACATCCAACAGTAATTTAGAGTCAAAAGATTAAATGTTGAAATTTCATCATTATAGACCATTTTGGTATCGTTCGACAGGTCCGGAGTCATCGTTTTTCATCCGAAAATTGATTTTTTGGACTGTACCAACAATGATTCAAAATGTCAATTGGATCATGCCTCATGTTGAATAACCACTTTTTAAACCCTCACAGTGACCAAAATTGCCATTTTTACAAAGTTTTGCTTACTCAAAAGCTTCAATTTTGACCCGTTTCAGGCACAGAAATGACTTTAAACACACTTACTTTAGTTGACAAAGTCCTAATTCACATCCAACAGTAATTTAGAGCCAAAAGATTAAATGTTAAAATTTCATCATTATAGACCATTTTGGGATCGTTCGACAGGTCCGGAGTCATCGTTTTTCATCCGAAAATTGATTTTTTGGACTGTACCAAAAATGATTCAAAATGTCAATTGGATCATGCCTCATGTTGAATAACCACTTTTTAAACCCTCACAGTGACAAAAAATTGCCATTTTTACAGAGTTTTGCTTACTCAAAAGCTTCCATTTTGACCCGTTTCAGGCACAGAAATGACTTTAAACACACTTATTCTAGTTGACAAAGTCATAATTCACATCCAACAGTCATTTAGAGTCAAAAGATTAAATGTTGAAATTTCATCCATATTGACCATTTTGGGATCGTTCGACAGGTCCGGAGTCATCGTTTTTCATCCGAAAATAGATTTTTTGGACTGTACCAAAAATGATTCAAAATGTCAATTGGATCATGCCTCATGTTGAATAACCACTTTTTAAACCCTCACAGTGACCAAAATTGCCATTTTTACAGAGTTTTGCTTACTCAAAAGCTTCCATTTTGACCCGTTTCAGTTACAGAAATGACTTTAAACACACTTATTCTAGTTGACAAAGTCATAATTCACATCCAACAGTAATTTAGAGTCAAAAGATTAAATGTTGAAATTTCATCATTATAGACCATTTTGGTATCGTTCGACAGGTCCGGAGTCATCGTTTTTCATCCGAAAATTGATTTTTTGGACTGTACCAACAATGATTCAAAATGTCAATTGGATCATGCCTCATGTTGAATAACCACTTTTTAAACCCCCACAGTGACCAAAATTGCCATTTTTACAGAGTTTTGCTTACTCAAAAGCTTCCATTTTGACCCGTTTCAGGCACAGAAATGACTTTAAACACACTTATTCTAGTTGACAAAGTCATAATTCACATCCAACAGTAATTTAGAGTCAAAAGATTAAATGTTGAAATTTCATCATTATAGACCATTTTATGATCGTTCGACAGGTCCGGAGTCATCGTTTTTCATCCGAAAATTGATTTTTTGGACTGTACCAAAAATGATTCAAAATGTCAATTGGATCATGCCTCATGTTGAAGAACCACTTTTTAAACCCTCACAGTGACAAAAAATTGCCATTTTTACAGAGTTTTGCTTACTCGAAAGCTTCCATTTTGACCCGTTTCAGGCACAGAAATGACTTTAAACACACTTATTCTAGTTGACAAAGTCATAATTCACATCCAACAGTAATTTAGAGTCAAAAGATTAAATGTTAAAATTTCATCATTATAGACCATTTTGGGATCGTTCGACAGGTCCGGAGTCATCGTTTTTCATCCGAAAATTGATTTTTTGGACTGTACCAAAAATGATTCAAAATGTCAATTGGATCATGCCTCATGTTGAATAACCACTTTTTAAACCCTCACAGTGACCAAAATTGCCATTTTTACAAAGTTTTGCTTACTCAAAAGCTTCAATTTTGACCCGTTTCAGGCACAGAAATGACTTTAAACACACTTACTTTAGTTGACAAAGTCCTAATTCACATCCAACAGTAATTTAGAGCCAAAAGATTAAATGTTAAAATTTCATCATTATAGACCATTTTGGGATCGTTCGACAGGTCCGGAGTCATCGTTTTTCATCCGAAAATTGATTTTTTGGACTGTACCAACAATGATTCAAAATGTCAATTGGATCATGCCTCATGTTGAATAACCACTTTTTAAACCCCCACAGTGACCAAAATTGCCATTTTTACAGAGTTTTGCTTACTCAAAAGCTTCCATTTTGACCCGTTTCAGGCACAGAAATGACTTTAAACACACTTATTCTAGTTGACAAAGTCATAATTCACATCCAACAGTAATTTAGAGTCAAAAGATTAAATGTTGAAATTTCATCATTATAGACCATTTTGGTATCGTTCGACAGGTCCGGAGTCATTGTTTTTCATCCGAAAATTGATTTTTTGGACTGTACCAAAAATGATTCAAAATGTCAATTGGATCACGCCTCATGTTGAATAACCACTTTTTAAACCCTCACAGTGACCAAAATTGCCATTTTTACAGAGTTTTTCTTACTCAAAAGCTTCAATTTTGACCCGTTTCAGGCACAGAAATGACTTTAAACACACTTATTTTAGTTGACAAAGTCATAATTCACATCCAACAGTAATTTAGAGTCAAAAGATTAAATGTTAAAATTTCATCATTATAGACCATTTTGGGATCGTTCGACAGGTCCGGAGTCATCGTTTTTCATCCGAAAATTGATTTTTTGGACTGTACCAAAAATGATTCAAAATGTCAATTGGATCATGCCTCATGTTGAATAACCACTTTTTAAACCCTCACAGTGACAAAAAATTGGCATTTTTACAGACTTTTGCTTACTCAAAAGCTTCCATTTTGACCCGTTTCAGGCACAGAAATGACTTTAAACACACTTATTCTAGTTGACAAAGTCATAATTCACATCCAACAGTCATTTAGAGTCAAAAGATTAAATGTTGAAATTTCATCCATATTGACCATTTTGGGATCGTTCGACAGGTCCGGAGTCATCGTTTTTCATCCGAAAATAGATTTTTTGGACTGTACCAAAAATGATTCAAAATGTCAATTGGATCATGCCTCATGTTGAATAACCACTTTTTTAAACCCTCACAGTGACCAAAATTGCCATTTTTACAGAGTTTTGCTTACTCAAAAGCTTCCATTTTGACCCGTTTCAGTTACAGAAATGACTTTAAACACACTTATTCTAGTTGACAAAGTCATAATTCACATCCAACAGTAATTTAGAGTCAAAAGATTAAATGTTGAAATTTCATCATTATAGACCATTTTGGGATCGTTCGACAGGTCCGGAGTCATCGTTTTTCATCCGAAAATTGATTTTTTGGACTGTACCAAAAATGATTCAAAATGTCAATTGGATCATGCCTCATGTTGAATAACCACTTTTTAAACCCTCACAGTGACCAAAATTGCCATTTTTACAGAGTTTTGCATACTCAAAAGCTTCAATTTTGACCCGTTTCAGGCACAGAAATGACTTTAAACACACTTATTTTAGTTGACAAAGTCCTAATTCACATCCAACAGTAATTTAGAGTCAAAAGATTAAATGTTAAACTTTCATCATTATAGACCATTTTGGGATCGTTCGACAGGTCCGGAGTCATCGTTTTTCATCCGAAAATTGATTTTTTGGACTGTACCAAAAATGATTCAAAATGTCAATTGGATCATGCCTCATGTTGAATAACCACTTTTTAAACCCTCACAGTGACCAAAATTGCCATTTTTACAGAGTTTTGCTTACTCAAAAGCTTCCATTTTGACCCGTTTCAGGCACAGAAATGACTTTAAACACACTTATTCTAGTTGACAAAGTCATAATTCACATCCAACAGTAATTTAGAGTCAAAAGATTAAATGTTGAAATTTCATCCATATTGACCATTTTGGGATCATTCGACAGGTCCGGAGTCATCGTTTTTCATCCGAAAATAGATTTTTTGGACTGTACCAAAAATGATTCAAAATGTCAATTGGATCATGCCTCATGTTGAATAACCACTTTTTAAACCCTCACAGTGACCAAAATTGCCATTTTTACAGAGTTTTGCTTACTCAAAAGCTTCCATTTTGACCCGTTTCAGGCACAGAAATGACTTTAAACACACTTATTCTAGTTGACAAAGTCATAATTCACATCCAACAGTAATTTAGAGTCAAAAGATTAAATGTTGAAATTTCATCATTATAGACCATTTTGGTATCGTTCGACAGGTCCGGAGTCATCGTTTTTCATCCGAAAATTGATTTTTTGGACTGTACCAACAATGATTCAAAATGTCAATTGGATCATGCCTCATGTTGAATAACCACTTTTTAAACCCCCACAGTGACCAAAATTGCCATTTTTACAGAGTTTTGCTTACTCAAAAGCTTCCATTTTGACCCGTTTCAGGCACAGAAATGACTTTAAACACACTTATTCTAGTTGACAAAGTCATAATTCACATCCAACAGTAATTTAGAGTCAAAAGATTAAATGTTGAAATTTCATCATTATAGACCATTTTATGATCGTTCGACAGGTCCGGAGTCATCGTTTTTCATCCGAAAATTGATTTTTTGGACTGTACCAAAAATGATTCAAAATGTCAATTGGATCATGCCTCATGTTGAAGAACCACTTTTTAAACCCTCACAGTGACAAAAAATTGCCATTTTTACAGAGTTTTGCTTACTCGAAAGCTTCCATTTTGACCCGTTTCAGGCACAGAAATGACTTTAAACACACTTATTCTAGTTGACAAAGTCATAATTCACATCCAACAGTAATTTAGAGTCAAAAGATTAAATGTTAAAATTTCATCATTATAGACCATTTTGGGATCGTTCGACAGGTCCGGAGTCATCGTTTTTCATCCGAAAATTGATTTTTTGGACTGTACCAAAAATGATTCAAAATGTCAATTGGATCATGCCTCATGTTGAATAACCACTTTTTAAACCCTCACAGTGACCAAAATTGCCATTTTTACAAAGTTTTGCTTACTCAAAAGCTTCAATTTTGACCCGTTTCAGGCACAGAAATGACTTTAAACACACTTACTTTAGTTGACAAAGTCCTAATTCACATCCAACAGTAATTTAGAGCCAAAAGATTAAATGTTAAAATTTCATCATTATAGACCATTTTGGGATCGTTCGACAGGTCCGGAGTCATCGTTTTTCATCCGAAAATTGATTTTTTGGACTGTACCAACAATGATTCAAAATGTCAATTGGATCATGCCTCATGTTGAATAACCACTTTTTAAACCCCCACAGTGACCAAAATTGCCATTTTTACAGAGTTTTGCTTACTCAAAAGCTTCCATTTTGACCCGTTTCAGGCACAGAAATGACTTTAAACACACTTATTCTAGTTGACAAAGTCATAATTCACATCCAACAGTAATTTAGAGTCAAAAGATTAAATGTTGAAATTTCATCATTATAGACCATTTTGGTATCGTTCGACAGGTCCGGAGTCATTGTTTTTCATCCGAAAATTGATTTTTTGGACTGTACCAAAAATGATTCAAAATGTCAATTGGATCACGCCTCATGTTGAATAACCACTTTTTAAACCCTCACAGTGACCAAAATTGCCATTTTTACAGAGTTTTTCTTACTCAAAAGCTTCAATTTTGACCCGTTTCAGGCACAGAAATGACTTTAAACACACTTATTTTAGTTGACAAAGTCATAATTCACATCCAACAGTAATTTAGAGTCAAAAGATTAAATGTTAAAATTTCATCATTATAGACCATTTTGGGATCGTTCGACAGGTCCGGAGTCATCGTTTTTCATCCGAAAATTGATTTTTTGGACTGTACCAAAAATGATTCAAAATGTCAATTGGATCATGCCTCATGTTGAATAACCACTTTTTAAACCCTCACAGTGACAAAAAATTGGCATTTTTACAGACTTTTGCTTACTCAAAAGCTTCCATTTTGACCCGTTTCAGGCACAGAAATGACTTTAAACACACTTATTCTAGTTGACAAAGTCATAATTCACATCCAACAGTCATTTAGAGTCAAAAGATTAAATGTTGAAATTTCATCCATATTGACCATTTTGGGATCGTTCGACAGGTCCGGAGTCATCGTTTTTCATCCGAAAATAGATTTTTTGGACTGTACCAAAAATGATTCAAAATGTCAATTGGATCATGCCTCATGTTGAATAACCACTTTTTAAACCCTCACAGTGACCAAAATTGCCATTTTTACAGAGTTTTGCTTACTCAAAAGCTTCCATTTTGACCCGTTTCAGTTACAGAAATGACTTTAAACACACTTATTCTAGTTGACAAAGTCATAATTCACATCCAACAGTAATTTAGAGTCAAAAGATTAAATGTTGAAATTTCATCATTATAGACCATTTTGGTATCGTTCGACAGGTCCGGAGTCATCGTTTTTCATCCGAAAATTGATTTTTTGGACTGTACCAACAATGATTCAAAATGTCAATTGGATCATGCCTCATGTTGAATAACCACTTTTTAAACCCTCACAGTGACCAAAATTGCCATTTTTACAGAGTTTTGCATACTCAAAAGCTTCAATTTTGACCCGTTTCAGGCACAGAAATGACTTTAAACACACTTATTTTAGTTGACAAAGTCCTAATTCACATCCAACAGTAATTTAGAGTCAAAAGATTAAATGTTAAACTTTCATCATTATAGACCATTTTGGGATCGTTCGACAGGTCCGGAGTCATCGTTTTTCATCCGAAAATTGATTTTTTGGACTGTACCAAAAATGATTCAAAATGTCAATTGGATCATGCCTCATGTTGAATAACCACTTTTTAAACCCTCACAGTGACCAAAATTGCCATTTTTACAGAGTTTTGCTTACTCAAAAGCTTCCATTTTGACCCGTTTCAGGCACAGAAATGACTTTAAACACACTTATTCTAGTTGACAAAGTCATAATTCACATCCAACAGTAATTTAGAGTCAAAAGATTAAATGTTAAAATTTCATCATTATAGACCATTTTGGGATCGTTCGACAGTCATCGTTTTTCATCCGAAAATAGATTTTTTAGACTGTACCAAAAATGATTCAAAATGTCAATTGGATCATGCCTCATGTTGAATAACCACTTTTTAAACCCTCACAGTGACAAAAAATTGCCATTTTTACAGAGTTTTGCTTACTCAAAAGCTTCCATTTTGACCCGTTTCAGGCACAGAAATGACTTTAAACACACTTATTCTAGTTGACAAAGTCATAATTCACATCCAACAGTCATTTAGAGTCAAAAGATTAAATGTTGAAATTTCATCCATATTGACCATTTTGGGATCGTTCGACAGGTCCGGAGTCATCGTTTTTCATCCGAAAATAGATTTTTTGGACTGTACCAAAAATGATTCAAAATGTCAATTGAATCATGCCTCATGTTGAATAACCACTTTTTAAACCCTCACAGTGACCAAAATTGCCATTTTTACAGAGTTTTGCTTACTCAAAAGCTTCCATTTTGACCCGTTTCAGTTACAGAAATGACTTTAAACACACTTATTCTAGTTGACAAAGTCATAATTCACATCCAACAGTAATTTAGAGTCAAAAGATTAAATGTTGAAATTTCATCATTATAGACCATTTCATGATCGTTCGACAGGTCCGGAGTCATCGTTTTTCATCCGAAAATGTATTTTTTGGACTGTACCAAAAATGATTCAAAATGTCAATTGGATCATGCCTCATGTTGAATAACCACTTTTTAAACCCTCACAGTGACCAAAATTGCCATTTTTACAGAGTTTTGCTTACTCAAAAGCTTCCATTTTGACCCGTTTCAGGCACAGAAACGACTTTAAACACACTTATTCTACTTGACAAAGTCAGAATTCACATCCAACAGTAATTTAGAGTCAAAAGATTAAATGTTGAAATTTCATCATTATAGACCATTTTGGTATCGTTCGACAGGTCCGGAGTCATCGTTTTTCATCCGAAAATTGATTTTTTGGACTGTACCAGAAATGATTCAAAATGTCAATTGGATCATGCCTCATGTTGAATAACCACTTTTTAAACCCTCACAGTGACCAAAATTGCCATTTTTACAGAGTTTTGCTTACTCAAAAGCTTCAATTTTGACCCGTTTCAGGCACAGAAATGACTTTAAACACACTTATTTTAGTTGACAAAGTCCTAATTCACATCCAACAGTAATTTAGAGTCAAAAGATTAAATGTTAAAATTTCATCATTATAGACCATTTTGGGATCGTTCGACAGGTCCGGAGTCATCGTTTTTCATCCGAAAATGGATTTTTTGGACTGTACCAAAAATTATTCAAAATGTCAATTGGATCATGCCTCATGTTGAATAACCACTTTTTAAACCCTCACAATGACCAAAATTGCCATTTTTACAGAGTTTGCGTACTCAAAAGCTTCCATTTTGACCCGTTTCAGTTACAGAAATGACTTTAAACACACTTATTCTAGTTGACAAAGTCATAATTCACATCCAACAGTAATTTAGAGTCAAAAGATTAAATGTTGAAATTTCATCATTATAGACCATTTTGGTATCGTTCGACAGGTCCGGAGTCATCGTTTTTCATCCGAAAATTGATTTTTTGGACTGTACCAACAATGATTCAAAATGTCAATTGGATCATGCCTCATGTTGAATAACCACTTTTTAAACCCCCACAGTGACCAAAATTGCCATTTTTACAGAGTTTTGCTTACTCAAAAGCTTCCATTTTGACCCGTTTCAGGCACAGAAATGACTTTAAACACACTTATTCTAGTTGACAAAGTCATAATTCACATCCAACAGTAATTTAGAGTCAAAAGATTAAATGTTGAAATTTCATCATTATAGACCATTTTATGATCGTTCGACAGGTCCGGAGTCATCGTTTTTCATCCGAAAATTGATTTTTTGGACTGTACCAAAAATGATTCAAAATGTCAATTGGATCATGCCTCATGTTGAAGAACCACTTTTTAAACCCTCACAGTGACAAAAAATTGCCATTTTTACAGAGTTTTGCTTACTCAAAAGCTTCCATTTTGACCCGTTTCAGGCACAGAAATGACTTAAAACACACTTATTCTAGTTGACAAAGTCATAATTCACATCCAACAGTAATTTAGAGTCAAAAGATTAAATGTTAAAATTTCATCATTATAGACCATTTTGGGATCGTTCGACAGGTCCGGAGTCATCGTTTTTCATCCGAAAATTGATTTTTTGGACTGTACCAAAAATGATTCAAAATGTCAATTGGATCATGCCTCATGTTGAATAACCACTTTTTAAACCCTCACAGTGACCAAAATTGCCATTTTTACAGAGTTTTTCTTACTCAAAAGCTTCAATTTTGACCCGTTTCAGGCACAGAAATGACTTTAAACACACTTATTTTAGTTGACAAAGTCATAATTCACATCCAACAGTAATTTAGAGTCAAAAGATTAAATGTTAAAATTTCATCATTATAGACCATTTTGGGATCGTTCGACAGGTCCGGAGTCATCGTTTTTCATCCGAAAATAGATTTTTTGGACTGTACCAAAAATGATTCAAAATGTCAATTGGATCATGCCTCATGTTGAATAACCACTTTTTAAACCCTCACAGTGACCAAAATTGCCATTTTTACAGAGTTTTGCTTACTCAAAAGCTTCCATTTTGACCCGTTTCAGTTACAGAAATGACTTTAAACACACTTATTCTAGTTGACAAAGTCATAATTCACATCCAACAGTAATTTAGAGTCAAAAGATTAAATGTTAAAATTTCATCATTATAGACCATTTTGGGATCGTTCGACAGGTCCGGAGTCATCGTTTTTCATCCGAAAATTGATTTTTTGGACTGTACCAAAAATGATTCAAAATGTCAATTGGATCATGCCTCATGTTGAATAACCACTTTTTAAACCCTCACAGTGACCAAAATTGCCATTTTTACAGAGTTTTTCTTACTCAAAAGCTTCAATTTTGACCCGTTTCAGGCACAGAAATGACTTTAAACACACTTATTTTAGTTGACAAAGTCATAATTCACATCCAACAGTAATTTAGAGTCAAAAGATTAAATGTTAAAATTTCATCATTATAGACCATTTTGGGATCGTTCGACAGGTCCGGAGTCATCGTTTTTCATCCGAAAATTGATTTTTTGGACTGTACCAAAAATGATTCAAAATGTCAATTGGATCATGCCTCATGTTGAATAACCACTTTTTAAACCCTCACAGTGACAAAAAATTGCCATTTTTACAGAGTTTTGCTTACTCAAAAGCTTCCATTTTGACCCGTTTCAGGCACAGAAATGACTTTAAACACACTTATTCTAGTTGACAAAGTCATAATTCACATCCAACAGTCATTTAGAGTCAAAAGATTAAATGTTGAAATTTCATCCATATTGACCATTTTGGGATCGTTCGACAGGTCCGGAGTCATCGTTTTTCATCCGAAAATAGATTTTTTGGACTGTACCAAAAATGATTCAAAATGTCAATTGGATCATGCCTCATGTTGAATAACCACTTTTTAAACCCTCACAGTGACCAAAATTGCCATTTTTACAGAGTTTTGCTTACTCAAAAGCTTCCATTTTGACCCGTTTCAGTTACAGAAATGACTTTAAACACACTTATTCTAGTTGACAAAGTCATAATTCACATCCAACAGTAATTTAGAGTCAAAAGATTAAATGTTGAAATTTCATCATTATAGACCATTTTGGTATCGTTCGACAGGTCCGGAGTCATCGTTTTTCATCCGAAAATTGATTTTTTGGACTGTACCAACAATGATTCAAAATGTCAATTGGATCATGCCTCATGTTGAATAACCACTTTTTAAACCCTCACAGTGACCAAAATTGCCATTTTTACAAAGTTTTGCTTACTCAAAAGCTTCAATTTTGACCCGTTTCAGGCACAGAAATGACTTTAAACACACTTACTTTAGTTGACAAAGTCCTAATTCACATCCAACAGTAATTTAGAGCCAAAAGATTAAATGTTAAAATTTCATCATTATAGACCATTTTGGGATCGTTCGACAGGTCCGGAGTCATCGTTTTTCATCCGAAAATTGATTTTTTGGACTGTACCAAAAATGATTCAAAATGTCAATTGGATCATGCCTCATGTTGAATAACCACTTTTTAAACCCTCACAGTGACAAAAAATTGCCATTTTTACAGAGTTTTGCTTACTCAAAAGCTTCCATTTTGACCCGTTTCAGGCACAGAAATGACTTTAAACACACTTATTCTAGTTGACAAAGTCATAATTCACATCCAACAGTCATTTAGAGTCAAAAGATTAAATGTTGAAATTTCATCCATATTGACCATTTTGGGATCGTTCGACAGGTCCGGAGTCATCGTTTTTCATCCGAAAATAGATTTTTTGGACTGTACCAAAAATGATTCAAAATGTCAATTGGATCATGCCTCATGTTGAATAACCACTTTTTAAACCCTCACAGTGACCAAAATTGCCATTTTTACAGAGTTTTGCTTACTCAAAAGCTTCCATTTTGACCCGTTTCAGTTACAGAAATGACTTTAAACACACTTATTCTAGTTGACAAAGTCATAATTCACATCCAACAGTAATTTAGAGTCAAAAGATTAAATGTTGAAATTTCATCATTATAGACCATTTTGGTATCGTTCGACAGGTCCGGAGTCATCGTTTTTCATCCGAAAATTGATTTTTTGGACTGTACCAACAATGATTCAAAATGTCAATTGGATCATGCCTCATGTTGAATAACCACTTTTTAAACCCTCACAGTGACCAAAATTGCCATTTTTACAGAGTTTTGCATACTCAAAAGCTTCAATTTTGACCCGTTTCAGGCACAGAAATGACTTTAAACACACTTATTTTAGTTGACAAAGTCCTAATTCACATCCAACAGTAATTTAGAGTCAAAAGATTAAATGTTAAACTTTCATCATTATAGACCATTTTGGGATCGTTCGACAGGTCCGGAGTCATCGTTTTTCATCCGAAAATTGATTTTTTGGACTGTACCAAAAATGATTCAAAATGTCAATTGGATCATGCCTCATGTTGAATAACCACTTTTTAAACCCTCACAGTGACCAAAATTGCCATTTTTACAGAGTTTTGCTTACTCAAAAGCTTCCATTTTGACCCGTTTCAGGCACAGAAATGACTTTAAACACACTTATTCTAGTTGACAAAGTCATAATTCACATCCAACAGTCATTTAGAGTCAAAAGATTAAATGTTAAAATGTCATCATTATAGACCATTTTGGGATCGTTCGACAGGTCCGGAGTCATTGTTTTTCATCCGAAAATTGATTTTTTGGACTGTACCAAAAATGATTCAAAATGTCAATTGGATCATGCCTCATGTTGAATAACCACTTTTTAAACCCTCACAGTGACCAAAATTGCCATTTTTACAGAGTTTTTCTTACTCAAAAGCTTCAATTTTGACCCGTTTCAGGCACAGAAATGACTTTAAACACACTTATTTTAGTTGACAAAGTCATAATTCACATCCAACAGTAATTTAGAGTCAAAAGATTAAATGTTAAAATTTCATCATTATAGACCATTTTGGGATCGTTCGACAGGTCCGGAGTCATCGTTTTTCATCCGAAAATTGATTTTTTGGACTGTACCAAAAATGATTCAAAATGTCAATTGGATCATGCCTCATGTTGAATAACCACTTTTTAAACCCTCACAGTGACAAAAAATTGCCATTTTTACAGAGTTTTGCTTACTCAAAAGCTTCCATTTTGACCCGTTTCAGGCACAGAAATGACTTTAAACACACTTATTCTAGTTGACAAAGTCATAATTCACATCCAACAGTCATTTAGAGTCAAAAGATTAAATGTTGAAATTTCATCCATATTGACCATTTTGGGATCGTTCGACAGGTCCGGAGTCATCGTTTTTCATCCGAAAATAGATTTTTTGGACTGTACCAAAAATGATTCAAAATGTCAATTGGATCATGCCTCATGTTGAATAACCACTTTTTAAACCCTCACAGTGACCAAAATTGCCATTTTTACAGAGTTTTGCTTACTCAAAAGCTTCCATTTTGACCCGTTTCAGTTACAGAAATGACTTTAAACACACTTATTCTAGTTGACAAAGTCATAATTCACATCCAACAGTAATTTAGAGTCAAAAGATTAAATGTTGAAATTTCATCATTATAGACCATTTTGGTATCGTTCGACAGGTCCGGAGTCATCGTTTTTCATCCGAAAATTGATTTTTTGGACTGTACCAACAATGATTCAAAATGTCAATTGGATCATGCCTCATGTTGAATAACCACTTTTTAAACCCTCACAGTGACCAAAATTGCCATTTTTACAAAGTTTTGCTTACTCAAAAGCTTCAATTTTGACCCGTTTCAGGCACAGAAATGACTTTAAACACACTTACTTTAGTTGACAAAGTCCTAATTCACATCCAACAGTAATTTAGAGCCAAAAGATTAAATGTTAAAATTTCATCATTATAGACCATTTTGGGATCGTTCGACAGGTCCGGAGTCATCGTTTTTCATCCGAAAATTGATTTTTTGGACTGTACCAAAAATGATTCAAAATGTCAATTGGATCATGCCTCATGTTGAATAACCACTTTTTAAACCCTCACAGTGACAAAAAATTGCCATTTTTACAGAGTTTTGCTTACTCAAAAGCTTCCATTTTGACCCGTTTCAGGCACAGAAATGACTTTAAACACACTTATTCTAGTTGACAAAGTCATAATTCACATCCAACAGTCATTTAGAGTCAAAAGATTAAATGTTGAAATTTCATCCATATTGACCATTTTGGGATCGTTCGACAGGTCCGGAGTCATCGTTTTTCATCCGAAAATAGATTTTTTGGACTGTACCAAAAATGATTCAAAATGTCAATTGGATCATGCCTCATGTTGAATAACCACTTTTTAAACCCTCACAGTGACCAAAATTGCCATTTTTACAGAGTTTTGCTTACTCAAAAGCTTCCATTTTGACCCGTTTCAGTTACAGAAATGACTTTAAACACACTTATTCTAGTTGACAAAGTCATAATTCACATCCAACAGTAATTTAGAGTCAAAAGATTAAATGTTGAAATTTCATCATTATAGACCATTTTGGTATCGTTCGACAGGTCCGGAGTCATCGTTTTTCATCCGAAAATTGATTTTTTGGACTGTACCAACAATGATTCAAAATGTCAATTGGATCATGCCTCATGTTGAATAACCACTTTTTAAACCCTCACAGTGACCAAAATTGCCATTTTTACAGAGTTTTGCATACTCAAAAGCTTCAATTTTGACCCGTTTCAGGCACAGAAATGACTTTAAACACACTTATTTTAGTTGACAAAGTCCTAATTCACATCCAACAGTAATTTAGAGTCAAAAGATTAAATGTTAAACTTTCATCATTATAGACCATTTTGGGATCGTTCGACAGGTCCGGAGTCATTGTTTTTCATCCGAAAATTGATTTTTTGGACTGTACCAAAAATGATTCAAAATGTCAATTGGATCATGCCTCATGTTGAATAACCACTTTTTAAACCCTCACAGTGACCAAAATTGCCATTTTTACAGAGTTTTTCTTACTCAAAAGCTTCAATTTTGACCCGTTTCAGGCACAGAAATGACTTTAAACACACTTATTTTAGTTGACAAAGTCATAATTCACATCCAACAGTAATTTAGAGTCAAAAGATTAAATGTTAAAATTTCATCATTATAGACCATTTTGGGATCGTTCGACAGGTCCGGAGTCATCGTTTTTCATCCGAAAATTGATTTTTTGGACTGTACCAAAAATGATTCAAAATGTCAATTGGATCATGCCTCATGTTGAATAACCACTTTTTAAACCCTCACAGTGACAAAAAATTGCCATTTTTACAGAGTTTTGCTTACTCAAAAGCTTCCATTTTGACCCGTTTCAGGCACAGAAATGACTTTAAACACACTTATTCTAGTTGACAAAGTCATAATTCACATCCAACAGTCATTTAGAGTCATAAGATTAAATGTTGAAATTTCATCCATATTGACCATTTTGGGATCGTTCGACAGGTCCGGAGTCATCGTTTTTCATCCGAAAATAGATTTTTTGGACTGTACCAAAAATGATTCAAAATGTCAATTGGATCATGCCTCATGTTGAATAACCACTTTTTAAACCCTCACAGTGACCAAAATTGCCATTTTTACAGAGTTTTGCTTACTCAAAAGCTTCCATTTTGACCCGTTTCAGTTACAGAAATGACTTTAAACACACTTATTCTAGTTGACAAAGTCATAATTCACATCCAACAGTAATTTAGAGTCAAAAGATTAAATGTTGAAATTTCATCATTATAGACCATTTCATGATCGTTCGACAGGTCCGGAGTCATCGTTTTTCATCCGCAAATTCATTTTTTGGACTGTACCAAAAATGATTCAAAATGTCAATTGGATCATGCCTCATGTTGAATAACCACTTTTTAAACCCTCACAGTGACCAAAATTGCCATTTTTACAGAGTTTTGCTTACTCAAAAGCTTCCATTTTGACCCGTTTCAGGCACAGAAATGACTTTAAACACACTTATTTTTAGTTGACAAAGTCCTAATTCACATCCAACAGTAATTTAGAGTCAAAAGATTAAATGTTAAAATTTCATCATTATAGACCATTTTGGGATCGTTCGACAGGTCCGGAGTCATCGTTTTTCATCCGAAAATTGATTTTTTGGATTGTACCAAAAATGATTCAAAATGTCAATTGGATCATGCCTCATGTTGAATAACCACTTTTTAAACCCTCACAGTGACAAAAAATTGCCATTTTTACAGAGTTTTGCTTACTCAAAAGCTTCCATTTTGACCCGTTTCAGGCACAGAAATGACTTTAAACACACTTATTCTAGTTGACAAAGTCATAATTCACATCCAACAGTCATTTAGAGTCAAAAGATTAAATGTTGAAATTTCATCATTATAGACCATTTTGGGATCGTTCGACAGGTCCGGAGTCATCGTTTTTCATCCGAAAATTGATTTTTTGGACTGTACCAAAAATTATTCAAAATGTCAATTGGATCATACCTCATGTTGAATAAACACTTTTTAAACCCTCACAGTGACCAAAATTGCCATTTTTACAGAGTTTTGCTTACTCAAAAGCTTCAATTTTGACCCGTTTCAGGCACAGAAATGACTTTAAACACACTTATTTTAGTTGACAAAGTCCTAATTCACATCCAACAGTAATTTAGAGTCAAAAGATTAAATGTTAAAATTTCATCATTATAGACCATTTTGGGATCGCTCGACAGGTCCGGAGTCATCGTTTTTCATCCGAAAATTGATTTTTTGGACTGTACAAAAAATGATTCAAAATGTCAATTGGATCATGCCTCATGTTGAATAACCACTTTTTAAACCCTCACAGTGACAAAAAATTGCCATTTTTACAGAGTTTTGCTTACTCAAAAGCTTCAATTTTGACCCGTTTCAGGCACAGAAATGACTTTAAACACACTTATTTTAGTTGACAAAGTCCTAATTCACATCCAACAGTAATTTAGAGTCAAAAGATTAAATGTTGAAATTTCATCATTATAGACCATTTTGGGATCGTTCGACAGGTCCGGAGTCATCGTTTTTCATCCGAAAATTGATTTTTTGGACTGTACCAAAAATGATTCAAAATGTCAATTGGATCATGCCTCATGTTGAATAACCACTTTTTAAACCCTCACAGTGACCAAAATTGCCATTTTTACAGAGTTTTGCTTACTCAAAAGCTTCCATTTTGACCCGTTTCAGGCACAGAAATGACTTTAAACACACTTATTCTAGTTGACAAAGTCATAATTCACATCCAACAGTCATTTAGAGTCAAAAGATTAAATGTTAAAATGTCATCATTATAGACCATTTTGGGATCGTTCGACAGGTCCGGAGTCATCGTTTTTCATCCGAAAATAGATTTTTTGGACTGTACCAAAAATGATTCAAAATGTCAATTGGATCATGCCTCATGTTGAATAACCACTTTTTAAACCCTCACAGTGACAAAAAATTGCCATTTTTACAGAGTTTTGCTTACTCAAAAGCTTCCATTTTGACCCGTTTCAGGCACAGAAATGACTTTAAACACACTTATTCTAGTTGACAAAGTCATAATTCACATCCAACAGTCATTTAGAGTCAAAAGATTAAATGTTGAAATTTCATCCATATTGACCATTTTGGGATCGTTCGACAGGTCCGGAGTCATCGTTTTTCATCCGAAAATAGATTTTTTGGACTGTACCAAAAATGATTCAAAATGTCAATTGGATCATGCCTCATGTTGAATAACCACTTTTTAAACCCTCACAGTGACCAAAATTGCCATTTTTACAGAGTTTTGCTTACTCAAAAGCTTCCATTTTGACCCGTTTCAGTTACAGAAATGACTTTAAACACACTTATTCTAGTTGACAAAGTCATAATTCACATCCAACAGTAATTTAGAGTCAAAAGATTAAATGTTGAAATTTCATCATTATAGACCATTTTGGTATCGTTCGACAGGTCCGGAGTCATCGTTTTTCATCCGAAAATTGATTTTTTGGACTGTACCAACAATGATTCAAAATGTCAATTGGATCATGCCTCATGTTGAATAACCACTTTTTAAACCCCCACAGTGACCAAAATTGCCATTTTTACAGAGTTTTGCTTACTCAAAAGCTTCCATTTTGACCCGTTTCAGGCACAGAAATGACTTTAAACACACTTATTCTAGTTGACATAGTCATAATTCACATCCAACAGTAATTTAGAGTCAAAAGATTAAATGTTGAAATTTCATCATTATAGACCATTTCATGATCGTTCGACAGGTCCGGAGTCATCGTTTTTCATCCGAAAATGTATTTTTTGGACTGTACCAAAAATGATTCAAAATGTCAATTGGATCATGCCTCATGTTGAATAACCACTTTTTAAACCCTCACAGTGACCAAAATTGCCATTTTTACAGAGTTTTGCTTACTCAAAAGCTTCCATTTTGACCCGTTTCAGGCACAGAAATGACTTTAAACACACTTATTCTACTTGACAAAGTCAGAATTCACATCCAACAGTAATTTAGAGTCAAAAGATTAAATGTTGAAATTTCATCATTATAGACCATTTTGGTATCGTTCGACAGGTCCGGAGTCATCGTTTTTCATCCGAAAATTGATTTTTTGGACTGTACCAAAAATGATTCAAAATGTCAATTGGATCATGCCTCATGTTGAATAACCACTTTTTAAACCCTCACAGTGACCAAAATTGCCATTTTTACAGAGTTTTGCTTACTCAAAAGCTTCAATTTTGACCCGTTTCAGGCACAGAAATGACTTTAAACACACTTATTTTAGTTGACAAAGTCCTAATTCACATCCAACAGTAATTTAGAGTCAAAAGATTAAATGTTAAAATTTCATCATTATAGACCATTTTGGGATCGTTCGACAGGTCCGGAGTCATCGTTTTTCATCCGAAAATTGATTTTTTGGACTGTACCAAAAATGATTCAAAATGTCAATTGGATCATGCCTCATGTTGAATAACCACTTTTTAAACCCTCACAGTGACAAAAAATTGCCATTTTTACAGAGTTTTGCTTACTCAAAAGCTTCCATTTTGACCCGTTTCAGGCACAGAAATGACTTTAAACACACTTATTCTAGTTGACAAAGTCATAATTCACATCCAACAGTCATTTAGAGTCAAAAGATTAAATGTTGAAATTTCATCATTATAGACCATTTTGGGATCGTTCGACATGTCCGGAGTGATCGTTTTTCATCCGAAAATTAATTTTTTGGACTGTACCAAAAATGATTCAAAATGTCAATTGGATCATGCCTCATGTTGAATAACCACTTTTTAAACCCTCACAGTGACCAAAATTGCCATTTTTACAGAGTTTTGCTTACTCAAAAGCTTCCATTTTGACCCGTTTCAGGCACAGAAATGACTTTAAACACACTTATTCTAGTTGACAAAGTCATAATTCACATCCAACAGTAATTTAGAGTCAAAAGATTAAATGTTGAAATTTCATCATTATAGACCATTTTGGTATCGTTCGACAGGTCCGGAGTCATCGTTTTTCATCCGAAAATTGATTTTTTGGACTGTACCAAAAATGATTCAAAATGTCAATTGGATCATGCCTCATGTTGAATAACCACTTTTTAAACCCTCACAGTGACCAAAATTGCCATTTTTACAGAGTTTTGCTTACTCAAAAGCTTCAATTTTGACCCGTTTCAGGCACAGAAATGACTTTAAACACACTTATTTTAGTTGACAAAGTCCTAATTCACATCCAACAGTAATTTAGAGTCAAAAGATTAAATGTTAAAATTTCATCATTATAGACCATTTTGGGATCGTTCGACAGGTCCGGAGTCATCGTTTTTCATCCGAAAATTGATTTTTTGGACTGTACCAAAAATGATTCAAAATGTCAATTGGATCATGCCTCATGTTGAATAACCACTTTTTAAACCCTCACAGTGACAAAAAATTGCCATTTTTACAGAGTTTTGCTTACTCAAAAGCTTCCATTTTGACCCGTTTCAGGCACAGAAATGACTTTAAACACACTTATTCTAGTTGACAAAGTCATAATTCACATCCAACAGTCATTTAGAGTCAAAAGATTAAATGTTGAAATTTCATCATTATAGACCATTTTGGGATCGTTCGACAGGTCCGGAGTCATCGTTTTTCATCTGAAAATTAATTTTTGGGACTGTACCAAAAATGATTCAAAATGTCAATTGGATCATGCCTCATGTTGAATAACCACTTTTTAAACCCTCACAGTGACCAAAATTGCCATTTTTACAGAGTTTTGCTTACTCAAAAGCTTCCATTTTGACCCGTTTCAGGCACAGAAATGACTTTAAACACACTTATTCTAGTTGATAAAGTCATAATTCACATCCAACAGTAATTTAGAGTCAAAAGATTAAATGTTGAAATTTCATCATTATAGACCATTTTGGTATCGTTCGACAGGTCCGGAGTCATCGTTTTTCATCCGAAAATTGATTTTTTGGACTGTAACAAAAATGATTCAAAATGTCAATTGGATCATGCCTCATGTTGAATAACCACTTTTTAACCCCTCACAGTGACCAAAATTGCCATTTTTACAGAGTTTTGCTTACTCAAAAGCTTCAATTTTGACCCGTTTCAGGCACAGAAATGACTTTAAACACACTTATTTTAGTTGACAAAGTCCTAATTCACATCCAACAGTAATTTAGAGTCAAAAGATTAAATGTTAAAATTTCATCATTATAGACCATTTTGGGATCGTTCGACAGGTCCGGAGTCATCGTTTTTCATCCGAAAATTGATTTTTTGGACTGTACCAAAAATTATTCAAAATGTCAATTGGATCATACCTCATGTTGAATAAACACTTTTTAAACCCTCACAGTGACCAAAATTGCCATTTTTACAGAGTTTTGCTTACTCAAAAGCTTCAATTTTGACCCGTTTCAGGCACAGAAATGACTTTAAACACACTTATTTTAGTTGACAAAGTCCTAATTCACATCCAACAGTAATTTAGAGTCAAAAGATTAAATGTTAAAATTTCATCATTATAGACCATTTTGGGATCGCTCGACAGGTCCGGAGTCATCGTTTTTCATCCGAAAATAGATTTTTTGGACTGTACAAAAAATGATTCAAAATGTCAATTGGATCATGCCTCATGTTGAATAACCACTTTTTAAACCCTCACAGTGACAAAAAATTGCCATTTTTACAGAGTTTTGCTTACTCAAAAGCTTCCATTTTGACCCGTTTCAGGCACAGAAATGACTTTAAACACACTTATTCTAGTTGACAAAGTCATAATTCACATCCAACAGTCATTTAGAGTCAAAAGATTAAATGTTGAAATTTCATCATTATAGACCATTTTGGTATCGTTCGACAGGTCCGGAGTCATCGTTTTTCATCCGAAAATTGATTTTTTGGACTGTACCAACAATGATTCAAAATGTCAATTGGATCATGCCTCATGTTGAATAACCACTTTTTAAACCCCCACAGTGACCAAAATTGCCATTTTTACAGAGTTTTGCTTACTCAAAAGCTTCCATTTTGACCCGTTTCAGGCACAGAAATGACTTTAAACACACTTATTCTAGTTGACAAAGTCATAATTCACATCCAACAGTAATTTAGAGTCAAAAGATTAAATGTTGAAATTTCATCATTATAGACCATTTTATGATCGTTCGACAGGTCCGGAGTCATCGTTTTTCATCCGAAAATTGATTTTTTGGACTGTACCAAAAATGATTCAAAATGTCAATTGGATCATGCCTCATGTTGAATAACCACTTTTTAAACCCTCACAGTGACCAAAATTGCCATTTTTACAGAGTTTTGCTTACTCAAAAGCTTCCATTTTGACCCGTTTCAGGCACAGAAATGACTTTAAACACACTTATTCTAGTTGACAAAGTCCTAATTCACATCCAACAGTAATTTAGAGTCAAAAGATTAAATGTTGAAATTTCATCCATATTGACCATTTTGGGATCGTTCGACAGGTCCGGAGTCATCGTTTTTCATCCGAAAATTGATTTTTTGGACTGTACCAAAAATGATTCAAAATGTCAATTGGATCATGCCTCATGTTGAATAAACACTTTTTAAACCCTCACAGTGACCAAAATTGCCATTTTTACAGAGTTTTGCTTACTCAAAAGCTTTAATTTTGACCCGTTTCAGGCACAGAAATGACTTTAAACACACTTATTTTAGTTGACAAAGTCCTAATTCACATCCAACAGTCATTTAGAGTCAAAAGATTAAATGTTGAAATTTCATCATTATAGACCATTTTGGGATCGTTCGACAGGTCCGGAGTCATCGTTTTTCATCCGAAAATTAATTTTTTGGACTGTACCAAAAATGATTTAAAATGTCAATTGGATCATGCCTCATGTTGAATAACCACTTTTAAAACCCTCACAGTGACCAAAATTGCCATTTTTACAGAGTTTTGCTTACTCAAAAGCTTCCATTTTGACCCGTTTCAGGCACAGAAATGACTTTAAACACACTTATTCTAGTTGACAAAGTCATAATTCACATCCAACAGTAATTTAGAGTCAAAAGATTAAATGTTGAAATTTCATCATTATAGACCATTTTGGTATCGTTCGACAGGTCCGGAGTCATCGTTTTTCATCCGAAAATTGATTTTTTGGACTGTACCAAAAATTATTCAAAATGTCAATTGGATCATACCTCATGTTGAATAAACACTTTTTAAACCCTCACAGTGACCAAAATTGCCATTTTTACAGAGTTTTGCTTACTCAAAAGCTTCAATTTTGACCCGTTTCAGGCACAGAAATGACTTTAAACACACTTATTTTAGTTGACAAAGTCCTAATTCACATCCAACAGTAATTTAGAGTCAAAAGATTAAATGTTGAAATTTCATCATTATAGACCATTTTGGTATCGTTCGACAGGTCCGGAGTCATCGTTTTTCATCCGAAAATTGATTTTTTGGACTGTACCAACAATGATTCAAAATGTCAATTGGATCATGCCTCATGTTGAATAACCACTTTTTAAACCCTCACAGTGACCAAAATTGCCATTTTTACAGAGTTTTGCATACTCAAAAGCTTCAATTTTGACCCGTTTCAGGCACAGAAATGACTTTAAACACACTTATTTTAGTTGACAAAGTCCTAATTCACATCCAACAGTAATTTAGAGTCAAAAGATTAAATGTTAAATTTTCATCATTATAGACCATTTTGGGATCGTTCGACAGGTCCGGAGTCATCGTTTTTCATCCGAAAATTGATTTTTTGGACTGTACCAAAAATGATTCAAAATGTCAATTGGATCATGCCTCATGTTGAATAACCACTTTTTAAACCCTCACAGTGACCAAAATTGCCATTTTTACAGAGTTTTGCTTACTCAAAAGCTTCCATTTTGACCCGTTTCAGGCACAGAAATGACTTTAAACACACTTATTCTAGTTGACAAAGTCATAATTCACATCCAACAGTCATTTAGAGTCAAAAGATTAAATGTTAAAATGTCATCATTATAGACCATTTTGGGATCGTTCGACAGGTCCGGAGTCATTGTTTTTCATCCGAAAATTGATTTTTTGGACTGTACCAAAAATGATTCAAAATGTCAATTGGATCATGCCTCATGTTGAATAACCACTTTTTAAACCCTCACAGTGACCAAAATTGCCATTTTTACAGAGTTTTTCTTACTCAAAAGCTTCAATTTTGACCCGTTTCAGGCACAGAAATGACTTTAAACACACTTATTTTAGTTGACAAAGTCATAATTCACATCCAACAGTAATTTAGAGTCAAAAGATTAAATGTTAAAATTTCATCATTATAGACCATTTTGGGATCGTTCGACAGGTCCGGAGTCATCGTTTTTCATCCGAAAATAGATTTTTTGGACTGTACCAAAAATGATTCAAAATGTCAATTGGATCATGCCTCATGTTGAATAACCACTTTTTAAACCCTCACAGTGACAAAAAATTGCCATTTTTACAGAGTTTTGCTTACTCAAAAGCTTCCATTTTGACCCGTTTCAGGCACAGAAATGACTTTAAACACACTTATTCTAGTTGACAAAGTCATAATTCACATCCAACAGTCATTTAGAGTCAAAAGATTAAATGTTGAAATTTCATCCATATTGACCATTTTGGGATCGTTCGACAGGTCCGGAGTCATCGTTTTTCATCCGAAAATAGATTTTTTGGACTGTACCAAAAATGATTCAAAATGTCAATTGGATCATGCCTCATGTTGAATAACCACTTTTTAAACCCTCACAGTGACCAAAATTGCCATTTTTACAGAGTTTTGCTTACTCAAAAGCTTCCATTTTGACCCGTTTCAGTTACAGAAATGACTTTAAACACACTTATTCTAGTTGACAAAGTCATAATTCACATCCAACAGTCATTTAGAGTCAAAAGATTAAATGTTGAAATTTCATCATTATAGACCATTTTGGGATCGTTCGACAGGTCCGGAGTGATCGTTTTTCATCCGAAAATTAATTTTTTGGACTGTACCAAAAATGATTCAAAATGTCAATTGGATCATGCCTCATGTTGAATAACCACTTTTTAAACCCTCACAGTGACCAAAATTGCCATTTTTACAGAGTTTTGCTTACTCAAAAGCTTCCATTTTGACCCGTTTCAGGCACAGAAATGACTTTAAACACACTTATTCTAGTTGACAAAGTCATAATTCACATCCAACAGTAATTTAGAGTCAAAAGATTAAATGTTGAAATTTCATCATTATAGACCATTTTGGTATCGTTCGACAGGTCCGGAGTCATCGTTTTTCATCCGAAAATTGATTTTTTGGACTGTACCAAAAATGATTCAAAATGTCAATTGGATCATGCCTCATGTTGAATAACCACTTTTTAAACCCTCACAGTGACAAAAAATTGCCATTTTTACAGAGTTTTGCTTACTCAAAAGCTTCCATTTTGACCCGTTTCAGGCACAGAAATGACTTTAAACACACTTATTCTAGTTGACAAAGTCATAATTCACATCCAACAGTCATTTAGAGTCAAAAGATTAAATGTTGAAATTTCATCATTATAGACCATTTTGGGATCGTTCGACAGGTCCGGAGTCATCGTTTTTCATCTGAAAATTAATTTTTGGGACTGTACCAAAAATGATTCAAAATGTCAATTGGATCATGCCTCATGTTGAATAACCACTTTTTAAACCCTCACAGTGACAAAAAATTGCCATTTTTACAGAGTTTTGCTTACTCAAAAGCTTCCATTTTGACCCGTTTCAGGCACAGAAATGACTTTAAACACACTTATTTTAGTTGACAAAGTCCTAATTCACATCCAACAGTAATTTAGAGTCAAAAGATTAAATGTTAAAATTTCATCATTATAGACCATTTTGGGATCGTTCGACAGGTCCGGAGTCATCGTTTTTCATCCGAAAATTGATTTTTTGGACTGTACCAAAAATTATTCAAAATGTCAATTGGATCATACCTCATGTTGAATAAACACTTTTTAAACCCTCACAGTGACCAAAATTGCCATTTTTACAGAGTTTTGCTTACTCAAAAGCTTCAATTTTGACCCGTTTCAGGCACAGAAATGACTTTAAACACACTTATTTTAGTTGACAAAGTCCTAATTCACATCCAACAGTAATTTAGAGTCAAAAGATTAAATGTTAAAATTTCATCATTATAGACCATTTTGGGATCGCTCGACAGGTCCGGAGTCATCGTTTTTCATCCGAAAATTGATTTTTTGGACTGTACAAAAAATGATTCAAAATGTCAATTGGATCATGCCTCATGTTGAATAACCACTTTTTAAACCCTCACAGTGACAAAAATTGCCATTTTTACAGAGTTTTGCTTACTCAAAAGCTTCCATTTTGACCCGTTTCAGGCACAGAAATGACTTTAAACACACTTATTCTAGTTGACAAAGTCCTAATTCACATCCAACAGTAATTTAGAGTCAAAAGATTAAATGTTAAAATTTCATCATTATAGACCATTTTGGGATCGCTCGACATGTCCGGAGTCATCGTTTTTCATCCGAAAATTGATTTTTTGGACTGTACCAAAAATTATTCAAAATGTCAATTGGATCATACCTCATGTTGAATAACCACTTTTTAAACCCTCACAGTGACCAAAATTGCCATTTTTACAGAGTTTTGCTTACTCAAAAGCTTCAATTTTGACCCGTTTCAGGCACAGAAATGACTTTAAACACACTTATTTTAGTTGACAAAGTCCTAATTCACATCCAACAGTAATTTAGAGTCAAAAGATTAAATGTTAAAATTTCATCATTATAGACCATTTTGGGATCGCTCGACAGGTCCGGAGTCATCGTTTTTCATCCGAAAATTGATTTTTTGGACTGTACAAAAAATGATTCAAAATGTCAATTGGATCATGCCTCATGTTGAATAACCACTTTTTAAACCCTCACAGTGACAAAAATTGCCATTTTTACAGAGTTTTGCTTACTCAAAAGCTTCCATTTTGACCCGTTTCAGGCACAGAAATGACTTTAAACACACTTATTCTAGTTGACAAAGTCATAATTCACATCCAACAGTAATTTAGAGTCAAAAGATTAAATGTTGAAATTTCATCATTATAGACCATTTTGGTATCGTTCGACAGGTCCGGAGTCATCGTTTTTCATCCGAAAATTGATTTTTTGGACTGTACCAAAAATGATTCAAAATGTCAATTGGATCATGCCTCATGTTGAATAACCACTTTTTAACCCCTCACAGTGACCAAAATTGCCATTTTTACAGAGTTTTGCTTACTCAAAAGCTTCAATTTTGACCCGTTTCAGGCACAGAAATGACTTTAAACACACTTATTCTAGTTGACAAAGTCCTAATTCACATCCAACAGTAATTTAGAGTCAAAAGATTAAATGTTGAAATTTCATCCATATTGACCATTTTGGGATCGTTCGACAGGTCCGGAGTCATCGTTTTTCATCCGAAAATTGATTTTTTGGACTGTACCAAAAATTATTCAAAATGTCAATTGGATCATACCTCATGTTGAATAAACACTTTTTAAACCCTCACAGTGACCAAAATTGCCATTTTTACAGAGTTTTGCTTACTCAAAAGCTTCAATTTTGACCCGTTTCAGGCACAGAAATGACTTTAAACACACTTATTTTAGTTGACAAAGTCCTAATTCACATCCAACAGTAATTTAGAGTCAAAAGATTAAATGTTAAAATTTCATCATTATAGACCATTTTGGGATCGCTCGACAGGTCCGGAGTCATCGTTTTTCATCCGAAAATTGATTTTTTGGACTGTACAAAAAATGATTCAAAATGTCAATTGGATCATGCCTCATGTTGAATAACCACTTTTTAAACCCTCACAGTGACAAAAAATTGCCATTTTTACAGAGTTTTGCTTACTCAAAAGCTTCCATTTTGACCCGTTTCAGGCACAGAAATGACTTTAAACACACTTATTCTAGTTGACAAAGTCATAATTCACATCCAACAGTCATTTAGAGTCAAAAGATTAAATGTTGAAATTTCATCATTATAGACCATTTTGGTATCGTTCGACAGGTCCGGAGTCATCGTTTTTCATCCGAAAATTGATTTTTTGGACTGTACCAACAATGATTCAAAATGTCAATTGGATCATGCCTCATGTTGAATAACCACTTTTTAAACCCCCACAGTGACCAAAATTGCCATTTTTACAGAGTTTTGCTTACTCAAAAGCTTCCATTTTGACCCGTTTCAGGCACAGAAATGACTTTAAACACACTTATTCTAGTTGACAAAGTCATAATTCACATCCAACAGTAATTTAGAGTCAAAAGATTAAATGTTGAAATTTCATCATTATAGACCATTTTATGATCGTTCGACAGGTCCGGAGTCATCGTTTTTCATCCGAAAATTGATTTTTTGGACTGTACCAAAAATGATTCAAAATGTCAATTGGATCATGCCTCATGTTGAATAACCACTTTTTAAACCCTCACAGTGACCAAAATTGCCATTTTTACAGAGTTTTGCTTACTCAAAAGCTTCCATTTTGACCCGTTTCAGGCACAGAAATGACTTTAAACACACTTATTCTAGTTGACAAAGTCCTAATTCACATCCAACAGTAATTTAGAGTCAAAAGATTAAATGTTGAAATTTCATCCATATTGACCATTTTGGGATCGTTCGACAGGTCCGGAGTCATCGTTTTTCATCCGAAAATTGATTTTTTGGACTGTACCAAAAATGATTCAAAATGTCAATTGGATCATGCCTCATGTTGAATAAACACTTTTTAAACCCTCACAGTGACCAAAATTGCCATTTTTACAGAGTTTTGCTTACTCAAAAGCTTTAATTTTGACCCGTTTCAGGCACAGAAATGACTTTAAACACACTTATTTTAGTTGACAAAGTCCTAATTCACATCCAACAGTCATTTAGAGTCAAAAGATTAAATGTTGAAATTTCATCATTATAGACCATTTTGGTATCGTTCGACAGGTCCGGAGTCATCGTTTTTCATCCGAAAATTGATTTTTTGGACTGTACCAACAATGATTCAAAATGTCAATTGGATCATGCCTCATGTTGAATAACCACTTTTTAAACCCTCACAGTGACCAAAATTGCCATTTTTACAGAGTTTTGCATACTCAAAAGCTTCAATTTTGACCCGTTTCAGGCACAGAAATGACTTTAAACACACTTATTTTAGTTGACAAAGTCCTAATTCACATCCAACAGTAATTTAGAGTCAAAAGATTAAATGTTAAACTTTCATTTATATAGACCATTTTGGGATCGTTCGACAGGTCCGGAGTCATCGTTTTTCATCCGAAAATTGATTTTTTGGACTGTACCAAAAATGATTCAAAATGTCAATTGGATCATGCCTCATGTTGAATAACCACTTTTTAAACCCTCACAGTGACCAAAATTGCCATTTTTACAGAGTTTTGCTTACTCAAAAGCTTCCATTTTGACCCGTTTCAGGCACAGAAATGACTTTAAACACACTTATTCTAGTTGACAAAGTCATAATTCACATCCAACAGTCATTTAGAGTCAAAAGATTAAATGTTAAAATGTCATCATTATAGACCATTTTGGGATCGTTCGACAGGTCCGGAGTCATTGTTTTTCATCCGAAAATTGATTTTTTGGACTGTACCAAAAATGATTCAAAATGTCAATTGGATCATGCCTCATGTTGAATAACCACTTTTTAAACCCTCACAGTGACCAAAATTGCCATTTTTACAGAGTTTTTCTTACTCAAAAGCTTCAATTTTGACCCGTTTCAGGCACAGAAATGACTTTAAACACACTTATTTTAGTTGACAAAGTCATAATTCACATCCAACAGTAATTTAGAGTCAAAAGATTAAATGTTAAAATTTCATCATTATAGACCATTTTGGGATCGTTCGACAGGTCCGGAGTCATCGTTTTTCATCCGAAAATAGATTTTTTGGACTGTACCAAAAATGATTCAAAATGTCAATTGGATCATGCCTCATGTTGAATAACCACTTTTTAAACCCTCACAGTGACAAAAAATTGCCATTTTTACAGAGTTTTGCTTACTCAAAAGCTTCCATTTTGACCCGTTTCAGGCACAGAAATGACTTTAAACACACTTATTCTAGTTGACAAAGTCATAATTCACATCCAACAGTCATTTAGAGTCAAAAGATTAAATGTTGAAATTTCATCCATATTGACCATTTTGGGATCGTTCGACAGGTCCGGAGTCATCGTTTTTCATCCGAAAATAGATTTTTTGGACTGTACCAACAATGATTCAAAATGTCAATTGGATCATGCCTCATGTTGAATAACCACTTTTTAAACCCCCACAGTGACCAAAATTGCCATTTTTACAGAGTTTTGCTTACTCAAAAGCTTCCATTTTGACCCGTTTCAGGCACAGAAATGACTTTAAACACACTTATTCTAGTTGACATAGTCATAATTCACATCCAACAGTAATTTAGAGTCAAAAGATTAAATGTTGAAATTTCATCATTATAGACCATTTCATGATCGTTCGACAGGTCCGGAGTCATCGTTTTTCATCCGAAAATGTATTTTTTGGACTGTACCAAAAATGATTCAAAATGTCAATTGGATCATGCCTCATGTTGAATAACCACTTTTTAAACCCTCACAGTGACCAAAATTGCCATTTTTACAGAGTTTTGCTTACTCAAAAGCTTCCATTTTGACCCGTTTCAGGCACAGAAATGACTTTAAACACACTTTTTCTACTTGACAAAGTCAGAATTCACATCCAACAGTAATTTAGAGTCAAAAGATTAAATGTTGAAATTTCATCATTATAGACCATTTTGGTATCGTTCGACAGGTCCGGAGTCATCGTTTTTCATCCGAAAATTGATTTTTTGGACTGTACCAAAAATGATTCAAAATGTCAATTGGATCATGCCTCATGTTGAATAACCACTTTTTAAACCCTCACAGTGACCAAAATTGCCATTTTTACAGAGTTTTGCTTACTCAAAAGCTTCAATTTTGACCCGTTTCAGGCACAGAAATGACTTTAAACACACTTATTTTAGTTGACAAAGTCCTAATTCACATCCAACAGTAATTTAGAGTCAAAAGATTAAATGTTAAAATTTCATCATTATAGACCATTTTGGGATCGTTCGACAGGTCCGGAGTCATCGTTTTTCATCCGAAAATTGATTTTTTGGACTGTACCAAAAATGATTCAAAATGTCAATTGGATCATGCCTCATGTTGAATAACCACTTTTTAAACCCTCACAGTGACAAAAAATTGCCATTTTTACAGAGTTTTGCTTACTCAAAAGCTTCCATTTTGACCCGTTTCAGGCACAGAAATGACTTTAAACAAACTTATTCTAGTTGACAAAGTCATAATTCACATCCAACAGTCATTTAGAGTCAAAAGATTAAATGTTGAAATTTCATCATTATAGACCATTTTGGGATCGTTCGACAGGTCCGGAGTGATCGTTTTTCATCCGAAAATTAATTTTTTGGACTGTACCAAAAATGATTCAAAATGTCAATTGGATCATGCCTCATGTTGAATAACCACTTTTTAAACCCTCACAGTGACCAAAAATTGCCATTTTTACAGAGTTTTGCTTACTCAAAAGCTTCCATTTTGACCCGTTTCAGGCACAGAAATGACTTTAAACACACTTATTCTAGTTGACAAAGTCATAATTCACATCCAACAGTCATTTAGAGTCAAAAGATTAAATGTTGAAATTTCATCATTATAGACCATTTTGGTATCGTTCGACAGGTCCGGAGTCATCGTTTTTCATCCGAAAATTGATTTTTTGGACTGTACCAACAATGATTCAAAATGTCAATTGGATCATGCCTCATGTTGAATAACCACTTTTTAAACCCCCACAGTGACCAAAATTGCCATTTTTACAGAGTTTTGCTTACTCAAAAGCTTCCATTTTGACCCGTTTCAGGCACAGAAATGACTTTAAACACACTTATTCTAGTTGACAAAGTCATAATTCACATCCAACAGTAATTTAGAGTCAAAAGATTAAATGTTGAAATTTCATCATTATAGACCATTTTATGATCGTTCGACAGGTCCGGAGTCATCGTTTTTCATCCGAAAATTGATTTTTTGGACTGTACCAAAAATGATTCAAAATGTCAATTGGATCATGCCTCATGTTGAATAACCACTTTTTAAACCCTCACAGTGACCAAAATTGCAATTTTTACAGAGTTTTGCTTACTCAAAAGCTTCCATTTTGACCCGTTTCAGGCACAGAAATGACTTTAAACACACTTATTCTAGTTGACAAAGTCCTAATTCACATCCAACAGTAATTTAGAGTCAAAAGATTAAATGTTGAAATTTCATCCATATTGACCATTTTGGGATCGTTCGACAGGTCCGGAGTCATCGTTTTTCATCCGAAAATTGATTTTTTGGACTGTACCAAAAATGATTCAAAATGTCAATTGGATCATGCCTCATGTTGAATAAACACTTTTTAAACCCTCACAGTGACCAAAATTGCCATTTTTACAGAGTTTTGCTTACTCAAAAGCTTTAATTTTGACCCGTTTCAGGCACAGAAATGACTTTAAACACACTTATTTTAGTTGACAAAGTCCTAATTCACATCCAACAGTCATTTAGAGTCAAAAGATTAAATGTTGAAATTTCATCATTATAGACCATTTTGGTATCGTTCGACAGGTCCGGAGTCATCGTTTTTCATCCGAAAATTGATTTTTTGGACTGTACCAACAATGATTCAAAATGTCAATTGGATCATGCCTCATGTTGAATAACCACTTTTTAAACCCTCACAGTGACCAAAATTGCCATTTTTACAGAGTTTTGCATACTCAAAAGCTTCAATTTTGACCCGTTTCAGGCACAGAAATGACTTTAAACACACTTATTTTAGTTGACAAAGTCCTAATTCACATCCAACAGTAATTTAGAGTCAAAAGATTAAATGTTAAAATTTCATCATTATAGACCATTTTGGGATCGCTCGACAGGTCCGGAGTCATCGTTTTTCATCCGAAAATTGATTTTTTGGACTGTACAAAAAATGATTCAAAATGTCAATTGGATCATGCCTCATGTTGAATAACCACTTTTTAAACCCTCACAGTGACAAAAAAATGCCATTTTTACAGAGTTTTGCTTACTCAAAAGCTTCAATTTTGACCCGTTTCAGGCACAGAAATGACTTTAAACACACTTATTTTAGTTGACAAAGTCCTAATTCACATCCAACAGTAATTTAGAGTCAAAAGATTAAATGTTGAAATTTCATCATTATAGACCATTTTGGTATCGTTCGACAGGTCCGGAGTCATCGTTTTTCATCCGAAAATTGATTTTTTGGACTGTACCAACAATGATTCAAAATGTCAATTGGATCATGCCTCATGTTGAATAACCACTTTTTAAACCCTCACAGTGACCAAAATTGCCATTTTTACAGAGTTTTGCATACTCAAAAGCTTCAATTTTGACCCGTTTCAGGCACAGACATGACTTTAAACACACTTATTTTAGTTGACAAAGTCCTAATTCACATCCAACAGTAATTTAGAGTCAAAAGATTAAATGTTAAACTTTCATCATTATAGACCATTTTGGGATCGTTCGACAGGTCCGGAGTCATCGTTTTTCATCCGAAAATTGATTTTTTGGACTGTACCAAAAATGATTCAAAATGTCAATTGGATCATGCCTCATGTTGAATAACCACTTTTTAAACCCTCACAGTGACCAAAATTGCCATTTTTACAGAGTTTTGCTTACTCAAAAGCTTCCATTTTGACCCGTTTCAGGCACAGAAATGACTTTAAACACACTTATTCTAGTTGACAAAGTCATAATTCACATCCAACAGTCATTTAGAGTCAAAAGATTAAATGTTAAAATGTCATCATTATAGACCATTTTGGGATCGTTCGACAGGTCCGGAGTCATTGTTTTTCATCCGAAAATTGATTTTTTGGACTGTACCAAAAATGATTCAAAATGTCAATTGGATCATGCCTCATGTTGAATAACCACTTTTTAAACCCTCACAGTGACCAAAATTGCCATTTTTACAGAGTTTTTCTTACTCAAAAGCTTCAATTTTGACCCGTTTCAGGCACAGAAATGACTTTAAACACACTTATTTTAGTTGACAAAGTCATAATTCACATCCAACAGTAATTTAGAGTCAAAAGATTAAATGTTAAAATTTCATCATTATAGACCATTTTGGGATCGTTCGACAGGTCCGGAGTCATCGTTTTTCATCCGAAAATAGATTTTTTGGACTGTACCAAAAATGATTCAAAATGTCAATTGGATCATGCCTCATGTTGAATAACCACTTTTTAAACCCTCACAGTGACAAAAAATTGCCATTTTTACAGAGTTTTGCTTACTCAAAAGCTTCCATTTTGACCCGTTTCAGGCACAGAAATGACTTTAAACACACTTATTCTAGTTGACAAAGTCATAATTCACATCCAACAGTCATTTAGAGTCAAAAGATTAAATGTTGAAATTTCATCCATATTGACCATTTTGGGATCGTTCGACAGGTCCGGAGTCATCGTTTTTCATCCGAAAATAGATTTTTTGGACTGTACCAAAAATGATTCAAAATGTCAATTGGATCATGCCTCATGTTGAATAACCACTTTTTAAACCCTCACAGTGACCAAAATTGCCATTTTTACAGAGTTTTGCTTACTCAAAAGCTTCCATTTTGACCCGTTTCAGTTACAGAAATGACTTTAAACACACTTATTCTAGTTGACAAAGTCATAATTCACATCCAACAGTAATTTAGAGTCAAAAGATTAAATGTTGAAATTTCATCATTATAGACCATTTTGGTATCGTTCGACAGGTCCGGAGTCATCGTTTTTCATCCGAAAATTGATTTTTTGGACTGTACCAACAATGATTCAAAATGTCAATTGGATCATGCCTCATGTTGAATAACCACTTTTTAAACCCCCACAGTGACCAAAATTGCCATTTTTACAGAGTTTTGCTTACTCAAAAGCTTCCATTTTGACCCGTTTCAGGCACAGAAATGACTTTAAACACACTTATTCTAGTTGACATAGTCATAATTCACATCCAACAGTAATTTAGAGTCAAAAGATTAAATGTTGAAATTTTATCATTATAGACCATTTCATGATCGTTCGACAGGTCCGGAGTCATCGTTTTTCATCCGAAAATGTATTTTTTGGACTGTACCAAAAATGATTCAAAATGTCAATTGGATCATGCCTCATGTTGAATAACCACTTTTTAAACCCTCACAGTGACCAAAATTGCCATTTTTACAGAGTTTTGCTTACTCAAAAGCTTCCATTTTGACCCGTTTCAGGCACAGAAATGACTTTAAACACACTTTTTCTACTTGACAAAGTCAGAATTCACATCCAACAGTAATTTAGAGTCAAAAGATTAAATGTTGAAATTTCATCATTATAGACCATTTTGGTATCGTTCGACAGGTCCGGAGTCATCGTTTTTCATCCGAAAATTGATTTTTTGGACTGTACCAAAAATGATTCAAAATGTCAATTGGATCATGCCTCATGTTGAATAACCACTTTTTAAACCCTCACAGTGACCAAAATTGCCATTTTTACAGAGTTTTGCTTACTCAAAAGCTTCAATTTTGACCCGTTTCAGGCACAGAAATGACTTTAAACACACTTATTTTAGTTGACAAAGTCCTAATTCACATCCAACAGTAATTTAGAGTCAAAAGATTAAATGTTAAAATTTCATCATTATAGACCATTTTGGGATCGTTCGACAGGTCCGGAGTCATCGTTTTTCATCCGAAAATTGATTTTTTGGACTGTACCAAAAATGATTCAAAATGTCAATTGGATCATGCCTCATGTTGAATAACCACTTTTTAAACCCTCACAGTGACAAAAAATTGCCATTTTTACAGAGTTTTGCTTACTCAAAAGCTTCCATTTTGACCCGTTTCAGGCACAGAAATGACTTTAAACACACTTATTCTAGTTGACAAAGTCATAATTCACATCCAACAGTCATTTAGAGTCAAAAGATTAAATGTTGAAATTTCATCATTATAGACCATTTTGGGATCGTTCGACAGGTCCGGAGTGATCGTTTTTCATCCGAAAATTAATTTTTTGGACTGTACCAAAAATGATTCAAAATGTCAATTGGATCATGCCTCATGTTGAATAACCACTTTTTAAACCCTCACAGTGACCAAAATTGCCATTTTTACAGAGTTTTGCTTACTCAAAAGCTTCCATTTTGACCCGTTTCAGGCACAGAAATGACTTTAAACACACTTATTCTAGTTGACAAAGTCATAATTCACATCCAACAGTAATTTAGAGTCAAAAGATTAAATGTTGAAATTTCATCATTATAGACCATTTTGGTATCGTTCGACAGGTCCGGAGTCATCGTTTTTCATCCGAAAATTGATTTTTTGGACTGTACCAAAAATGATTCAAAATGTCAATTGGATCATGCCTCATGTTGAATAACCACTTTTTAAACCCACACAGTGACCAAAATTGCCATTTTTACAGAGTTTTGCTTACTCAAAAGCTTCAATTTTGACCCGTTTCAGGCACAGAAATGACTTTAAACACACTTATTTTAGTTGACAAAGTCCTAATTCACATCCAACAGTAATTTAGAGTCAAAAGATTAAATGTTAAAATTTCATCATTATAGACCATTTTGGGATCGTTCGACAGGTCCGGAGTCATCGTTTTTCATCCGAAAATTGATTTTTTGGACTGTACCAAAAATGATTCAAAATGTCAATTGGATCATGCCTCATGTTGAATAACCACTTTTTAAACCCTCACAGTGACCAAAATTGCCATTTTTACAGAGTTTTGCTTACTCAAAAGCTTCCATTTTGACCCGTTTCAGGCACAGAAATGACTTTAAACACACTTATTCTAGTTGACAAAGTCATAATTCACATCCAACAGTAATTTAGAGTCAAAAGATTAAATGTTGAAATTTCATCATTATAGACCATTTTGGTATCGTTCGACAGGTCCGGAGTCATCGTTTTTCATCCGAAAATTGATTTTTTGGACTGTACCAAAAATGATTCAAAATGTCAATTGGATCATGCCTCATGTTGAATAACCACTTTTTAACCCCTCACAGTGACCAAAATTGCCATTTTTACAGAGTTTTGCTTACTCAAAAGCTTCAATTTTGACCCGTTTCAGGCACAGAAATGACTTTAAACACACTTATTTTAGTTGACAAAGTCCTAATTCACATCCAACAGTAATTTAGAGTCAAAAGATTAAATGTTAAAATTTCATCATTATAGACCATTTTGGGATCGTTCGACAGGTCCGGAGTCATCGTTTTTCATCCGAAAATTGATTTTTTGGACTGTACCAAAAATTATTCAAAATGTCAATTGGATCATACCTCATGTTAAATAAACACTTTTAAAAACCCTCACAGTGACCAAAATTGCCATTTTTACAGAGTTTTGCTTACTCAAAAGCTTCAATTTTGACCCGTTTCAGGCACAGAAATGACTTTAAACACACTTATTTTAGTTGACAAAGTCCTAATTCACATCCAACAGTAATTTAGAGTCAAAAGATTAAATGTTAAAATTTCATCATTATAGACCATTTTGGGATCGCTCGACAGGTCCAGAGTCATCGTTTTTCATCCGAAAATTGATTTTTTGGACTGTACAAAAAATGATTCAAAATGTCAATTGGATCATGCCTCATGTTGAATAACCACTTTTTAAACCCTCACAGTGACAAAAAATTGCCATTTTTACAGAGTTTTGCTTACTCAAAAGCTTCCATTTTGACCCGTTTCAGGCACAGAAATGACTTTAAACACACTTATTCTAGTTGACAAAGTCATAATTCACATCCAACAGTCATTTAGAGTCAAAAGATTAAATGTTGAAATTTCATCATTATAGACCATTTTGGTATCGTTCGACAGGTCCGGAGTCATCGTTTTTCATCCGAAAATTGATTTTTTGGACTGTACCAACAATGATTCAAAATGTCAATTGGATCATGCCTCATGTTGAATAACCACTTTTTAAACCCCCACAGTGACCAAAATTGCCATTTTTACAGAGTTTTGCTTACTCAAAAGCTTCCATTTTGACCCGTTTCAGGCACAGAAATGACTTTAAACACACTTATTCTAGTTGACAAAGTCATAATTCACATCCAACAGTAATTTAGAGTCAAAAGATTAAATGTTGAAATTTCATCATTATAGACCATTTTATGATCGTTCGACAGGTCCGGAGTCATCGTTTTTCATCCGAAAATTGATTTTTTGGACTGTACCAAAAATGATTCAAAATGTCAATTGGATCATGCCTCATGTTGAATAACCACTTTTTAAACCCTCACAGTGACCAAAATTGCCATTTTTACAGAGTTTTGCTTACTCAAAAGCTTCCATTTTGACCCGTTTCAGGCACAGAAATGACTTTAAACACACTTATTCTAGTTGACAAAGTCCTAATTCACATCCAACAGTAATTTAGAGTCAAAAGATTAAATGTTGAAATTTCATCCATATTGACCATTTTGGGATCGTTCGACAGGTCCGGAGTCATCGTTTTTCATCCGAAAATTGATTTTTTGGACTGTACCAAAAATGATTCAAAATGTCAATTGGATCATGCCTCATGTTGAATAAACACTTTTTAAACCCTCACAGTGACCAAAATTGCCATTTTTACAGAGTTTTGCTTACTCAAAAGCTTTAATTTTGACCCGTTTCAGGCACAGAAATGACTTTAAACACACTTATTTTAGTTGACAAAGTCCTAATTCACATCCAACAGTCATTTAGAGTCAAAAGATTAAATGTTGAAATTTCATCATTATAGACCATTTTGGGATCGTTCGACAGGTCCGGAGTCATCGTTTTTCATCCGAAAATTAATTTTTTGGACTGTACCAAAAATGATTCAAAATGTCAATTGGATCATGCCTCATGTTGAATAACCACTTTTTAAACCCTCACAGTGACCAAAATTGCCATTTTTACAGAGTTTTGCTTACTCAAAAGCTTCCATTTTGACCCGTTTCAGGCACAGAAATGACTTTAAACACACTTATTCTAGTTGACAAAGTCATAATTCACATCCAACAGTAATTTAGAGTCAAAAGATTAAATGTTGAAATTTCATCATTATAGACCATTTTGGTATCGTTCGACAGGTCCGGAGTCATCGTTTTTCATCCGAAAATTGATTTTTTGGACTGTACCAAAAATGATTCAAAATGTCAATTGGATCATGCCTCATGTTGAATAACCACTTTTTAACCCCTCACAGTGACCAAAATTGCCATTTTTACAGAGTTTTGCTTACTCAAAAGCTTCAATTTTGACCGGTTTCAGGCACAGAAATGACTTTAAACACACTTATTCTAGTTGACAAAGTCCTAATTCACATCCAACAGTAATTTAGAGTCAAAAGATTAAATGTTGAAATTTCATCCATATTGACCATTTTGGGATCGTTCGACAGGTCCGGAGTCATCGTTTTTCATCCGAAAATTGATTTTTTGGACTGTACCAAAAATGATTCAAAATGTCAATTGGATCATGCCTCATGTTGAATAAACACCTTTTAAACCCTCACAGTGACCAAAATTGCCATTTTTACAGAGTTTTGCTTACTCAAAAGCTTTAATTTTGACCCGTTTCAGGCACAGAAATGACTTTAAACACACTTATTTTAGTTGACAAAGTCCTAATTCACATCCAACAGTCATTTAGAGTCAAAAGATTAAATGTTGAAATTTCATCATTATAGACCATTTTGGGATCGTTCGACAGGTCCGGAGTCATCGTTTTTCATCCGAAAATTGATTTTTTGGACTGTACCAAAAATTATTCAAAATGTCAATTGGATCATACCTCATGTTGAATAAACACTTTTTAAACCCTCACAGTGACCAAAATTGCCATTTTTACAGAGTTTTGCTTACTCAAAAGCTTCAATTTTGACCCGTTTCAGGCACAGAAATGACTTTAAACACACTTATTTTAGTTGACAAAGTCCTAATTCACATCCAACAGTAATTTAGAGTCAAAAGATTAAATGTTGAAATTTCATCATTATAGACCATTTTGGTATCGTTCGACAGGTCCGGAGTCATCGTTTTTCATCTGAAAATTGATTTTTTGGACTGTACCAACAATGATTCAAAATGTCAATTGGATCATGCCTCATGTTGAATAACCACTTTTTAAACCCTCACAGTGACCAAAATTGCCATTTTTACAGAGTTTTGCATACTCAAAAGCTTCAATTTTGACCCGTTTCAGGCACAGAAATGACTTTAAACACACTTATTTTAGTTGACAAAGTCCTAATTCACATCCAACAGTAATTTAGAGTCAAAAGATTAAATGTTAAACTTTCATCATTATAGACCATTTTGGGATCGTTCGACAGGTCCGGAGTCATCGTTTTTGATCCGAAAATTGATTTTTTGGACTGTACCAAAAATGATTCAAAATGTCAATTGGATCATGCCTCATGTTGAATAACCACTTTTTAAACCCTCACAGTGACCAAAATTGCCATTTTTACAGAGTTTTGCTTACTCAAAAGCTTCCATTTTGACCCGTTTCAGGCACAGAAATGACTTTAAACACACTTATTCTAGTTGACAAAGTCATAATTCACATCCAACAGTCATTTAGAGTCAAAAGATTAAATGTTAAAATGTCATCATTATAGACCATTTTGGGATCGTTCGACAGGTCCGGAGTCATTGTTTTTCATCCGAAAATTGATTTTTTGGACTGTACCAAAAATGATTCAAAATGTCAATTGGATCATGCCTCATGTTGAATAACCACTTTTTAAACCCTCACAGTGACCAAAATTGCCATTTTTACAGAGTTTTTCTTACTCAAAAGCTTCAATTTTGACCCGTTTCAGGCACAGAAATGACTTTAAACACACTTATTTTAGTTGACAAAGTCATAATTCACATCCAACAGTAATTTAGAGTCAAAAGATTAAATGTTAAAATTTCATCATTATAGACCATTTTGGGATCGTTCGACAGGTCCGGAGTCATCGTTTTTCATCCGAAAATTGATTTTTTGGACTGTACCAAAAATGATTCAAAATGTCAATTGGATCATGCCTCATGTTGAATAACCACTTTTTAAACCCTCACAGTGACAAAAAATTGCCATTTTTACAGAGTTTTGCTTACTCAAAAGCTTCCATTTTGACCCGTTTCAGGCACAGAAATGACTTTAAACACACTTATTCTAGTTGACAAAGTCATAATTCACATCCAACAGTAATTTAGAGTCAAAAGATTAAATGTTAAAATTTCATCATTATAGACCATTTTGGGATCGTTCGACAGGTCCGGAGTCATCGTTTTTCATCCGAAAATTGATTTTTTGGACTGTACCAAAAATGATTCAAAATGTCAATTGGATCATGCCTCATGTTGAATAACCACTTTTTAAACCCTCACAGTGACAAAAAATTGCCATTTTTACAGAGTTTTGCTTACTCAAAAGCTTCCATTTTGACCCGTTTCAGGCACAGAAATGACTTTAAACACACTTATTCTAGTTGACAAAGTCATAATTCACATCCAACAGTCATTTAGAGTCAAAAGATTAAATGTTGAAATTTCATCCATATTGACCATTTTGGGATCGTTCGACAGGTCCTGAGTCATCGTTTTTCATCCGAAAATAGATTTTTTGGACTGTACCAAAAATGATTCAAAATGTCAATTGGATCATGCCTCATGTTGAATAACCACTTTTTAAACCCTCACAGTGACCAAAATTGCCATTTTTACAGAGTTTTGCTTACTCAAAAGCTTCCATTTTGACCCGTTTCAGTTACAGAAATGACTTTAAACACACTTATTCTAGTTGACAAAGTCATAATTCACATCCAACAGTAATTTAGAGTCAAAAGATTAAATGTTGAAATTTCTTCATTATAGACCATTTCATGATCGTTCGACAGGTCCGGAGTCATCGTTTTTCATCCGAAAATTTATTTTTTGGACTGTACCAAAAATGATTCAAAATGTCAATTGGATCATGCCTCATGTTGAATAACCACTTTTTAAACCCTCACAGTGACCAAAATTGCCATTTTTACAGAGTTTTGCTTACTCAAAAGCTTCCATTTTGACCCGTTTCAGGCACAGAAATGACTTTAAACACACTTATTCTACTTGACAAAGTCAGAATTCACATCCAACAGTAATTTAGAGTCAAAAGATTAAATGTTGAAATTTCATCATTATAGACCATTTTGGTATCGTTCGACAGGTCCGGAGTCATCGTTTTTCATCCGAAAATTGATTTTTTGGACTGTACCAAAAATGATTCAAAATGTCAATTGGATCATGCCTCATGTTGAATAACCACTTTTTAAACCCTCACAGTGACCAAAATTGCCATTTTTACAGAGTTTTGCTTACTCAAAAGCTTCAATTTTGACCCGTTTCAGGCACAGAAATGACTTTAAACACACTTATTTTAGTTGACAAAGTCCTAATTCACATCCAACAGTAATTTAGAGTCAAAAGATTAAATGTTAAAATTTCATCATTATAGACCATTTTGGGATCGTTCGACAGGTCCGGAGTCATCGTTTTTCATCCGAAAATTGATTTTTTGGACTGTACCAAAAATGATTCAAAATGTCAATTGGATCATGCCTCATGTTGAATAACCACTTTTTAAACCCTCACAGTGACCAAAATTGCCATTTTTACAGAGTTTTGCTTACTCAAAAGCTTCCATTTTGACCCGTTTCATGCACAGAAATGACTTTAAACACACTTATTCTAGTTGACAAAGTCATAATTCACATCCAACAGTAATTTAGAGTCAAAAGATTAAATGTTGAAATTTCATCATTATAGACCATTTTGGTATCGTTCGACAGGTCCGGAGTCATCGTTTTTCATCCGAAAATTGATTTTTTGGACTGTACCAAAAATGATTCAAAATGTCAATTGGATCATGCCTCATGTTGAATAACCACTTTTTAAACCCTCACAGTGACCAAAATTGCCATTTTTACAGAGTTTTGCTTACTCAAAAGCTTCAATTTTGACCCGTTTCAGGCACAGAAATGACTTTAAACACACTTATTTTAGTTGACAAAGTCCTAATTCACATCCAACAGTAATTTAGAGTCAAAAGATTAAATGTTAAACTTTCATCATTATAGACCATTTTGGGATCGTTCGACAGGTCCGGAGTCATCGTTTTTCATCCGAAAATTGATTTTTTGGACTGTACCAAAAATGATTCAAAATGTCAATTGGATCATGCCTCATGTTGAATAACCACTTTTTAAACCCTCACAGTGACAAAAAATTGCCATTTTTACAGAGTTTTGCTTACTCAAAAGCTTCCATTTTGACCCGTTTCAGGCACAGAAATGACTTTAAACACACTTATTCTAGTTGACAAAGTCATAATTCACATCCAACAGTCATTTAGAGTCAAAAGATTAAATGTTGAAATTTCATCATTATAGACCATTTTGGGATCGTTCGACAGGTCCGGAGTCATCGTTTTTCATCTGAAAATTAATTTTTGGGACTGTACCAAAAATGATTCAAAATGTCAATTGGATCATGCCTCATGTTGAATAACCACTTTTTAAACCCTCACAGTGACCAAAATTGCCATTTTTACAGAGTTTTGCTTACTCAAAAGCTTCCATTTTGACCCGTTTCAGGCACAGAAATGACTTTAAACACACTTATTCTAGTTGACAAAGTCCTAATTCACATCCAACAGTAATTTAGAGTCAAAAGATTAAATGTTAAAATTTCATCATTATAGACCATTTTGGGATCGTTCGACAGGTCCGGAGTCATCGTTTTTCATCCGAAAATTGATTTTTTGGACTGTACCAAAAATTATTCAAAATGTCAATTGGATCATACCTCATGTTGAATAAACACTTTTTAAACCCTCACAGTGACCAAAATTGCCATTTTTACAGAGTTTTGCTTACTCAAAAGCTTCAATTTTGACCCGTTTCAGGCACAGAAATGACTTTAAACACACTTATTTTAGTTGACAAAGTCCTAATTCACATCCAACAGTAATTTAGAGTCAAAAGATTAAATGTTAAAATTTCATCATTATAGACCATTTTGGGATCGCTCGACAGGTCCGGAGTCATCGTTTTTCATCCGAAAATTGATTTTTTGGACTGTACAAAAAATGATTCAAAATGTCAATTGGATCATGCCTCATGTTGAATAACCACTTTTTAAACCCTCACAGTGACAAAAAATTGCCATTTTTACAGAGTTTTGCTTACTCAAAAGCTTCCATTTTGACCCGTTTCAGGCACAGAAATGACTTTAAACACACTTATTCTAGTTGACAAAGTCATAATTCACATCCAACAGTCATTTAGAGTCAAAAGATTAAATGTTGAAATTTCATCATTATAGACCATTTTGGTATCGTTCGACAGGTCCGGAGTCATCGTTTTTCATCCGAAAATTGATTTTTTGGACTTTACCAACAATGATTCAAAATGTCAATTGGATCATGCCTCATGTTGAATAACCACTTTTTAAACCCCCACAGTGACCAAAATTGCCATTTTTACAGAGTTTTGCTTACTCAAAAGCTTCCATTTTGACCCGTTTCAGGCACAGAAATGACTTTAAACACACTTATTCTAGTTGACAAAGTCATAATTCACATCCAACAGTAATTTAGAGTCAAAAGATTAAATGTTGAAATTTCATCATTATAGACCATTTTATGATCGTTCGACAGGTCCGGAGTCATCGTTTTTCATCCGAAAATTGATTTTTTGGACTGTACCAAAAATGATTCAAAATGTCAATTGGATCATGCCTCATGTTGAATAACCACTTTTTAAACCCTCACAGTGACCAAAATTGCCATTTTTACAGAGTTTTGCTTACTCAAAAGCTTCCATTTTGACCCGTTTCAGGCACAGAAATGACTTTAAACACACTTATTCTAGTTGACAAAGTCCTAATTCACATCCAACAGTAATTTAGAGTCAAAAGATTAAATGTTGAAATTTCATCCATATTGACCATTTTGGGATCGTTCGACAGGTCCGGAGTCATCGTTTTTCATCCGAAAATTGATTTTTTGGACTGTACCAAAAATGATTCAAAATGTCAATTGGATCATGCCTCATGTTGAATAAACACTTTTTAAACCCTCACAGTGACCAAAATTGCCATTTTTACAGAGTTTTGCTTACTCAACAGCTTTAATTTTGACCCGTTTCAGGCACAGAAATGACTTTAAACACACTTATTTTAGTTGACAAAGTCCTAATTCACATCCAACAGTCATTTAGAGTCAAAAGATTAAATGTTAAAATTTCATCATTATAGACCATTTTGGGATCGCTCGACAGGTCCGGAGTCATCGTTTTTCATCCGAAAATTGATTTTTTGGACTGTACAAAAAATTATTCAAAATGTCAATTGGATCATGCCTCATGTTGAATAACCACTTTTTAAACCCTCACAGTGACAAAAAATTGCCATTTTTACAGAGTTTTGCTTACTCAAAAGCTTCAATTTTGACCCGTTTCAGGCACAGAAATGACTTTAAACACACTTATTTTAGTTGACAAAGTCCTAATTCACATCCAACAGTAATTTAGAGTCAAAAGATTAAATGTTGAAATTTCATCATTATAGACCATTTTGGTATCGTTCGACAGGTCCGGAGTCATCGTTTTTCATCTGAAAATTGATTTTTTGGACTGTACCAACAATGATTCAAAATGTCAATTGGATCAAGCCTCATGTTGAATAACCACTTTTTAAACCCTCACAGTGACCAAAATTGCCATTTTTACAGAGTTTTGCATACTCAAAAGCTTCAATTTTGACCCGTTTCAGGCACAGAAATGACTTTAAACACACTTATTTTAGTTGACAAAGTCCTAATTCACATCCAACAGTAATTTAGAGTCAAAAGATTAAATGTTAAACTTTCATCATTATAGACCATTTTGGGATCGTTCGACAGGTCCGGAGTCATCGTTTTTGATCCGAAAATTGATTTTTTGGACTGTACCAAAAATGATTCAAAATGTCAATTGGATCATGCCTCATGTTGAATAACCACTTTTTAAACCCTCACAGTGACCAAAATTGCCATTTTTACAGAGTTTTGCATACTCAAAAGCTTCAATTTTGACCCGTTTCAGGCACAGAAATGACTTTAAACACACTTATTTTAGTTGACAAAGTCCTAATTCACATCCAACAGTAATTTAGAGTCAAAAGATTAAATGTTAAACTTTCATCATTATAGACCATTTTGGGATCGTTCGACAGGTCCGGAGTCATCGTTTTTGATCCGAAAATTGATTTTTTGGACTGTACCAAAAATGATTCAAAATGTCAATTGGATCATGCCTCATGTTGAATAACCACTTTTTAAACCCTCACAGTGACCAAAATTGCCATTTTTACAGAGTTTTGCTTACTCAAAAGCTTCCATTTTGACCCGTTTCAGGCACAGAAATGACTTTAAACACACTTATTCTAGTTGACAAAGTCATAATTCACATCCAACAGTCATTTAGAGTCAAAAGATTAAATGTTAAAATGTCATCATTATAGACCATTTTGGGATCGTTCGACAGGTCCGGAGTCATCGTTTTTCATCCGAAAATTGATTTTTTGGACTGTACCAAAAATAATTCAAAATGTCAATTGGATCATGCCTCATGTTGAATAACCACTTTTTAAACCCTCACAGTGACCAAAATTGCCATTTTTACAAAGTTTTGCTTACTCAAAAGCTTCAATTTTGACCCGTTTCAGGCACAGAAATGACTTTAAACACACTTATTTTAGTTGACAAAGTCCTAATTCACATCCAACAGTAATTTAGAGTCAAAAGATTAAATGTTAACATTTCATCATTATAGACCATTTTGGGATCGTTCGACAGGTCCGGAGTCATCGTTTTTCATCCGAAAATTGATTTTTTGGACTGTACCAAAAATGATTCAAAATGTCAATTTGATCATGCCTCATGTTGAATAAACACTTTTTAAACCCCCACAGTGACCAAAATTGCCATTTTTACAGAGTTTTGCTTACTCAAAAGCTTTAATTTTGACCCGTTTCAGGCACAGAAATGACTTTAAACACACTTATTTTAGTTGACAAAGTCCTAATTCACATCCAACAGTAATTTAGAGTCAAAAGATTAAATGTTGAAATTTCATCATTATAGATCATTTTGGTGTCGTTCGACAGGTCCGGAGTCATCGTTTTTCATCCGAAAATTGATTTTTTGGACTGTACCAACAATGATTCAAAATGTCAATTGGATCATGCCTCATGTTGAATAACCACTTTTTAAACCCCCACAGTGACCAAAATTGCCATTTTTACAGAGTTTTGCTTACTCAAAAGCTTCCATTTTGACCCGTTTCAGGCACAGAAATGACTTTAAACACACTTATTTTAGTTGACAAAGTCCTAATTCACATCCAACAGTCATTTAGAGTCAAAAGATTAAATGTTACAATTTCATCATTATAGACCATTTTGGGATCGTTCGACAGGTCCGGAGTCATCGTTTTTCATCCGAAAATTGATTTTTTGGACTGTACCAAAAATGATTCAAAATGTCAATTGGATCATGCCTCATGTTGAATAACCACTTTTTAAACCCTCACAGTGACCAAAATTGCGATTTTTACAGAGTTTTGCTTACTCAAAAGCTTCCATTATGACCCGTTTCAGGCACAGAAATGACTTTAAACACACTTATTCTAGTTGACAAAGTCATAATTAACATCCAACAGTCATTTAGAGTCAAAAGATTAAATGTTGAAATTTCATAATTATAGACCATTTTGAGATCGTTCGACAGGTCCGGAGTCATCGTTTTTCATCCGAAAATTGATTTTTTGGACTGTACCAAAAATTATTCAAAATGTCAATTGGATCATGCCTCATGTTGAATAAACACTTTTTAAACCCCCACAGTGACCAAAATTACCATTTTTACAGAGTTTTGCTTACTCAAAAGCTTTAATTTTGACCCGTTTCAGGCACAGAAATGACTTTAAACACACTTATTTTAGTTGACAAAGTCCTAATTCACATCCAACAGTAATTTAGAGTCAAAAGATTAAATGTTGAAATTTCATCATTATAGATCATTTTGGTATCGTTCGACAGGTCCGGAGTCATCGTTTTTCATCCGAAAATTGATTTTTTGGTCTGTACCAACAATGATTCAAAATGTCAATTGGATCATGCCTCATGTTGAATAACCACTTTTTAAACCCCCACAGTGACCAAAATTGCCATTTTTACAGAGTTTTGCTTACTCAAAAGCTTCCATTTTGACCCGTTTCAGGCACAGAAATGACTTTAAACACACTTATTTTAGTTGACAAAGTCCTAATTCACATCCAACAGTCATTTAGAGTCAAAAGATTAAATGTTGAAATTTCATCATTGTAGACCATTTTGGTATCGTTCGACAGGTCCGGAGTCATCGTTTTTCATCCGAAAATTGATTTTTTGGACTGTATTAACAATGATTCAAAATGTCAATTGGATCATGCCTCATGTTGAATAACCACTTTTTAAACCCCCACAGTGACCAAAATTGCCATTTTTACAGAGTTTTGCTTACTCAAAAGCTTCCATTTTGACCCGTTTCAGGCACAGAAATGACTTTAAACACACTTATTCTAGTTGACAAAGTCATAATTCACATCCAACAGTAATTTAGAGTCAAAAGATTAAATGTTGAAATTTCATCATTATAGACCATTTTATGATCGTTCGACAGGTCCGGAGTCATCGTTTTTCATCCGAAAATTGATTTTTTGGACTGTACCAAAAATGATTCAAAATGTCAATTGGATCATGCCTCATGTTGAAGAACCACTTTTTAAACGCTCACAGTGACCAAAATTGCCATTTTTACAGAGTTTTGCTTACTCAAAAGCTTCCATTTTGACCCGTTCCAGGCACAGAAATGACTTTAAACACACTTATTCTAGTTGACAAAGTCATAATTCACATCCAACAGTAATTTAGAGTCAAAAGATTAAATGTTGAAATTTCATCATTATAGACCATTTTGGTATCGTTCGACAGGTCCGGAGTCATCGTTTTTCATCCCAAAATTGATTTTTTGGACTTTACCAAAAATGATTCAAAATGTCAATTGGATCATGCCTCATGTTGAATAACCACTTTTTAAACCCTCACAGTGACCAAAATTGCGATTTTTACAGAGTTTTGCTTACTCAAAAGCTTCCATTATGACCCGTTTCAGGCACAGAAATGACTTTAAACACACTTATTCTAGTTGACAAAGTCATAATTAACATCCAACAGTCATTTAGAGTCAAAAGATTAAATGTTGAAATTTCATCATTATAGACCATTTTGGGATCGTTCGACAGGTCCGGAGTCATCGTTTTTCATCCGAAAATTGATTTTTTGGACTGTACCAAAAATTATTCAAAATGTCAATTGGATCATGCCTCATGTTGAATAACCACTTTTTAAACCCTCACAGTGACCAAAATTGCCATTTTTACAGAGTTTTGCTTACTCAAAAGCTTCAATTTTGACCCGTTTCAGGCACAGAAATGACTTTAAACACACTTATTCTAGTTGACAAAGTCATAATTCACATCCAACAGTAATTTAGAGTCAAAAGATTAAATGTTGAAATTTCATCATTATAGACCATTTTGGTATCGTTCGACAGGTCCGGAGTCATTGTTCTTCATCCGAAAATTGATTTTTTTGGACTGTACCAAAAATGATTCAAAATGTCAATTGGATCATGCCTCATGTTGAATAACCACTTTTTAAACCCTCACAGTGACCAAAATTGCCATTTTTAAAGAGTTTTTCTTACTCAAAAGCTTCAATTTTGACCCGTTTCAGGCACAGAAATGACTTTAAACACACTTATTTTAGTTGACAAAGTCATAATTCACATCCAACAGTAATTTAGAGTCAAAAGATTAAATGTTAAAATTTCATCATTATAGACCATTTTGGGATCGTTCGACAGGTCCGGAGTCATCGTTTTTCATCCGAAAATTGATTTTTTGGACTGTACCAAAAATGATTCAAAATGTCAATTGGATCATGCCTCATGTTGAATAACCACTTTTTAAACCCTCACAGTGACCAAAATTGCCATTTTACAGAGTTTTGCTTACTCAAAAGCTTCCATTTTGACCCGTTTCAGGCACAGAAATGACTTTAAACACACTTATTCTAGTTGACAAAGTCATAATTCACATCCAACAGTCATTTAGAGTCAAAAGATTAAATGTTGAAATTTCATCATTATAGACCATTTTGGGATCGTTCGCCAGGTCCGGAGTCATCGTTTTTCATCCGAAAATTGATTTTTTGGACTGTACCAAAAATGATTCAAAATGTCAATTGGATCATGCCTCATGTTGAATAACCACTTTTTAAACCCTCACAGTGACCAAAATTGCCATTTTTACAGAGTTTTGCTTACTCAAAAGCTTCCATTTTGACCCGTTTCAGGCACAGAAATGACTTTAAACACACTTATTCTAGTTGACAAAGTCATAATTCACATCCAACAGTAATTTAGAGTCAAAAGATTAAATGTTGAAATTTCATCATTATAGACCATTTTGGTATCGTTCGACAGGTCCGGAGTCATCGTTTTTCATCCGAAAATTGATTTTTTGGACTGTACCAAAAATGATTCAAAATGTCAATTGGATCATGCCTCATGTTGAATAACCACTTTTTAACCCCTCACAGTGACCAAAATTGCCATTTTTACAGAGTTTTGCTTACTCAAAAGCTTCAATTTTGACCCGTTTCAGGCACAGAAATGACTTTAAACACACTTATTTTAGTTGACAAAGTCCTAATTCACATCCAACAGTAATTTAGAGTCAAAAGATTAAATGTTAAAATTTCATCATTATAGACCATTTTGGGATCGTTCGACAGGTCGGGAGTCATCGTTTTTCATCCGAAAATTGATTTTTTGGACTGTACCAAAAATTATTCAAAATGTCAATTGGATCATACCTCATGTTGAATAAACACTTTTTAAACCCTCACAGTGACCAAAATTGCCATTTTTACAGAGTTTTGCTTACTCAAAAGCTTCAATTTTGACCCGTTTCAGGCACAGAAATGACTTTAAACACACTAATTTTAGTTGACAAAGTCCTAATTCACATCCAACAGTAATTTAGAGTCAAAAGATTAAATGTTAAAATTTCATCATTATAGACCATTTTGGGATCGTTCGACAGGTCCGGAGTCATCGTTTTTCATCCGAAAATTGATTTTTTGGACTGTACCAAAAATGATTCAAAATGTCAATTGGATCATGCCTCATGTTGAATAACCACTTTTTAAACCCTCACAGTGACAAAAAATTGCCATTTTTACAGAGTTTTGCTTACTCAAAAGCTTCCATTTTGACCCGTTTCAGGCACAGAAATGACTTTAAACACACTTATTCTAGTTGACAAAGTCATAATTCACATCCAACAGTCATTTAGAGTCAAAAGATTAAATGTTGAAATTTCATCATTATAGACCATTTTGGTATCGTTCGACAGGTCCGGAGTCATCGTTTTTCATCCAAAAATTGATTTTTTGGACTGTACCAACAATGATTCAAAATGTCAATTGGATCATGCCTCATGTTGAATAACCACTTTTTAAACCCCCACAGTGACCAAAATTGCCATTTTTACAGAGTTTTGCTTACTCAAAAGCTTCCATTTTGACCCGTTTCAGGCACAGAAATGACTTTAAACACACTTATTCTAGTTGACAAAGTCATAATTCACATCCAACAGTAATTTAGAGTCAAAAGATTAAATGTTGAAATTTCATCATTATAGACCATTTTATGATCGTTCGACAGGTCCGGAGTCATCGTTTTTCATCCGAAAATTTATTTTTTGGACTGTACCAAAAATGATTCAAAATGTCAATTGGATCATGCCTCATGTTGAATAACCACTTTTTAAACCCTCACAGTGACCAAAATTGCCATTTTTACAGAGTTTTGCTTACTCAAAAGCTTCCATTTTGACCCGTTTCAGGCACAGAAATGACTTTAAACACACTTATTCTAGTTGACAAAGTCATAATTCACATCCAACAGTAATTTAGAGTCAAAAGATTAAATGTTGAAATTTCATCATTATAGACCATTTTGGTATCGTTCGACAGGTCCGGAGTCATCGTTTTTCATCCGAAAATGGATTTTTTGGACTGTACCAAAAATGATTCAAAATGTCAATTGGATCATGCCTCATGTTGAATAACCACTTTTTAAACCCTCACAGTGACCAAAATTGCCATTTTTACAGAGTTTTGCTTACTCAAAAGCTTCCATTTTGACCCGTTTCAGGCACAGAAATGACTTTAAACACACTTATTTTAGTTGACAAAGTCCTAATTCACATCCAACAGTAATTTAGAGTCAAAAGATTAAATGTTGAAATTTCATCCATATTGACCATTTTGGGATCGTTCGACAGGTCCGGAGTCATCGTTTTTCATCCGAAAATTGATTTTTTGGACTGTACCAAAAATGATTCAAAATGTCAATTGGATCATGCCTCATGTTGAATAACCACTTTTTAAACCCTCACAGTGACCAAAATTGCCATTTTTACAGAGTTTTGCTTACTCAAAAGCTTCCATTTTGACCCGTTTCAGGCACAGAAATGACTTTAAACACACTTATTCTAGTTGACAAAGTCATAATTCACATCCAACAGTAATTTAGAGTCAAAAGATTAAATGTTGAAATTTCATCATTATAGACCATTTTGGTATCGTTCGACAGGTCCGGAGTCATCGTTTTTCATCCGAAAATTGATTTTTTGGACTGTACCAACAATGATTCAAAATGTCAATTGGATCATGCCTCATGTTGAATAACCACTTTTTAAACCCCCACAGTGACCAAAATTGCCATTTTTACAGAGTTTTGCTTACTCAAAAGCTTCCATTTTGACCCGTTTCAGGCACAGAAATGACTTTAAACACACTCATTCTAGTTGACAAAGTCATAATTCACATCCAACAGTAATTTAGAGTCAAAAGATTAAATGTTGAAATTTCATCATTATAGACCATTTTGGTATCGTTCGACAGGTCGGGAGTCATCGTTTTTCATCCGAAAATTGATTTTTTGGACTGTACCAACAATGATTCAAAATGTCAATTGGATCATGCCTCATGTTGAATAACCACTTTTTAAACCCCCACAGTGACCAAAATTGCCATTTTTACAGAGTTTTGCTTACTCAAAAGCTTCCATTTTGACCCGTTTCAGGCACAGAAATGACTTTAAACACACTTATTCTAGTTGACAAAGTCATAATTCACATCCAACAGTAATTTAGAGTCAAAAGATTAAATGTTGAAATTTCATCATTATAGACCATTTTATGATCGTTCGACAGGTCCGGAGTCATCGTTTTTCATCCGAAAATTGATTTTTTGGACTGTACCAAAAATGATTCAAAATGTCAATTGGATCATGCCTCATGTTGAATAACCACTTTTTTAAACCCTCACAGTGACCAAAATTGCCATTTTTACAGAGTTTTGCTTACTCAAAAGCTTCAATTTTGACCCGTTTCAGGCACAGAAATGACTTTAAACACACTTATTTTAGTTGACAAAGTCCTAATTCACATCCAACAGTAATTTAGAGTCAAAAGATTAAATGTTAAAATTTCATCATTATAGACCATTTTGGGATCGTTCGCCAGGTCCGGAGTCATCGTTTTTCATCCGAAAATTGATTTTTTGGACTGTACCAAAAATGATTCAAAATGTCAATTGGATCATGCCTCATGTTGAATAACCACTTTTTAAACCCTCACAGTGACCAAAATTGCCATTTTTACAGAGTTTTGCTTACTCAAAAGCTTCCATTTTGACCCGTTTCAGGCACAGAAATGACTTTAAACACACTTATTCTAGTTGACAAAGTCATAATTCACATCCAACAGTAATTTAGAGTCAAAAGATTAAATGTTGAAATTTCATCATTATAGACCATTTTGGTATCGTTCGACAGGTCCGGAGTCATCGTTTTTCATCCGAAAATTGATTTTTTGGACTGTACCAAAAATGATTCAAAATGTCAATTGGATCATGCCTCATGTTGAATAACCACTTTTTAACCCCTCACAGTGACCAAAATTGCCATTTTTACAGAGTTTTGCTTACTCAAAAGCTTCAATTTTGACCCGTTTCAGGCACAGAAATGACTTTAAACACACTTATTTTAGTTGACAAAGTCCTAATTCACATCCAACAGTAATTTAGAGTCAAAAGATTAAATGTTAAAATTTCATCATTATAGACCATTTTGGGATCGTTCGACAGGTCGGGAGTCATCGTTTTTCATCCGAAAATTGATTTTTTGGACTGTACCAAAAATTATTCAAAATGTCAATTGGATCATACCTCATGTTGAATAAACACTTTTTAAACCCTCACAGTGACCAAAATTGCCATTTTTACAGAGTTTTGCTTACTCAAAAGCTTCAATTTTGACCCGTTTCAGGCACAGAAATGACTTTAAACACACTAATTTTAGTTGACAAAGTCCTAATTCACATCCAACAGTAATTTAGAGTCAAAAGATTAAATGTTAAAATTTCATCATTATAGACCATTTTGGGATCGTTCGACAGGTCCGGAGTCATCGTTTTTCATCCGAAAATTGATTTTTTGGACTGTACCAAAAATGATTCAAAATGTCAATTGGATCATGCCTCATGTTGAATAACCACTTTTTAAACCCTCACAGTGACAAAAAATTGCCATTTTTACAGAGTTTTGCTTACTCAAAAGCTTCCATTTTGACCCGTTTCAGGCACAGAAATGACTTTAAACACACTTATTCTAGTTGACAAAGTCATAATTCACATCCAACAGTCATTTAGAGTCAAAAGATTAAATGTTGAAATTTCATCATTATAGACCATTTTGGTATCGTTCGACAGGTCCGGAGTCATCGTTTTTCATCCAAAAATTGATTTTTTGGACTGTACCAACAATGATTCAAAATGTCAATTGGATCATGCCTCATGTTGAATAACCACTTTTTAAACCCCCACAGTGACCAAAATTGCCATTTTTACAGAGTTTTGCTTACTCAAAAGCTTCCATTTTGACCCGTTTCAGGCACAGAAATGACTTTAAACACACTTATTCTAGTTGACAAAGTCATAATTCACATCCAACAGTAATTTAGAGTCAAAAGATTAAATGTTGAAATTTCATCATTATAGACCATTTTATGATCGTTCGACAGGTCCGGAGTCATCGTTTTTCATCCGAAAATTGATTTTTTGGACTGTACCAAAAATGATTCAAAATGTCAATTGGATCATGCCTCATGTTGAATAACCACTTTTTAAACCCTCACAGTGACCAAAATTGCCATTTTTACAGAGTTTTGCTTACTCAAAAGCTTCCATTTTGACCCGTTTCAGGCACAGAAATGACTTTAAACACACTTATTCTAGTTGACAAAGTCATAATTCACATCCAACAGTAATTTAGAGTCAAAAGATTAAATGTTGAAATTTCATCATTATAGACCATTTTGGTATCGTTCGACAGGTCCGGAGTCATCGTTTTTCATCCGAAAATGGATTTTTTGGACTGTACCAAAAATGATTCAAAATGTCAATTGGATCATGCCTCATGTTGAATAACCACTTTTTAAACCCTCACAGTGACCAAAATTGCCATTTTTACAGAGTTTTGCTTACTCAAAAGCTTCCATTTTGACCCGTTTCAGGCACAGAAATGACTTTAAACACACTTATTTTAGTTGACAAAGTCCTAATTCACATCCAACAGTAATTTAGAGTCAAAAGATTAAATGTTGAAATTTCATCCATATTGACCATTTTGGGATCGTTCGACAGGTCCGGAGTCATCGTTTTTCATCCGAAAATTGATTTTTTGGACTGTACCAAAAATGATTCAAAATGTCAATTGGATCATGCCTCATGTTGAATAACCACTTTTTAAACCCTCACAGTGACCAAAATTGCCATTTTTACAGAGTTTTGCTTACTCAAAAGCTTCCATTTTGACCCGTTTCAGGCACAGAAATGACTTTAAACACACTTATTCTAGTTGACAAAGTCATAATTCACATCCAACAGTAATTTAGAGTCAAAAGATTAAATGTTGAAATTTCATCATTATAGACCATTTTGGTATCGTTCGACAGGTCCGGAGTCATCGTTTTTCATCCGAAAATTGATTTTTTGGACTGTACCAACAATGATTCAAAATGTCAATTGGATCATGCCTCATGTTGAATAACCACTTTTTAAACCCCCACAGTGACCAAAATTGCCATTTTTACAGAGTTTTGCTTACTCAAAAGCTTCCATTTTGACCCGTTTCAGGCACAGAAATGACTTTAAACACACTCATTCTAGTTGACAAAGTCATAATTCACATCCAACAGTAATTTAGAGTCAAAAGATTAAATGTTGAAATTTCATCATTATAGACCATTTTGGTATCGTTCGACAGGTCGGGAGTCATCGTTTTTCATCCGAAAATTGATTTTTTGGACTGTACCAACAATGATTCAAAATGTCAATTGGATCATGCCTCATGTTGAATAACCACTTTTTAAACCCCCACAGTGACCAAAATTGCCATTTTTACAGAGTTTTGCTTACTCAAAAGCTTCCATTTTGACCCGTTTCAGGCACAGAAATGACTTTAAACACACTTATTCTAGTTGACAAAGTCATAATTCACATCCAACAGTAATTTAGAGTCAAAAGATTAAATGTTGAAATTTCATCATTATAGACCATTTTATGATCGTTCGACAGGTCCGGAGTCATCGTTTTTCATCCGAAAATTGATTTTTTGGACTGTACCAAAAATGATTCAAAATGTCAATTGGATCATGCCTCATGTTGAATAACCACTTTTTTAAACCCTCACAGTGACCAAAATTGCCATTTTTACAGAGTTTTGCTTACTCAAAAGCTTCAATTTTGACCCGTTTCAGGCACAGAAATGACTTTAAACACACTTATTTTAGTTGACAAAGTCCTAATTCACATCCAACAGTAATTTAGAGTCAAAAGATTAAATGTTAAAATTTCATCATTATAGACCATTTTGAGATCGTTCGACAGGTCCGGAGTCATCGTTTTTCATCCGAAAATTGATTTTTTGGACTGTACCAAAAATGATTCAAAATGTCAATTGGATCATGCCTCATGTTGAATAAACACTTTTTAAACCCTCACAGTGACCAAAATTGCAATTTTTACAGAGTTTTGCTTACTCAAAAGCTTTAATTTTGACCCGTTTCAGGCACAGAAATGACTTTAAACACACTTATTTTAGTTGACAAAGTCCTAATTCACATCCAACAGTAATTTAGAGTCAAAAGATTAAATGTTAAAATTTCATCATTATAGACCATTTTGGGATCGTTCGACAGGTCCGGAGTCATCGTTTTTCATCCGAAAATTGATTTTTTGGACTGTACCAAAAATGATTCAAAATGTCAATTGGATCATGCCTCATGTTGAATAACCACTTTTTAAACCCTTACAGTGACAAAAATTGCGATTTTTACAGAGTTTTGCTTACTCAAAAGCTTCCATTATGACCCGTTTCAGGCACAGAAATGACTTTAAACACACTTATTCTAGTTGACAAAGTCATAATTAACATCCAACAGTCATTTAGAGTCAAAAGATTAAATGTTGAAATTTCATCATTATAGACCATTTTGGGATCGTTCGACAGGTCCGGAGTCATCGTTTTTCCTCCGAAAATTGATTTTTTGGACTGTACCAAAAATTATTCAAAATGTCAATTGGATCATGCCTCATGTTGAATAACCACTTTTTAAACCCTCACAGTGACCAAAATTGCCATTTTTACAGAGTTTTGCTTACTCAAAAGCTTCCATTTTGACCCGTTTCAGGCACAGAAATGACTTTAAACACACTTATTCTAGTTGACAAAGTCATAATTCACATCCAACAGTAATTTAGAGTCAAAAGATTAAATGTTGAAATTTCATCATTATAGACCATTTTGGTATCGTTCGACAGGTCCGGAGTCATCGTTTTTCATCCGAAAATGGATTTTTTGGACTGTACCAAAAATGATTCAAAATGTCAATTGGATCATGCCTCATGTTGAATAACCACTATTTAAACCCTCACAGTGACCAAAATTGCCATTTTTACAGAGTTTTGCTTACTCAAAAGCTTCCATTTTGACCCGTTTCAGGCACAGAAATGACTTTAAACACACTTATTCTAGTTGACAAAGTCATAATTCACATCCAACAGTCATTTAGAGTCAAAAGATTAAATGTTGAAATTTCATCATTATAGACCATTTTGGGATCGTTCGACAGGTCCGGAGTCATCGTTTTTCATCCGAAAATTGATTTTTTGGACTGTACCAAAAATGATTCAAAATGTCAATTGGATCATGCCTCATGTTGAATAACCACTTTTTAAACCCTCACAGTGACCAAAATTGCCATTTTTACAGAGTTTTGCTTACTCAAAAGCTTCCATTTTGACCCGTTTCAGGCACAGAAATGACTTTAAACACACTTATTCTAGTTGACAAAGTCATAATTAACATCCAACAGTCATTTAGAGTCAAAAGATTAAATGTTGAAATTTCATCATTATAGACCATTTTGGGATCGTTCGACAGGTCCGGAGTCATCGTTTTTCCTCCGAAAATTGATTTTTTGGACTGTACCAAAAATTATTCAAAATGTCAATTGGATCATGCCTCATGTTGAATAACCACTTTTTAAACCCTCACAGTGACCAAAATTGCCATTTTTACAGAGTTTTGCTTACTCAAAAGCTTCCATTTTGACCCGTTTCAGGCACAGAAATGACTTTAAACACACTTATTCTAGATGACAAAGTCATAATTCACATCCAACAGTCATTTAGAGTCAAAAGATTAAATGTTGAAATTTCATCATTATAGACCATTTTGGGATCGTTCGACAGGTCCGGAGTCATCGTTTTTCATCCGAAAATTGATTTTTTGGACTGTACCAAAAATGATTCAAAATGTCAATTGGATCATGCCTCATGTTGAATAACCACTTTTTAAACCCTCACAGTGACCAAAATTGCCATTTTTACAGAGTTTTGCTTACTCAAAAGCTTCCATTTTGACCCGTTTCAGGCACAGAAATGACTTTAAACACACTTATTCTAGTTGACAAAGTCATAATTCACATCCAACAGTAATTTAGAGTCAAAAGATTAAATGTTGAAATTTCATCATTATAGACCATTTTGGTATCGTTCGACAGGTCCGGAGTCATCGTTTTTCATCCGAAAATTGATTTTTTGGACTGTACCAAAAATGATTCAAAATGTCAATTGGATCATGCCTCATGTTGAATAACCACTTTTGAACCCCTCACAGTGACCAAAATTGCCATTTTTACAGAGTTTTGCTTACTGAAAAGCTTCAATTTTGACCCGTTTCAGGCACAGAAATGACTTTAAACACACTTATTTTAGTTGACAAAGTCCTAATTCACATCCAACAGTAATTTAGAGTCAAAAGATTAAATGTTAAAATTTCATCATTATAGACCATTTTGGGATCGTTCGACAGGTCGGGAGTCATCGTTTTTCATCCGAAAATTGATTTTTTGGACTGTACCAAAAATTATTCAAAATGTCAATTGGATCATACCTCATGTTGAATAAACACTTTTTAAACCCTCACAGTGACCAAAATTGCCATTTTTACAGAGTTTTGCTTACTCAAAAGCTTCAATTTTGACCCGTTTCAGGCACAGAAATGACTTTAAACACACTAATTTTAGTTGACAAAGTCCTAATTCACATCCAACAGTAATTTAGAGTCAAAAGATTAAATGTTAAAATTTCATCATTATAGACCATTTTGGGATCGTTCGACAGGTCCGGAGTCATCGTTTTTCATCCGAAAATTGATTTTTTGGACTGTACCAAAAATGATTCAAAATGTCAATTGGATCATGCCTCATGTTGAATAACCACTTTTTAAACCCTCACAGTGACAAAAAATTGCCATTTTTACAGAGTTTTGCTTACTCAAAAGCTTCCATTTTGACCCGTTTCAGGCACAGAAATGACTTTAAACACACTTATTCTAGTTGACAAAGTCATAATTCACATCCAACAGTCATTTAGAGTCAAAAGATTAAATGTTGAAATTTCATCATTATAGACCATTTTGGTATCGTTCGACAGGTCCGGAGTCATCGTTTTTCATCCAAAAATTGATTTTTTGGACTGTACCAACAATGATTCAAAATGTCAATTGGATCATGCCTCATGTTGAATAACCACTTTTTAAACCCCCACAGTGACCAAAATTGCCATTTTTACAGAGTTTTGCTTACTCAAAAGCTTCCATTTTGACCCGTTTCAGGCACAGAAATGACTTTAAACACACTTATTCTAGTTGACAAAGTCATAATTCACATCCAACAGTAATTTAGAGTCAAAAGATTAAATGTTGAAATTTCATCATTATAGACCATTTTATGATCGTTCGACAGGTCCGGAGTCATCGTTTTTCATCCGAAAATTGATTTTTTGGACTGTACCAAAAATGATTCAAAATGTCACTTGGATCATGCCTCATGTTGAATAACCACTTTTTAAACCCTCACAGTGACCAAAATTGCCATTTTTACAGAGTTTTGCTTACTCAAAAGCTTCCATTTTGACCCGTTTCAGGCACAGAAATGACTTTAAACACACTTATTCTAGTTGACAAAGTCATAATTCACATCCAACAGTAATTTAGAGTCAAAAGATTAAATGTTGAAATTTCATCATTATAGACCATTTTGGTATCGTTCGACAGGTCCGGAGTCATCGTTTTTCATCCGAAAATGGATTTTTTGGACTGTACCAAAAATGATTCAAAATGTCAATTGGATCATGCCTCATGTTGAATAACCACTTTTTAAACCCTCACAGTGACCAAAATTGCCATTTTTACAGAGTTTTGCTTACTCAAAACCTTCCATTTTGACCCGTTTCAGGCACAGAAATGACTTTAAACACACTTATTTTAGTTGACAAAGTCCTAATTCACATCCAACAGTAATTTAGAGTCAAAAGATTAAATGTTGAAATTTCATCCATATTGACCATTTTGGGATCGTTCGACAGGTCCGGAGTCATCGTTTTTCATCCGAAAATTGATTTTTTGGACTGTACCAAAAATGATTCAAAATGTCAATTGGATCATGCCTCATGTTGAATAACCACTTTTTAAACCCTCACAGTGACCAAAATTGCCATTTTTACAGAGTTTTGCTTACTCAAAAGCTTCCATTTTGACCCGTTTCAGGCACAGAAATGACTTTAAACACACTTATTCTAGTTGACAAAGTCATAATTCACATCCAACAGTAATTTAGAGTCAAAAGATTAAATGTTGAAATTTCATCATTATAGACCATTTTGGTATCGTTCGACAGGTCCGGAGTCATCGTTTTTCATCCGAAAATTGATTTTTTGGACTGTACCAACAATGATTCAAAATGTCAATTGGATCATGCCTCATGTTGAATAACCACTTTTTAAACCCCCACAGTGACCAAAATTGCCATTTTTACAGAGTTTTGCTTACTCAAAAGCTTCCATTTTGACCCGTTTCAGGCACAGAAATGACTTTAAACACACTTATTCTAGTTGACAAAGTCATAATTCACATCCAACAGTAATTTAGAGTCAAAAGATTAAATGTTGAAATTTCATCATTATAGACCATTTTGGTATCGTTCGACAGGTCGGGAGTCATCGTTTTTCATCCGAAAATTGATTTTTTGGACTGTACCAACAATGATTCAAAATGTCAATTGGATCATGCCTCATGTTGAATAACCACTTTTTAAACCCCCACAGTGACCAAAATTGCCATTTTTACAGAGTTTTGCTTACTCAAAAGCTTCCATTTTGACCCGTTTCAGGCACAGAAATGACTTTAAACACACTTATTCTAGTTGACAAAGTCATAATTCACATCCAACAGTAATTTAGAGTCAAAAGATTAAATGTTGAAATTTCATCATTATAGACCATTTTATGATCGTTCGACAGGTCCGGAGTCATCGTTTTTCATCCGAAAATTGATTTTTTGGACTGTACCAAAAATGATTCAAAATGTCAATTGGATCATGCCTCATGTTGAATAACCACTTTTTAAACCCCCACAGTGACCAAAATTGCCATTTTTACAGAGTTTTGCTTACTCAAAAGCTTCCATTTTGACCCGTTTCAGGCACAGAAATGACTTTAAACACACTTATTCTAGTTGACAAAGTCATAATTCACATCCAACAGTAATTTAGAGTCAAAAGATTAAATGTTGAAATTTCATCATTATAGACCATTTTATGATCGTTCGACAGGTCCGGAGTCATCGTTTTTCATCCGAAAATTGATTTTTTGGACTGTACCAAAAATGATTCAAAATGTCAATTGGATCATGCCTCATGTTGAATAACCACTTTTTAAACCCTCACAGTGACCAAAATTGCCATTTTTACAGAGTTTTGCTTACTCAAAAGCTTCCATTTTGACCCGTTTCAGGCACAGAAATGACTTTAAACACACTTATTCTAGTTGACAAAGTCATAATTCACATCCAACAGTAATTTAGAGTCAAAAGATTAAATGTTGAAATTTCATCATTATAGACCATTTTGGTATCGTTCGACAGGTCCGGAGTCATCGTTTTTCATCCGAAAATTGATTTTTTGGACTGTACCAACAATGATTCAAAATGTCAATTGGATCATGCCTCATGTTGAATAACCACTTTTTAAACCCCCACAGTGACCAAAATTGCCATTTTTACAGAGTTTTGCTTACTCAAAAGCTTCCATTTTGACCCGTTTCAGGCACAGAAATGACTTTAAACACACTTATTCTAGTTGACAAAGTCATAATTCACATCCAACAGTAATTTAGAGTCAAAAGATTAAATGTTGAAATTTCATCATTATAGACCATTTTGGTATCGTTCGACAGGTCGGGAGTCATCGTTTTTCATCCGAAAATTGATTTTTTGGACTGTACCAACAATGATTCAAAATGTCAATTGGATCATGCCTCATGTTGAATAACCACTTTTTAAACCCCCACAGTGACCAAAATTGCCATTTTTACAGAGTTTTGCTTACTCAAAAGCTTCCATTTTGACCCGTTTCAGGCACAGAAATGACTTTAAACACACTTATTCTAGTTGACAAAGTCATAATTCACATCCAACAGTAATTTAGAGTCAAAAGATTAAATGTTGAAATTTCATCATTATAGACCATTTTATGATCGTTCGACAGGTCCGGAGTCATCGTTTTTCATCCGAAAATTGATTTTTTGGACTGTACCAAAAATGATTCAAAATGTCAATTGGATCATGCCTCATGTTGAATAACCACTTTTTAAACCCCCACAGTGACCAAAATTGCCATTTTTACAGAGTTTTGCTTACTCAAAAGCTTCCATTTTGACCCGTTTCAGGCACAGAAATGACTTTAAACACACTTATTCTAGTTGACAAAGTCATAATTCACATCCAACAGTAATTTAGAGTCAAAAGATTAAATGTTGAAATTTCATCATTATAGACCATTTTATGATCGTTCGACAGGTCCGGAGTCATCGTTTTTCATCCGAAAATTGATTTTTTGGACTGTACCAAAAATGATTCAAAATGTCAATTGGATCATGCCTCATGTTGAATAACCACTTTTTAAACCCTCACAGTGACCAAAATTGCCATTTTTACAGAGTTTTGCTTACTCAAAAGCTTCAATTTTGACCCGTTTCAGGCACAGAAATGACTTTAAACACACTTATTTTAGTTGACAAAGTCCTAATTCACATCCAACAGTAATTTAGAGTCAAAAGATTAAATGTTAAAATTTCATCATTATAGACCATTTTGGGATCGTTCGACAGGTCCGGAGTCATCGTTTTTCATCCGAAAATTGATTTTTTGGACTGTACCAAAAATGATTCAAAATGTCAATTGGATCATGCCTCATGTTGAATAAACACTTTTTAAACCCTCACAGTGACCAAAATTGCCATTTTTACAGAGTTTTGCTTACTCAAAAGCTTTAATTTTGACCCGTTTCAGGCACAGAAATGACTTTAAACACACTTATTTTAGTTGACAAAGTCCTAATTCACATCCAACAGTAATTTAGAGTCAAAAGATTAAATGTTAAAATTTCATCATTATAGACCATTTTGGGATCGTTCGACAGGTCCGGAGTCATCGTTTTTCATCCGAAAATTGATTTTTTGGACTGTACCAAAAATTATTCAAAATGTCAATTGGATCATGCCTCATGTTGAATAACCACTTTTTAAACCCTCACAGTGACCAAAATTGCCATTTTTACAGAGTTTTGCTTACTCAAAAGATTCCATTTTGACCCGTTTCAGGCACAGAAATGACTTTAAACACACTTATTCTAGTTGACAAAGTCATAATTCACATCCAACAGTAATTTAGAGTCAAAAGATTAAATGTTGAAATTTCATCATTATAGACCATTTTGGTATCGTTCGACAGGTCCGGAGTCATCGTTTTTCATCCGAAAATGGATTTTTTGGACTGTACCAAAAATGATTCAAAATGTCAATTGGATCATGCCTCATGTTGAATAACCACTATTTAAACCCTCACAGTGACCAAAATTGCCATTTTTACAGAGTTTTGCTTACTCAAAAGCTTCCATTTTGACCCGTTTCAGGCACAGAAATGACTTTAAACACACTTATTCTAGTTGACAAAGTCATAATTCACATCCAACAGTCATTTAGAGTCAAAAGATTAAATGTTGAAATTTCATCATTATAGACCATTTTGGGATCGTTCGACAGGTCCGGAGTCATCGTTTTTCATCCGAAAATTGATTTTTTGGACTGTACCAAAAATGATTCAAAATGTCAATTGGATCATGCCTCATGTTGAATAACCACTTTTTAAACCCTCACAGTGACCAAAATTGCCATTTTTACAGAGTTTTGCTTACTCAAAAGCTTCCATTTTGACCCGTTTCAGGCACAGAAATGACTTTAAACACACTTATTCTAGTTGACAAAGTCATAATTAACATCCAACAGTCATTTAGAGTCAAAAGATTAAATGTTGAAATTTCATCATTATAGACCATTTTGGGATCGTTCGACAGGTCCGGAGTCATCGTTTTTCCTCCGAAAATTGATTTTTTGGACTGTACCAAAAATTATTCAAAATGTCAATTGGATCATGCCTCATGTTGAATAACCACTTTTTAAACCCTCACAGTGACCAAAATTGCCATTTTTACAGAGTTTTGCTTACTCAAAAGCTTCCATTTTGACCCGTTTCAGGCACAGAAATGACTTTAAACACACTTATTCTAGTTGACAAAGTCATAATTCACATCCAACAGTAATTTAGAGTCAAAAGATTAAATGTTGAAATTTCATCATTATAGACCATTTTGGTATCGTTCGACAGGTCCGGAGTCATCGTTTTTCATCCGAAAATGGATTTTTTGGACTGTACCAAAAATGATTCAAAATGTCAATTGGATCATGCCTCATGTTGAATAACCACTATTTAAACCCTCACAGTGACCAAAATTGCCATTTTTACAGAGTTTTGCTTACTCAAAAGCTTCCATTTTGACCCGTTTCAGGCACAGAAATGACTTTAAACACACTTATTCTAGTTGACAAAGTCATAATTCACATCCAACAGTCATTTAGAGTCAAAAGATTAAATGTTGAAATTTCATCATTATAGACCATTTTGGGATCGTTCGACAGGTCCGGAGTCATCGTTTTTCATCCGAAAATTGATTTTTTGGACTGTACCAAAAATGATTCAAAATGTCAATTGGATCATGCCTCATGTTGAATAACCACTTTTTAAACCCTCACAGTGACCAAAATTGCCATTTTTACAGAGTTTTGCTTACTCAAAAGCTTCCATTTTGACCCGTTTCAGGCACAGAAATGACTTTAAACACACTTATTCTAGTTGACAAAGTCATAATTCACATCCAACAGTCATTTAGAGTCAAAAGATTAAATGTTGAAATTTCATCATTATAGACCATTTTGGGATCGTTCGACAGGTCCGGAGTCATCGTTTTTCATCCGAAAATTGATTTTTTGGACTGTACCAAAAATGATTCAAAATGTCAATTGGATCATGCCTCATGTTGAATAACCACTTTTGAACCCCTCACAGTGACCAAAATTGCCATTTTTACAGAGTTTTGCTTACTGAAAAGCTTCAATTTTGACCCGTTTCAGGCACAGAAATGACTTTAAACACACTTATTTTAGTTGACAAAGTCCTAATTCACATCCAACAGTAATTTAGAGTCAAAAGATTAAATGTTAAAATTTCATCATTATAGACCATTTTGGGATCGTTCGACAGGTCGGGAGTCATCGTTTTTCATCCGAAAATTGATTTTTTGGACTGTACCAAAAATTATTCAAAATGTCAATTGGATCATACCTCATGTTGAATAAACACTTTTTAAACCCTCACAGTGACCAAAATTGCCATTTTTACAGAGTTTTGCTTACTCAAAAGCTTCAATTTTGACCCGTTTCAGGCACAGAAATGACTTTAAACACACTAATTTTAGTTGACAAAGTCCTAATTCACATCCAACAGTAATTTAGAGTCAAAAGATTAAATGTTAAAATTTCATCATTATAGACCATTTTGGGATCGTTCGACAGGTCCGGAGTCATCGTTTTTCATCCGAAAATTGATTTTTTGGACTGTACCAAAAATGATTCAAAATGTCAATTGGATCATGCCTCATGTTGAATAACCACTTTTTAAACCCTCACAGTGACAAAAAATTGCCATTTTTACAGAGTTTTGCTTACTCAAAAGCTTCCATTTTGACCCGTTTCAGGCACAGAAATGACTTTAAACACACTTATTCTAGTTGACAAAGTCATAATTCACATCCAACAGTCATTTAGAGTCAAAAGATTAAATGTTGAAATTTCATCATTATAGACCATTTTGGTATCGTTCGACAGGTCCGGAGTCATCGTTTTTCATCCAAAAATTGATTTTTTGGACTGTACCAACAATGATTCAAAATGTCAATTGGATCATGCCTCATGTTGAATAACCACTTTTTAAACCCCCACAGTGACCAAAATTGCCATTTTTACAGAGTTTTGCTTACTCAAAAGCTTCCATTTTGACCCGTTTCAGGCACAGAAATGACTTTAAACACACTTATTCTAGTTGACAAAGTCATAATTCACATCCAACAGTAATTTAGAGTCAAAAGATTAAATGTTGAAATTTCATCATTATAGACCATTTTATGATCGTTCGACAGGTCCGGAGTCATCGTTTTTCATCCGAAAATTCATTTTTTGGACTGTACCAAAAATGATTCAAAATGTCAATTGGATCATGCCTCATGTTGAATAACCACTTTTTAAACCCTCACAGTGACCAAAATTGCCATTTTTACAGAGTTTTGCTTACTCAAAAGCTTCCATTTTGACCCGTTTCAGGCACAGAAATGACTTTAAACACACTTATTCTAGTTGACAAAGTCATAATTCACATCCAACAGTCATTTAGAGTCAAAAGATTAAATGTTGAAATTTCATCATTATAGACCATTTTGGTATCGTTCGACAGGTCCGGAGTCATCGTTTTTCATCCAAAAATTGATTTTTTGGACTGTACCAACAATGATTCAAAATGTCAATTGGATCATGCCTCATGTTGAATAACCACTTTTTAAACCCCCACAGTGACCAAAATTGCCATTTTTACAGAGTTTTGCTTACTCAAAAGCTTCCATTTTGACCCGTTTCAGGCACAGAAATGACTTTAAACACACTTATTCTAGTTGACAAAGTCATAATTCACATCCAACAGTAATTTAGAGTCAAAAGATTAAATGTTGAAATTTCATCATTATAGACCATTTTATGATCGTTCGACAGGTCCGGAGTCATCGTTTTTCATCCGAAAATTGATTTTTTGGACTGTACCAAAAATGATTCAAAATGTCACTTGGATCATGCCTCATGTTGAATAACCACTTTTTAAACCCTCACAGTGACCAAAATTGCCATTTTTACAGAGTTTTGCTTACTCAAAAGCTTCCATTTTGACCCGTTTCAGGCACAGAAATGACTTTAAACACACTTATTCTAGTTGACAAAGTCATAATTCACATCCAACAGTAATTTAGAGTCAAAAGATTAAATGTTGAAATTTCATCATTATAGACCATTTTGGTATCGTTCGACAGGTCCGGAGTCATCGTTTTTCATCCGAAAATGGATTTTTTGGACTGTACCAAAAATGATTCAAAATGTCAATTGGATCATGCCTCATGTTGAATAACCACTTTTTAAACCCTCACAGTGACCAAAATTGCCATTTTTACAGAGTTTTGCTTACTCAAAAGCTTCCATTTTGACCCGTTTCAGGCACAGAAATGACTTTAAACACACTTATTCTAATTGACAAAGTCATAATTCACATCCAACAGTAATTTAGAGTCAAAAGATTAAATGTTGAAATTTCATCATTATAGACCATTTTGGTATCGTTCGACAGGTCCGGAGTCATCGTTTTTCATCCGAAAATTGATTTTTTGGACTGTACCAACAATGATTCAAAATGTCAATTGGATCATGCCTCATGTTGAATAACCACTTTTTAAACCCTCACAGTGACCAAAATTGCCATTTTTACAGAGTTTTGCTTACTCAAAAGCTTCCATTTTGACCCGTTTCAGGCACAGAAATGACTTTAAACACACTTATTCTAGTTGACAAAGTCATAATTCACATCCAACAGTAATTTAGAGTCAAAAGATTAAATGTTGAAATTTCATCATTATAGACCATTTTGGTATCGTTCGACAGGTCCGGAGTCATCGTTTTTCATCCGAAAATGGATTTTTTGGACTGTACCAAAAATGATTCAAAATGTCAATTGGATCATGCCTCATGTTGAATAACCACTTTTTAAACCCTCACAGTGACCAAAATTGCCATTTTTACAGAGTTTTGCTTACTCAAAAGCTTCCATTTTGACCCGTTTCAGGCACAGAAATGACTTTAAACACACTTATTCTAGTTGACAAAGTCATAATTCACATCCAACAGTAATTTAGAGTCAAAAGATTAAATGTTGAAATTTCATCATTATAGACCATTTTGGTATCGTTCGACAGGTCCGGAGTCATCGTTTTTCATCCGAAAATTGATTTTTTGGACTGTACCAACAATGATTCAAAATGTCAATTGGATCATGCCTCATGTTGAATAACCACTTTTTAAACCCCCACAGTGACCAAAATTGCCATTTTTACAGAGTTTTGCTTACTCAAAAGCTTCCATTTTGACCCGTTTCAGGCACAGAAATGACTTTAAACACACTTATTCTAGTTGACAAAGTCATAATTCACATCCAACAGTAATTTAGAGTCAAAAGATTAAATGTTGAAATTTCATCATTATAGACCATTTTGGTATCGTTCGACAGGTCGGGAGTCATCGTTTTTCATCCGAAAATTGATTTTTTGGACTGTACCAACAATGATTCAAAATGTCAATTGGATCATGCCTCATGTTGAATAACCACTTTTTAAACCCCCACAGTGACCAAAATTGCCATTTTTACAGAGTTTTGCTTACTCAAAAGCTTCCATTTTGACCCGTTTCAGGCACAGAAATGACTTTAAACACACTTATTCTAGTTGACAAAGTCATAATTCACATCCAACAGTAATTTAGAGTCAAAAGATTAAATGTTGAAATTTCATCATTATAGACCATTTTATGATCGTTCGACAGGTCCGGAGTCATCGTTTTTCATCCGAAAATTGATTTTTTGGACTGTACCAAAAATGATTCAAAATGTCACTTGGATCATGCCTCATGTTGAATAACCACTTTTTAAACCCTCACAGTGACCAAAATTGCCATTTTTACAGAGTTTTGCTTACTCAAAAGCTTCCATTTTGACCCGTTTCAGGCACAGAAATGACTTTAAACACACTTATTCTAGTTGACAAAGTCATAATTCACATCCAACAGTAATTTAGAGTCAAAAGATTAAATGTTGAAATTTCATCATTATAGACCATTTTGGTATCGTTCGACAGGTCCGGAGTCATCGTTTTTCATCCGAAAATGGATTTTTTGGACTGTACCAAAAATGATTCAAAATGTCAATTGGATCATGCCTCATGTTGAATAACCACTTTTTAAACCCTCACAGTGACCAAAATTGCCATTTTTACAGAGTTTTGCTTACTCAAAAGCTTCCATTTTGACCCGTTTCAGGCACAGAAATGACTTTAAACACACTTATTTTAGTTGACAAAGTCCTAATTCACATCCAACAGTAATTTAGAGTCAAAAGATTAAATGTTGAAATTTCATCCATATTGACCATTTTGGGATCGTTCGACAGGTCCGGAGTCATCGTTTTTCATCCGAAAATTGATTTTTTGGACTGTACCAAAAATGATTCAAAATGTCAATTGGATCATGCCTCATGTTGAATAACCACTTTTTAAACCCTCACAGTGACCAAAATTGCCATTTTTACAGAGTTTTGCTTACTCAAAAGCTTCCATTTTGACCCGTTTCAGGCACAGAAATGACTTTAAACACACTTATTCTAGTTGACAAAGTCATAATTCACATCCAACAGTAATTTAGAGTCAAAAGATTAAATGTTGAAATTTCATCATTATAGACCATTTTGGTATCGTTCGACAGGTCCGGAGTCATCGTTTTTCATCCGAAAATTGATTTTTTGGACTGTACCAACAATGATTCAAAATGTCAATTGGATCATGCCTCATGTTGAATAACCACTTTTTAAACCCCCACAGTGACCAAAATTGCCATTTTTACAGAGTTTTGCTTACTCAAAAGCTGCCATTTTGACCCGTTTCAGGCACAGAAATGACTTTAAACACACTTATTCTAGTTGACAAAGTCATAATTCACATCCAACAGTAATTTAGAGTCAAAAGATTAAATGTTGAAATTTCATCATTATAGACCATTTTGGTATCGTTCGACAGGTCGGGAGTCATCGTTTTTCATCCGAAAATTGATTTTTTGGACTGTACCAACAATGATTCAAAATGTCAATTGGATCATGCCTCATGTTGAATAACCACTTTTTAAACCCCCACAGTGACCAAAATTGCCATTTTTACAGAGTTTTGCTTACTCAAAAGCTTCCATTTTGACCCGTTTCAGGCACAGAAATGACTTTAAACACACTTATTCTAGTTGACAAAGTCATAATTCACATCCAACAGTAATTTAGAGTCAAAAGATTAAATGTTGAAATTTCATCATTATAGACCATTTTATGATCGTTCGACAGGTCCGGAGTCATCGTTTTTCATCCGAAAATTGATTTTTTGGACTGTACCAAAAATGATTCAAAATGTCAATTGGATCATGCCTCATGTTGAATAAACACTTTTTAAACCCTCACAGTGACCAAAATTGCCATTTTTACAGAGTTTTGCTTACTCAAAAGCTTTAATTTTGACCCGTTTCAGGCACAGAAATGACTTTAAACACACTTATTTTAGTTGACAAAGTCCTAATTCACATCCAACAGTAATTTAGAGTCAAAAGATTAAATGTTAAAATTTCATCATTATAGACCATTTTGGGATCGTTCGACAGGTCCGGAGTCATCGTTTTTCATCCGAAAATTGATTTTTTGGACTGTACCAAAAATGATTCAAAATGTCAATTGGATCATGCCTCATGTTGAATAACCACTTTTTAAACCCTTACAGTGACAAAAATTGCGATTTTTACAGAGTTTTGCTTACTCAAAAGCTTCCATTATGACCCGTTTCAGGCACAGAAATGACTTTAAACACACTTATTCTAGTTGACAAAGTCATAATTAACATCCAACAGTCATTTAGAGTCAAAAGATTAAATGTTGAAATTTCATCATTATAGACCATTTTGGGATCGTTCGACAGGTCCGGAGTCATCGTTTTTCCTCCGAAAATTGATTTTTTGGACTGTACCAAAAATTATTCAAAATGTCAATTGGATCATGCCTCATGTTGAATAACCACTTTTTAAACCCTCACAGTGACCAAAATTGCCATTTTTACAGAGTTTTGCTTACTCAAAAGCTTCCATTTTGACCCGTTTCAGGCACAGAAATGACTTTAAACACACTTATTCTAGTTGACAAAGTCATAATTCACATCCAACAGTAATTTAGAGTCAAAAGATTAAATGTTGAAATTTCATCATTATAGACCATTTTGGTATCGTTCGACAGGTCCGGAGTCATCGTTTTTCATCCGAAAATGGATTTTTTGGACTGTACCAAAAATGATTCAAAATGTCAATTGGATCATGCCTCATGTTGAATAACCACTATTTAAACCCTCACAGTGACCAAAATTGCCATTTTTACAGAGTTTTGCTTACTCAAAAGCTTCCATTTTGACCCGTTTCAGGCACAGAAATGACTTTAAACACACTTATTCTAGTTGACAAAGTCATAATTCACATCCAACAGTCATTTAGAGTCAAAAGATTAAATGTTGAAATTTCATCATTATAGACCATTTTGGGATCGTTCGACAGGTCCGGAGTCATCGTTTTTCATCCGAAAATTGATTTTTTGGACTGTACCAAAAATGATTCAAAATGTCAATTGGATCATGCCTCATGTTGAATAACCACTTTTTAAACCCTCACAGTGACCAAAATTGCCATTTTTACAGAGTTTTGCTTACTCAAAAGCTTCCATTTTGACCCGTTTCAGGCACAGAAATGACTTTAAACACACTTATTCTAGTTGACAAAGTCATAATTAACATCCAACAGTCATTTAGAGTCAAAAGATTAAATGTTGAAATTTCATCATTATAGACCATTTTGGGATCGTTCGACAGGTCCGGAGTCATCGTTTTTCCTCCAAAAATTGATTTTTTGGACTGTACCAAAAATTATTCAAAATGTCAATTGGATCATGCCTCATGTTGAATAACCACTTTTTAAACCCTCACAGTGACCAAAATTGCCATTTTTACAGAGTTTTGCTTACTCAAAAGCTTCCATTTTGACCCGTTTCAGGCACAGAAATGACTTTAAACACACTTATTCTAGTTGACAAAGTCATAATTCACATCCAACAGTAATTTAGAGTCAAAAGATTAAATGTTGAAATTTCATCATTATAGACCATTTTGGTATCGTTCGACAGGTCCGGAGTCATCGTTTTTCATCCGAAAATTGATTTTTTGGACTGTACCAAAAATGATTCAAAATGTCAATTGGATCATGCCTCATGTTGAATAACCACTATTTAAACCCTCACAGTGACCAAAATTGCCATTTTTACAGAGTTTTGCTTACTCAAAAGCTTCCATTTTGACCCGTTTCAGGCACAGAAATGACTTTAAACACACTTATTCTAGTTGACAAAGTCATAATTCACATCCAACAGTCATTTAGAGTCAAAAGATTAAATGTTGAAATTTCATCATTATAGACCATTTTGGGATCGTTCGACAGGTCCGGAGTCATCGTTTTTCATCCGAAAATTGATTTTTTGGACTGTACCAAAAATGATTCAAAATGTCAATTGGATCATGCCTCATGTTGAATAACCACTTTTTAAACCCTCACAGTGACCAAAATTGCCATTTTTACAGAGTTTTGCTTACTCAAAAGCTTCCATTTTGACCCGTTTCAGGCACAGAAATGACTTTAAACACACTTATTCTAGTTGACAAAGTCATAATTCACATCCAACAGTAATTTAGAGTCAAAAGATTAAATGTTGAAATTTCATCATTATAGACCATTTTGGTATCGTTCGACAGGTCCGGAGTCATCGTTTTTCATCCGAAAATTGATTTTTTGGACTGTACCAAAAATGATTCAAAATGTCAATTGGATCATGCCTCATGTTGAATAACCACTTTTGAACCCCTCACAGTGACCAAAATTGCCATTTTTACAGAGTTTTGCTTACTGAAAAGCTTCAATTTTGACCCGTTTCAGGCACAGAAATGACTTTAAACACACTTATTTTAGTTGACAAAGTCCTAATTCACATCCAACAGTAATTTAGAGTCAAAAGATTAAATGTTAAAATTTCATCATTATAGACCATTTTGGGATCGTTCGACAGGTCGGGAGTCATCGTTTTTCATCCGAAAATTGATTTTTTGGACTGTACCAAAAATTATTCAAAATGTCAATTGGATCATACCTCATGTTGAATAAACACTTTTTAAACCCTCACAGTGACCAAAATTGCCATTTTTACAGAGTTTTGCTTACTCAAAAGCTTCAATTTTGACCCGTTTCAGGCACAGAAATGACTTTAAACACACTAATTTTAGTTGACAAAGTCCTAATTCACATCCAACAGTAATTTAGAGTCAAAAGATTAAATGTTAAAATTTCATCATTATAGACCATTTTGGGATCGTTCGACAGGTCCGGAGTCATCGTTTTTCATCCGAAAATTGATTTTTTGGACTGTACCAAAAATGATTCAAAATGTCAATTGGATCATGCCTCATGTTGAATAACCACTTTTTAAACCCTCACAGTGACAAAAAATTGCCATTTTTACAGAGTTTTGCTTACTCAAAAGCTTCCATTTTGACCCGTTTCAGGCACAGAAATGACTTTAAACACACTTATTCTAGTTGACAAAGTCATAATTCACATCCAACAGTCATTTAGAGTCAAAAGATTAAATGTTGAAATTTCATCATTATAGACCATTTTGGTATCGTTCGACAGGTCCGGAGTCATCGTTTTTCATCCAAAAATTGATTTTTTGGACTGTACCAACAATGATTCAAAATGTCAATTGGATCATGCCTCATGTTGAATAACCACTTTTTAAACCCCCACAGTGACCAAAATTGCCATTTTTACAGAGTTTTGCTTACTCAAAAGCTTCCATTTTGACCCGTTTCAGGCACAGAAATGACTTTAAACACACTTATTCTAGTTGACAAAGTCATAATTCACATCCAACAGTAATTTAGAGTCAAAAGATTAAATGTTGAAATTTCATTATTATAGACCATTTTATGATCGTTCGACAGGTCCGGAGTCATCGTTTTTCATCCGAAAATTGATTTTTTGGACTGTACCAAAAATGATTCAAAATGTCAATTGGATCATGCCTCATGTTGAATAACCACTTTTTAAACCCTCACAGTGACCAAAATTGCCATTTTTACAGAGTTTTGCTTACTCAAAAGCTTCCATTTTGACCCCTTTCAGGCACAGAAATGACTTTAAACACACTTATTCTAGTTGACAAAGTCATAATTCACATCCAACAGTAATTTAGAGTCAAAAGATTAAATGTTGAAATTTCATCATTATAGACCATTTTGGTATCGTTCGACAGGTCCGGAGTCATCGTTTTTCATCCGAAAATGGATTTTTTGGACTGTACCAAAAATGATTCAAAATGTCAATTGGATCATGCCTCATGTTGAATAACCACTTTTTAAACCCTCACAGTGACCAAAATTGCCATTTTTACAGAGTTTTGCTTACTCAAAAGCTTCCATTTTGACCCGTTTCAGGCACAGAAATGACTTTAAACACACTTATTTTAGTTGACAAAGTCCTAATTCACATCCAACAGTAATTTAGAGTCAAAAGATTAAATGTTGAAATTTCATCCATATTGACCATTTTGGGATCGTTCGACAGGTCCGGAGTCATCGTTTTTCATCCGAAAATTGATTTTTTGGACTGTACCAAAAATGATTCAAAATGTCAATTGGATCATGCCTCATGTTGAATAACCACTTTTTAAACCCTCACAGTGACCAAAATTGCCATTTTTACAGAGTTTTGCTTACTCAAAAGCTTCCATTTTGACCCGTTTCAGGCACAGAAATGACTTTAAACACACTTATTCTAGTTGACAAAGTCATAATTCACATCCAACAGTAATTTAGAGTCAAAAGATTAAATGTTGAAATTTCATCATTATAGACCATTTTGGTATCGTTCGACAGGTCCGGAGTCATCGTTTTTCATCCGAAAATTGATTTTTTGGACTGTACCAACAATGATTCAAAATGTCAATTGGATCATGCCTCATGTTGAATAACCACTTTTTAAACCCCCACAGTGACCAAAATTGCCATTTTTACAGAGTTTTGCTTACTCAAAAGCTTCCATTTTGACCCGTTTCAGGCACAGAAATGACTTTAAACACACTTATTCTAGTTGACAAAGTCATAATTCACATCCAACAGTAATTTAGAGTCAAAAGATTAAATGTTGAAATTTCATCATTATAGACCATTTTGGTATCGTTCGACAGGTCGGGAGTCATCGTTTTTCATCCGAAAATTGATTTTTTGGACTGTACCAACAATGATTCAAAATGTCAATTGGATCATGCCTCATGTTGAATAACCACTTTTTAAACCCCCACAGTGACCAAAATTGCCATTTTTACAGAGTTTTGCTTACTCAAAAGCTTCCATTTTGACCCGTTTCAGGCACAGAAATGACTTTAAACACACTTATTCTAGTTGACAAAGTCATAATTCACATCCAACAGTAATTTAGAGTCAAAAGATTAAATGTTGAAATTTCATCATTATAGACCATTTTATGATCGTTCGACAGGTCCGGAGTCATCGTTTTTCATCCGAAAATTGATTTTTTGGACTGTACCAAAAATGATTCAAAATGTCAATTGGATCATGCCTCATGTTGAATAACCACTTTTTAAACCCTCACAGTGACCAAAATTGCCATTTTTACAGAGTTTTGCTTACTCAAAAGCTTCAATTTTGACCCGTTTCAGGCACAGAAATGACTTTAAACACACTTATTTTAGTTGACAAAGTCCTAATTCACATCCAACAGTAATTTAGAGTCAAAAGATTAAATGTTAAAATTTCATCATTATAGACCATTTTGGGATCGTTCGACAGGTCCGGAGTCATCGTTTTTCATCCGAAAATTGATTTTTTGGACTGTACCAAAAATGATTCAAAATGTCAATTGGATCATGCCTCATGTTGAATAAACACTTTTTAAACCCTCACAGTGACCAAAATTGCCATTTTTACAGAGTTTTGCTTACTCAAAAGCTTTAATTTTGACCCGTTTCAGGCACAGAAATGACTTTAAACACACTTATTTTAGTTGACAAAGTCCTAATTCACATCCAACAGTAATTTAGAGTCAAAAGATTAAATGTTAAAATTTCATCATTATAGACCATTTTGGGATCGTTCGACAGGTCCGGAGTCATCGTTTTTCATCCGAAAATTGATTTTTTGGACTGTACCAAAAATGATTCAAAATGTCAATTGGATCATGCCTCATGTTGAATAACCACTTTTTAAACCCTTACAGTGACAAAAATTGCGATTTTTACAGAGTTTTGCTTACTCAAAAGCTTCCATTATGACCCGTTTCAGGCACAGAAATGACTTTAAACACACTTATTCTAGTTGACAAAGTCATAATTAACATCCAACAGTCATTTAGAGTCAAAAGATTAAATGTTGAAATTTCATCATTATAGACCATTTTGGGATCGTTCGACAGGTCCGGAGTCATCGTTTTTCCTCCGAAAATTGATTTTTTGGACTGTACCAAAAATTATACAAAATGTCAATTGGATCATGCCTCATGTTGAATAACCACTTTTTAAACCCTCACAATGACCAAAATTGCCATTTTTACAGAGTTTTGCTTACTCAAAAGCTTCCATTTTGACCCGTTTCAGTTACAGAAATGACTTTAAACACACTTATTCTAGTTGACAAAGTCATAATTCACATCCAACAGTAATTTAGAGTCAAAAGATTAAATGTTGAAATTTCATCATTATAGACCATTTTGGTATCGTTCGACAGGTCCGGAGTCATCGTTTTTCATCCGAAAATTGATTTTTTGGACTGTACCAACAATGATTCAAAATGTCAATTGGATCATGCCTCATGTTGAATAACCACTTTTTAAACCCCCACAGTGACCAAAATTGCCATTTTTACAGAGTTTTGCTTACTCAAAAGCTTCCATTTTGACCCGTTTCTGGCACAGAAATGACTTTAAACACACTTATTCTAGTTGACAAAGTCATAATTCACATCCAACAGTAATTTAGAGTCAAAAGATTAAATGTTGAAATTTCATCATTATAGACCATTTTATGATCGTTCAACAGGTCTGGAGTCATCGTTTTTCGTCCGAAAATTGATTTTTTGGACTGTACCAAAAATGATTCAAAATGTCAATTGGATCATGCCTCATGTTGAAGAACCACTTTTTAAACGCTCACAGTGACCAAAATTGCCATTTTTACAGAGTTTTGCTTACTCAAAAGCTTCCATTTTGACCCGTTTCAGGCACAGAAATGACTTTAAACACACTTATTCTAGTTGACAAAGTCATAATTCACATCCAACAGTAATTTAGAGTCAAAAGATTAAATGTTGAAATTTCATCATTATAGACCATTTTGGTATCGTTCGACAGGTCCGGAGTCATCGTTTTTCATCCGAAAATTGATTTTTTGGACTGTACCAAAAATGATTCAAAATGTCAATTGGATCATGCCTCATGTTGAATAACCACTTTTGAACCCCTCACAGTGACCAAAATTGCCATTTTTACAGAGTTTTGCTTACTGAAAAGCTTCAATTTTGACCCGTTTCAGGCACAGAAATGACTTTAAACACACTTATTTTAGTTGACAAAGTCCTAATTCACATCCAACAGTAATTTAGAGTCAAAAGATTAAATGTTAAAATTTCATCATTATAGACCATTTTGGGATCGTTCGACAGGTCGGGAGTCATCGTTTTTCATCCGAAAATTGATTTTTTGGACTGTACCAAAAATTATTCAAAATGTCAATTGGATCATACCTCATGTTGAATAAACACTTTTTAAACCCTCACAGTGACCAAAATTGCCATTTTTACAGAGTTTTGCTTACTCAAAAGCTTCAATTTTGACCCGTTTCAGGCACAGAAATGACTTTAAACACACTAATTTTAGTTGACAAAGTCCTAATTCACATCCAACAGTAATTTAGAGTCAAAAGATTAAATGTTAAAATTTCATCATTATAGACCATTTTGGGATCGTTCGACAGGTCCGGAGTCATCGTTTTTCATCCGAAAATTGATTTTTTGGACTGTACCAAAAATGATTCAAAATGTCAATTGGATCATGCCTCATGTTGAATAACCACTTTTTAAACCCTCACAGTGACAAAAAATTGCCATTTTTACAGAGTTTTGCTTACTCAAAAGCTTCCATTTTGACCCGTTTCAGGCACAGAAATGACTTTAAACACACTTATTCTAGTTGACAAAGTCATAATTCACATCCAACAGTCATTTAGAGTCAAAAGATTAAATGTTGAAATTTCATCATTATAGACCATTTTGGTATCGTTCGACAGGTCCGGAGTCATCGTTTTTCATCCGAAAATTGATTTTTTGGACTGTACCAAAAATGATTTAAAATGTCAATTGGATCATGCCTCATGTTGAATAACCACTTTTTAAACCCTCACAGTGACCAAAATTGCCATTTTTACAGAGTTTTGCTTACTCAAAAGCTTCCATTTTGACCCGTTTCAGGCACAGAAATGACTTTAAACACACTTATTCTAGTTGACAAAGTCATAATTCACATCCAACAGTAATTTAGAGTCAAAAGATTAAATGTTGAAATTTCATCATTATAGACCATTTTGGTATCGTTCGACAGGTCCGGAGTCATCGTTTTTCATCCGAAAATGGATTTTTTGGACTGTACCAAAAATGATTCAAAATGTCAATTGGATCATGCCTCATGTTGAATAACCACTTTTTAAACCCTCACAGTGACCAAAATTGCCATTTTTACAGAGTTTTGCTTACTCAAAAGCTTCCATTTTGACCCGTTTCAGGCACAGAAATGACTTTAAACACACTTATTTTAGTTGACAAAGTCCTAATTCACATCCAACAGTAATTTAGAGTCAAAAGATTAAATGTTGAAATTTCATCCATATTGACCATTTTGGGATCGTTCGACAGGTCCGGAGTCATCGTTTTTCATCCAAAAATTGATTTTTTGGACTGTACCAAAAATGATTCAAAATGTCAATTGGATCATGCCTCATGTTGAATAACCACTTTTTAAACCCTCACAGTGACCAAAATTGCCATTTTTACAGAGTTTTGCTTACTCAAAAGCTTCCATTTTGACCCGTTTCAGGCACAGAAATGACTTTAAACACACTTATTCTAGTTGACAAAGTCATAATTCACATCCAACAGTAATTTAGAGTCAAAAGATTAAATGTTGAAATTTCATCATTATAGACCATTTTGGTATCGTTCGACAGGTCCGGAGTCATCGTTTTTCATCCGAAAATTGATTTTTTTGGACTGTACCAACAATGATTCAAAATGTCAATTGGATCATGCCTCATGTTGAATAACCACTTTTTAAACCCCCACAGTGACCAAAATTGCCATTTTTACAGAGTTTTGCTTACTCAAAAGCTTCCATTTTGACCCGTTTCAGGCACAGAAATGACTTTAAACACACTTATTCTAGTTGACAAAGTCATAATTCACATCCAACAGTAATTTAGAGTCAAAAGATTAAATGTTGAAATTTCATCATTATAGACCATTTTGGTATCGTTCGACAGGTCGGGAGTCATCGTTTTTCATCCGAAAATTGATTTTTTGGACTGTACCAACAATGATTCAAAATGTCAATTGGATCATGCCTCATGTTGAATAACCACTTTTTAAACCCCCACAGTGACCAAAATTGCCATTTTTACAGAGTTTTGCTTACTCAAAAGCTTCCATTTTGACCCGTTTCAGGCACAGAAATGACTTTAAACACACTTATTCTAGTTGACAAAGTCATAATTCAGATCCAACAGTAATTTAGAGTCAAAAGATTAAATGTTGAAATTTCATCATTATAGACCATTTTATGATCGTTCGACAGGTCCGGAGTCATCGTTTTTCATCCGAAAATTGATTTTTTGGACTGTACCAAAAATGATTCAAAATGTCAATTGGATCATGCCTCATGTTGAATAACCACTTTTTAAACCCTCACAGTGACCAAAATTGCCATTTTTACAGAGTTTTGCTTACTCAAAAGCTTCAATTTTGACCCGTTTCAGGCACAGAAATGACTTTAAACACACTTATTTTAGTTGACAAAGTCCTAATTCACATCCAACAGTAATTTAGAGTCAAAAGATTAAATGTTAAAATTTCATCATTATAGACCATTTTGGGATCGTTCGACAGGTCCGGAGTCATCGTTTTTCATCCGAAAATTGATTTTTTGGACTGTACCAAAAATGATTCAAAATGTCAATTGGATCATGCCTCGTGTTGAATAAACACTTTTTAAACCCTCACAGTGACCAAAATTGCCATTTTTACAGAGTTTTGCTTACTCAAAAGCTTTAATTTTGACCCGTTTCAGGCACAGAAATGACTTTAAACACACTTATTTTAGTTGACAAAGTCCTAATTCACATCCAACAGTAATTTAGAGTCAAAAGATTAAATGTTAAAATTTCATCATTATAGACCATTTTGGGATCGTTCGACAGGTCCGGAGTCATCGTTTTTCCTCCGAAAATTGATTTTTTGGACTGTACCAAAAATGATTCAAAATGTCAATTGGATCATGCCTCATGTTGAATAACCACTTTTTAAACCCTCACAGTGACCAAAATTGCCATTTTTACAGAGTTGTGCTTACTCAAAAGCTTCCATTTTGACCCGTTTCAGTTACAGAAATGACTTTAAACACACTTATTCTAGTTGACAAAGTCATAATTCACATCCAACAGTAATTTAGAGTCAAAAGATTAAATGTTGAAATTTCATCATTATAGACCATTTTGGTATCGTTCGACAGGTCCGGAGTCATCGTTTTTCATCCGAAAATTGATTTTTTGGACTGTACCAACAATGATTCAAAATGTCAATTGGATCATGCCTCATGTTGAATAACCACTTTTTAAACCCCCACAGTGACCAAAATTGCCATTTTTACAGAGTTTTGCTTACTCAAAAGCTTCCATTTTGACCCGTTTCTGGCACAGAAATGACTTTAAACACACTTATTCTAGTTGACAAAGTCATAATTCACATCCAACAGTAATTTAGAGTCAAAAGATTAAATGTTGAAATTTCATCATTATAGACCATTTTATGATCGTTCAACAGGTCTGGAGTCATCGTTTTTCGTCCGAAAATTGATTTTTTGGACTGTACCAAAAATGATTCAAAATGTCAATTGGATCATGCCTCATGTTGAAGAACCACTTTTTAAACGCTCACAGTGACCAAAATTGCCATTTTTACAGAGTTTTGCTTACTCAAAAGCTTCCATTTTGACCCGTTTCAGGCACAGAAATGACTTTAAACACACTTATTCTAGTTGACAAAGTCATAATTCACATCCAACAGTAATTTAGAGTCAAAAGATTAAATGTTGAAATTTCATCATTATAGACCATTTTGGTATCGTTCGACAGGTCCGGAGTCATCGTTTTTCATCCCAAAATTGATTTTTTGGACTGTACCAAAAATGATTCAAAATGTCAATTGGATCATGCATCATGTTGAATAACCACTTTTTAAACCCTCACAGTGACCAAAATTGCGATTTTTACAGAGTTTTGCTTACTCAAAAGCTTCCATTATGACCTGTTTCAGGCACAGAAATGACTTTAAACACACTTATTCTAGTTGACAAAGTCATAATTAACATCCAACAGTCATTTAGAGTCAAAAGATTAAATGTTGAAATTTCATCATTATAGACCATTTTGGGATCGTTCGACAGGTCCGGAGTCATCGTTTTTCATCCGAAAATTGATTTTTTGGACTGTACCAAAAATTATTCAAAATGTCAATTGGATCATGCCTCATGTTGAATAACCACTTTTTAAACCCTCACAATGACCAAAATTGCCATTTTTACAGAGTTTTGCTTACTCAAAAGCTTCCATTTTGACCCGTTTCAGTTACAGAAATGACTTTAAACACACTTATTCTAGTTGACAAAGTCATAATTCACATCCAACACTAATTTAGAGTCAAAAGATTAAATGTTGAAATTTCATCATTATAGACCATTTTGGTATCGTTCGACAGGTCCGGAGTCATCGTTTTTCATCCGAAAATTGATTTTTTGGACTGTACCAACAATGATTCAAAATGTCAATTGGATCATGCCTCATGTTGTATAACCACTTTTTAAACCCCCACAGTGACCAAAATTGCCATTTTTGCAGAGTTTTGCTTACTCAAAAGCTTCCATTTTGACCCGTTTCAGGCACAGAAATGACTTTAAACACACTTATTCTAGTTGACAAAGTCATAATTCACATCCAACAGTAATTTAGAGTCAAAAGATTAAATGTTGAAATTTCATCATTATAGACCATTTTATGATCGTTCGACAGGTCCGGTGTCATCGTTTTTCATCCGAAAATTGATTTTTTGGACTGTACCAAAAATGATTCAAAATGTCAATTGGATCATGCCTCGTGTTGAATAAACACTTTTTAAACCCTCACAGTGACCAAAATTGCCATTTTTACAGAGTTTTGCTTACTCAAAAGCTTTAATTTTGACCCGTTTCAGGCACAGAAATGACTTTAAACACACTTATTTTAGTTGACAAAGTCCTAATTCACATCCAACAGTAATTTAGAGTCAAAAGATTAAATGTTAAAATTTCATCATTATAGACCATTTTGGGATCGTTCGACAGGTCCGGAGTCATCGTTTTTCCTCCGAAAATTGATTTTTTGGACTGTACCAAAAATGATTCAAAATGTCAATTGGATCATGCCTCATGTTGAATAACCACTTTTTAAACCCTCACAGTGACCAAAATTGCCATTTTTACAGAGTTGTGCTTACTCAAAAGCTTCCATTTTGACCCGTTTCAGTTACAGAAATGACTTTAAACACACTTATTCTAGTTGACAAAGTCATAATTCACATCCAACAGTAATTTAGAGTCAAAAGATTAAATGTTGAAATTTCATCATTATAGACCATTTTGGTATCGTTCGACAGGTCCGGAGTCATCGTTTTTCATCCGAAAATTGATTTTTTGGACTGTACCAACAATGATTCAAAATGTCAATTGGATCATGCCTCATGTTGAATAACCACTTTTTAAACCCCCACAGTGACCAAAATTGCCATTTTTACAGAGTTTTGCTTACTCAAAAGCTTCCATTTTGACCCGTTTCTGGCACAGAAATGACTTTAAACACACTTATTCTAGTTGACAAAGTCATAATTCACATCCAACAGTAATTTAGAGTCAAAAGATTAAATGTTGAAATTTCATCATTATAGACCATTTTATGATCGTTCAACAGGTCTGGAGTCATCGTTTTTCGTCCGAAAATTGATTTTTTGGACTGTACCAAAAATGATTCAAAATGTCAATTGGATCATGCCTCATGTTGAAGAACCACTTTTTAAACGCTCACAGTGACCAAAATTGCCATTTTTACAGAGTTTTGCTTACTCAAAAGCTTCCATTTTGACCCGTTTCAGGCACAGAAATGACTTTAAACACACTTATTCTAGTTGACAAAGTCATAATTCACATCCAACAGTAATTTAGAGTCAAAAGATTAAATGTTGAAATTTCATCATTATAGACCATTTTGGTATCGTTCGACAGGTCCGGAGTCATCGTTTTTCATCCCAAAATTGATTTTTTGGACTGTACCAAAAATGATTCAAAATGTCAATTGGATCATGCATCATGTTGAATAACCACTTTTTAAACCCTCACAGTGACCAAAATTGCGATTTTTACAGAGTTTTGCTTACTCAAAAGCTTCCATTATGACCTGTTTCAGGCACAGAAATGACTTTAAACACACTTATTCTAGTTGACAAAGTCATAATTAACATCCAACAGTCATTTAGAGTCAAAAGATTAAATGTTGAAATTTCATCATTATAGACCATTTTGGGATCGTTCGACAGGTCCGGAGTCATCGTTTTTCATCCGAAAATTGATTTTTTGGACTGTACCAAAAATTATTCAAAATGTCAATTGGATCATGCCTCATGTTGAATAACCACTTTTTAAACCCTCACAATGACCAAAATTGCCATTTTTACAGAGTTTTGCTTACTCAAAAGCTTCCATTTTGACCCGTTTCAGTTACAGAAATGACTTTAAACACACTTATTCTAGTTGACAAAGTCATAATTCACATCCAACACTAATTTAGAGTCAAAAGATTAAATGTTGAAATTTCATCATTATAGACCATTTTGGTATCGTTCGACAGGTCCGGAGTCATCGTTTTTCATCCGAAAATTGATTTTTTGGACTGTACCAACAATGATTCAAAATGTCAATTGGATCATGCCTCATGTTGTATAACCACTTTTTAAACCCCCACAGTGACCAAAATTGCCATTTTTGCAGAGTTTTGCTTACTCAAAAGCTTCCATTTTGACCCGTTTCAGGCACAGAAATGACTTTAAACACACTTATTCTAGTTGACAAAGTCATAATTCACATCCAACAGTAATTTAGAGTCAAAAGATTAAATGTTGAAATTTCATCATTATAGACCATTTTATGATCGTTCGACAGGTCCGGTGTCATCGTTTTTCATCCGAAAATTGATTTTTTGGACTGTACCAAAAATGATTCAAAATGTCCATTGGATCATGCCTCATGTTGAAGAACCACTTTTTAAACGCTCACAGTGACCAAAATTGCCATTTTTACAGAGTTTTGCTTACTCAAAAGCTTCCATTTTGACCCGTTTCAGGCACAGAAATGACTTTAAACACACTTATTCTAGTTGACAAAGTCATAATTCACATCCAACAGTAATTTAGAGTCAAAAGATTAAATGTTGAAATTTCATCATTATAGACCATTTTGGTATCGTTCGACAGGTCCGGAGTCATCGTTTTTCATCCGAAAATTGATTTTTTGGACTGTACCAAAAATGATTCAAAATGTCAATTGGATCATGCCTCATGTTGAATAACCACTTTTTAAACCCTCACAGTGACCAAAATTGCCATTTTGACAGAGTTTTGCTTACTCAAAAGCTTCCATTTTGACCCGTTTCAGGCACAGAAATGACTTTAAACACACTTATTCTAGTTGACAAAGTCATAATTCACATCCAACAGTAATTTAGAGTCAAAAGATTAAATGTTGAAATTTCATCATTATAGACCATTTTATGATCGTTCGACAGGTCCGGAGTCATCGTTTTTCATCCGAAAATTGATTTTTTGGACTGTACCAAAAATGATTCAAAATGTCAATTGGATCATGCCTCATGTTGAATAACCACTTTTTAAACCCTCACAGTGACCAAAATTGCCATTTTTACAGAGTTTTGCTTACTCAAAAGCTTCAATTTTGACCCGTTTCAGGCACAGAAATGACTTTAAACACACTTATTTTAGTTGACAAAGTCCTAATTCACATCCAACAGTAATTTAGAGTCAAAAGATTAAATGTTAAAATTTCATCATTATAGACCATTTTGGGATCGTTCGACAGGTCCGGAGTCATCGTTTTTCATCCGAAAATTGATTTTTTGGACTGTACCAAAAATGATTCAAAATGTCAATTGGATCATGCCTCATGTTGAATAAACACTTTTTAAACCCTCACAGTGACCAAAATTGCCATTTTTACAGAGTTTTGCTTACTCAAAAGCTTTAATTTTGACCCGTTTCAGGCACAGAAATGACTTTAAACACACTTATTTTAGTTGACAAAGTCCTAATTCACATCCAACAGTAATTTAGAGTCAAAAGATTAAATGTTAAAATTTCATCATTATAGACCATTTTGGGATCGTTCGACAGGTCCGGAGTCATCGTTTTTCATCCGAAAATTGATTTTTTGGACTGTACCAAAAATGATTCAAAATGTCAATTGGATCATGCCTCATGTTGAATAACCACTTTTTAAACCCTCACAATGACCAAAATTGCCATTTTTACAGAGTTTTGCTTACTCAAAAGCTTCCATTTTGACCCGTTTCAGTTACAGAAATGACTTTAAACACACTTATTCTAGTTGACAAAGTCATAATTCACATCCAACAGTAATTTAGAGTCAAAAGATTAAATGTTGAAATTTCATCATTATAGACCATTTTGGTATCGTTCGACAGGTCCGGAGTCATCGTTTTTCATCCGAAAATTGATTTTTTGGACTGTACCAACAATGATTCAAAATGTCAATTGGATCATGCCTCATGTTGAATAACCACTTTTTAAACCCCCACAGTGACCAAAATTGCCATTTTTACAGAGTTTTGCTTACTCAAAAGCTTCCATTTTGACCCGTTTCTGGCACAGAAATGACTTTAAACACACTTATTCTAGTTGACAAAGTCATAATTCACATCCAACAGTAATTTAGAGTCAAAAGATTAAATGTTGAAATTTCATCATTATAGACCATTTTATGATCGTTCGACAGGTCTGGAGTCATCGTTTTTCGTCCGAAAATTGATTTTTTGGACTGTACCAAAAATGATTCAAAATGTCAATTGGATCATGCCTCATGTTGAAGAACCACTTTTTAAACGCTCACAGTGACCAAAATTGCCATTTTTACAGAGTTTTGCTTACTCAAAAGCTTCCATTTTGACCCGTTTCAGGCACAGAAATGACTTTAAACACACTTATTCTAGTTGACAAAGTCATAATTCACATCCAACAGTAATTTAGAGTCAAAAGATTAAATGTTGAAATTTCATCATTATAGACCATTTTGGTATCGTTCGACAGGTCCGAGTCATCGTTTTTCATCCCAAAATTGATTTTTTGGACTGTACCAAAAATGATTCAAAATGTCAATTGGATCATGCATCATGTTGAATAACCACTTTTTAAACCCTCACAGTGACCAAAATTGCGATTTTTACAGAGTTTTGCTTACTCAAAAGCTTCCATTATGACCCGTTTCAGGCACAGAAATGACTTTAAACACACTTATTCTAGTTGACAAAGTTATAATTAACATCCAACAGTCATTTAGAGTCAAAAGATTAAATGTTGAAATTTCATCATTATAGACCATTTTGGGATCGTTCGACAGGTCCGGAGTCATCGTTTTTCATCCGAAAATTGATTTTTTGGACTGTACCAAAAATTATTCAAAATGTCAATTGGATCATGCCTCATGTTGAATAACCACTTTTTAAACCCTCACAATGACCAAAATTGCCATTTTTACAGAGTTTTGCTTACTCAAAAGCTTCCATTTTGACCCGTTTCAGTTACAGAAATGACTTTAAACACACTTATTCTAGTTGACAAAGTCATAATTCACATCCAACAGTAATTTAGAGTCAAAAGATTAAATGTTGAAATTTCATCATTATAGACCATTTTGGTATCGTTCGACAGGTCCGGAGTCATCGTTTTTCATCCGAAAATTGATTTTTTGGACTGTACCAACAATGATTCAAAATGTCAATTGGATCATGCCTCATGTTGTATAACCACTTTTTAAACCCCCACAGTGACCAAAATTGCCATTTTTGCAGAGTTTTGCTTACTCAAAAGCTTCCATTTTGACCCGTTTCAGGCACAGAAATGACTTTAAACACACTTATTCTAGTTGACAAAGTCATAATTCACATCCAACAGTAATTTAGAGTCAAAAGATTAAATGTTGAAATTTCATCATTATAGTCCATTTTATGATCGTTCGACAGGTCCGGTGTCATCGTTTTTCATCCGAAAATTGATTTTTTGGACTGTACCAAAAATGATTCAAAATGTCCATTGGATCATGCCTCATGTTGAAGAACCACTTTTTAAACGCTCACAGTGACCAAAATTGCCATTTTTACAGAGTTTTGCTTACTCAAAAGCTTCCATTTTGACCCGTTTCAGGCACAGAAATGACTTTAAACACACTTATTCTAGTTGACAAAGTCATAATTCACATCCAACAGTAATTTAGAGTCAAAAGATTAAATGTTGAAATTTCATCATTATAGACCATTTTGGTATCGTTCGACAGGTCCGGAGTCATCGTTTTTCATCCGAAAATTGATTTTTTGGACTGTACCAAAAATGATTCAAAATGTCAATTGGATCATGCCTCATGTTGAATAACCACTTTTTAAACCCTCACAGTGACCAAAATTGCCATTTTTACAGAGTTTTGCTTACTCAAAAGCTTCAATTTTGACCCGTTTCAGGCACAGAAATGACTTTAAACACACTTATTTTAGTTGACAAAGTCCTAATTCACATCCAACAGTAATTTAGAGTCAAAAGATTAAATGTTAAAATTTCATCATTATAGACCATTTTGGGATCGTTCGACAGGTCCGGAGTCATCGTTTTTCATCCGAAAATTGATTTTTTGGACTGTACCAAAAATGATTCAAAATGTCAATTGGATCATGCCTCATGTTGAATAAACACTTTTTAAACCCTCACAGTGACCAAAATTGCCATTTTTACAGAGTTTTGCTTACTCAAAAGCTTTAATTTTGACCCGTTTCAGGCACAGAAATGACTTTAAACACACTTATTTTAGTTGACAAAGTCCTAATTCACATCCAACAGTAATTTAGAGTCAAAAGATTAAATGTTAAAATTTCATCATTATAGACCATTTTGGGATCGTTCGACAGGTCCGGAGTCATCGTTTTTCATCCGAAAATTGATTTTTTGGACTGTACCAAAAATGATTCAAAATGTCAATTGGATCATGCCTCATGTTGAATAACCACTTTTTAAACCCTCACAATGACCAAAATTGCCATTTTTACAGAGTTTTGCTTACTCAAAAGCTTCCATTTTGACCCGTTTCAGTTACAGAAATGACTTTAAACACACTTATTCTAGTTGACAAAGTCATAATTCACATCCAACAGTAATTTAGAGTCAAAAGATTAAATGTTGAAATTTCATCATTATAGACCATTTTGGTATCGTTCGACAGGTCCGGAGTCATCGTTTTTCATCCGAAAATTGATTTTTTGGACTGTACCAACAATGATTCAAAATGTCAATTGGATCATGCCTCATGTTGAATAACCACTTTTTAAACCCCCACAGTGACCAAAATTGCCATTTTTACAGAGTTTTGCTTACTCAAAAGCTTCCATTTTGACCCGTTTCTGGCACAGAAATGACTTTAAACACACTTATTCTAGTTGACAAAGTCATAATTCACATCCAACAGTAATTTAGAGTCAAAAGATTAAATGTTGCAATTTCATCATTATAGACCATTTTATGATCGTTCGACAGGTCTGGAGTCATCGTTTTTCGTCCGAAAATTGATTTTTTGGACTGTACCAAAAATGATTCAAAATGTCAATTGGATCATGCCTCATGTTGAAGAACCACTTTTTAAACGCTCACAGTGACCAAAATTGCCATTTTTACAGAGTTTTGCTTACTCAAAAGCTTCCATTTTGACCCGTTTCAGGCACAGAAATGACTTTAAACACACTTATTCTAGTTGACAAAGTCATAATTCACATCCAACAGTAATTTAGAGTCAAAAGATTAAATGTTGAAATTTCATCATTATAGACCATTTTGGTATCGTTCGACAGGTCCGGAGTCATCGTTTTTCATCCGAAAATTGATTTTTTGGACTGTACCAAAAATGATTCAAAATGTCAATTGGATCATGCCTCATGTTGAATAACCACTTTTTAAACCCTCACAGTGACCAAAATTGCCATTTTTACAGAGTTTTGCTTACTCAAAAGCTTCAATTTTGACCCGTTTCAGGCACAGAAATGACTTTAAACACACTTATTTTAGTTGACAAAGTCCTAATTCACATCCAACAGTAATTTAGAGTCAAAAGATTAAATGTTAAAATTTCATCATTATAGACCATTTTGGGATAGTTCGACAGGTCCGGAGTCATCGTTTTTCATCCGAAAATTGATTTTTTGGACTGTACCAAAAATGATTCAAAATGTCAATTGGATCATGCCTCATGTTGAATAAACACTTTTTAAACCCCCACAGTGACCAAAATTGCCATTTTTACAGAGTTTTGCATACTCAAAAGCTTCAATTTTGACCCGTTTCAGGCACAGAAATGACTTTAAACACACTTATTTTAGTTGACAAAGTCCTAATTCACATCCAACAGTAATTTAGAGTAAAAGATTAAATGTTAAAATTTCATCATTATAGACCATTTTGGGATCGTTCGACAAGTCCGGAGTCATCGTTTTTCATCCGAAAATTGATTTTTTGGACTGTACCAAAAATTATTCAAAATGTCAATTGGATCATGCCTCATGTTGAATAACCACTTTTTAAACCCTCACAGTGACCAAAATTGCCATTTTTACAAAGTTTTGCTTACTCAAAAGCTTCAATTTTGACCCGTTCTGGCACAGAAATGACTTTAAACACACTTATTTTAGTTGACAAAGTCCTAATTCACATCCAACAGTAATTTAGAGTCAAAAGATTAAATGTTAAAATTTCATCATTATAGACCATTTTGGGATCGTTCGACAGGTCCGGAGTCATCGTTTTTCATCCGAAAATTGATTTTTTGGACTGTACCAAAAATGATTCAAAATGTCAATTGGATCATGCCTCATGTTGAATAAACACTTTTTAAACCCCCACAGTGACCAAACTTGCCATTTTTACAGAGTTTTGCTTACTCAAAAGCTTTAATTTTGACCCGTTTCAGGCACAGAAATGACTTTAAACACACTTATTTTAGTTGACAAAGTCCTAATTCACATCCAACAGTAATTTAGAGTCAAAAGATTAAATGTTGAAATTTCATCATTATAGATCATTTTGGTATCGTTCGACAGGTCCGGAGTCATCGTTTTTCATCCGAAAATTGATTTTTTGGACTGTACCAACAATGATTCAAAATGTCAATTGGATCATGCCTCATGTTGAATACCCACTTTTTAAACCCCCACAGTGACCAAAATTGCCATTTTTACAGAGTTTTGCTTACTCAAAAGCTTCCATTTTGACCCGTTTCAGGCACAGAAATGACTTTAAACACACTTATTCTAGTTGACAAAGTCATAATTCACATCCAACAGTCATTTAGAGTCAAAAGATTAAATGTTGAAATTTCATCATTATAGACCATTTTATGATCGTTCGACAGGTCCGGAGTCATCGTTTTTCATCTGAAAATGGATTTTTTGGACTGTACCAAAAATGATTCAAAATGTCAATTGGATCATGCCTCATGTTGAATAACCACTTTTTAAACCCTCACAGTGACCAAAATTGCCATTTTTACAGAGTTTTGCTTACTCAAAAGCTTCCATTTTGACCCGTTTCAGGCACAGAAATGACTTTAAACACACTTATTCTAGTTGACAAAGTCATAATTCACATCCAACAGTAATTTAGAGTCAAAAGATTAAATGTTGAAATTTCATCATTATAGACCATTTTGGTATCGTTCGACAGGTCCGGAGTCATTGTTTTTCATCCGAAAATTGATTTTTTGGACTGTACCAAAAATTATTCAAAATGTCAATTGGATCATGCCTCATGTTGAATAACCACTTTTTAAACCCTCACAGTGACCAAAATTGCCATTTTTACAGAGTTTTGCATACTCAAAAGCTTCAATTTTGACCCATTTCAGGCACAGAAATGACTTTAAACACACTTATTTTAGTTGACAAAGTCCTAATTCACATCCAACAGTAATTTAGAGTCAAAAGATTAAATGTTAAACTTTCATCATTATAGACCATTTTGGGATCGTTCGACAGGTCCGGAGTCATCGTTTTTCATCCGAAAATTGATTTTTTGGACTGTACCAAAAATGATTCAAAATGTCAATTGGATCATGCCTCATGTTGAATAACCACTTTTTAAACCCTCACAGTGACCAAAATTGCCATTTTTACAGAGTTTTGCTTACTCAAAAGCTTCCATTTTGACCCGTTTCAGGCACAGAAATGACTTTAAACACACTTATTCTAGTTGACAAAGTCATAATTCACATCCAACAGTCATTTAGAGTCAAAAGATTAAATGTTAAAATGTCATCATTATAGACCATTTTGGGATCGTTCGACAGGTCCGGAGTCATTGTTTTTCATCCGAAAATTGATTTTTTGGACTGTACCAAAAATGATTCAAAATGTCAATTGGATCATGCCTCATGTTGAATAACCACTTTTTAAACCCTCACAGTGACCAAAATTGCCATTTTTACAGAGTTTTGCTTACTCAAAAGCTTCCATTTTGACCCGTTTCAGTTACAGAAATGACTTTAAACACACTTATTCTAGTTGACAAAGTCATAATTCACATCCAACAGTAATTTAGAGTCAAAAGATTAAATGTTGAAATTTCATCATTATAGACCATTTTGGTATCGTTCGACAGGTCCGGAGTCATCGTTTTTCATCCGAAAATTGATTTTTTGGACTGTACCAAAAATGATTCAAAATGTCAATTGGATCATACCTCATGTTGAATAAACACTTTTAAAACCCTCACAGTGACCAAAATTGCCATTTTTACAGAGTTTTGCTTACTCAAAAGCTTCAATTTTGACCCGTTTCAGGCACAGAAATGACTTTAAACACACTTATTTTAGTTGACAAAGTCCTAATTCACATCCAACAGTAATTTAGAGTCAAAAGATTAAATGTTAAAATTTCATCATTATAGACCATTTTGGGATCGTTCGACAGGTCCGGAGTCATCGTTTTTCATCCGAAAATTGATTTTTTGGACTGTACCAAAAATGATTCAAAATGTCAATTGGATCATGCCTCATGTTGAATAACCACTTTTTAAACCCTCACAGTGACCAAAATTGCCATTTTTACAGAGTTTTGCTTACTCAAAAGCTTCCATTTTGACCCGTTTCAGGCACAGAAATGACTTTAAACACACTTATTCTAGTTGACAAAGTCATAATTCACATCCAACAGTAATTTAGAGTCAAAAGATTAAATGTTGAAATTTCATCATTATAGACCATTTTGGTATCGTTCGACAGGTCCGGAGTCATCGTTTTTCATCCGAAAATTGATTTTTTGGACTGTACCAAAAATGATTCAAAATGTCAATTGGATCATGCCTCATGTCGAATAACCACTTTTTAACCCCTCACAGTGACCAAAATTGCCATTTTTACAGAGTTTTGCTTACTCAAAAGCTTCAATTTTGACCCGTTTCAGGCACAGAAATGACTTTAAACACACTTATTTTAGTTGACAAAGTCCTAATTCACATCCAACAGTAATTTAGAGTCAAAAGATTAAATGTTAAAATTTCATCATTATAGACCATTTTGGGATCGTTCGACAGGTCATCGTTTTTCATCCGAAAATTGATTTTTTGGACTGTACCAAAAATTATTCAAAATGTCAATTGGATCATACCTCATGTTGAATAAACACTTTTTAAACCCTCACAGTGACCAAAATTGCCATTTTTACAGAGTTTTGCTTACTCAAAAGCTTCAATTTTGACCCGTTTCAGCCACAGAAATGACTTTAAACACACTTATTTTAGTTGACAAAGTCCTAATTCACATCCAACAGTAATTTAGAGTCAAAAGATTAAATGTTAAAATTTCATCATTATAGACCATTTTGGGATCGTTCGACAGGTCCGGAGTCATCGTTTTTCATCCGAAAATTGATTTTTTGGACTGTACCAAAAATGATTCAAAATGTCAAATGGATCATGCCTCATGTTGAATAACCACTTTTTAAACCCTCACAGTGACAAAAAATTGCCAATTTTACAGAGTTTTGCTTACTCAAAAGCTTCCATTTTGACCCGTTTCAGGCACAGAAATGACTTTAAACACACTTATTCTAGTTGACAAAGTCATAATTCACATCCAACAGTCATTTAGAGTCAAAAGATTAAATGTTGAAATTTCATCATTATAGACCATTTTGGTATCGTTCGACAGGTCCGGAGTCATCGTTTTTCATCCGAAAATTGATTTTTTGGACTGTACCAACAATGATTCAAAATGTCAATTGGATCATGCCTCATGTTGAATAACCACTTTTTAAACCCCCACAGTGACCAAAATTGCCATTTTTACAGAGTTTTGCTTACTCAAAAGCTTCCATTTTGACCCGTTTCAGGCACAGAAATGACTTTAAACACACTTATTCTAGTTGACAAAGTCATAATTCACATCCAACAGTAATTTAGAGTCAAAAGATTAAATGTTGAAATTTCATCATTATAGACCATTTTGGTATCGTTCGACAGGTCCGGAGTCATCGTTTTTCATCCGAAAATTGATTTTTTGGACTGTACCAAAAATGATTCAAAATGTCAATTGGATCATGCCTCATGTTGAATAACCACTTTTTAAACCCCCACAGTGACCAAAATTGCCATTTTTACAGAGTTTTGCTTACTCAAAAGCTTCCATTTTGACCCGTTTCAGGCACAGAAATGACTTTAAACACACTTATTTTAGTTGACAAAGTCCTAATTCACATCCAACAGTAATTTAGAGTCAAAAGATTAAATGTTGAAATTTCATCCATATTGACCATTTTGGGATCGTTCGACAGGTCCGGAGTCATCGTTTCTCATCCGAAAATTGATTTTTTGGACTGTACCAAAAATGATTCAAAATGTCAATTGGATCATGCCTCATGTTGAATAACCACTTTTTAAACCCTCACAGTGACCAAAATTGCCATTTTTACAGAGTTTTGCTTACTCAAAAGCTTCCATTTTGACCCGTTTCAGGCAAAGAAATGACTTTAAACACACTTATTCTAGTTGACAAAGTCATAATTCACATCCAACAGTAATTTAGAGTCAAAAGATTAAATGTTGAAATTTCATCATTATAGACCATTTTGGTATCGTTCGACAGGTCCGGAGTCATCGTTTTTCATCCGAAAATTGATTTTTTTGGACTGTACCAAAAATGATTCAAAATGTCAATTGGATCATGCCTCATGTTGAATAACCACTTTTTAAACCCTCACAGTGACCAAAATTGCCATTTTGACAGAGTTTTGCTTACTCAAAAACTTCCATTTTGACCCGTTTCAGGCACAGAAATGACTTTAAACACACTTATTCTAGTTGACAAAATCATAATTCACATCCAACAGTAATTTAGAGTCAAAAGATTAAATGTTGAAATTTCATCATTATAGACCATTTTATGATCGTTTGACAGGTCCGGAGTCATCGTTTTTCATCCGAAAATTGATTTTTTGGACTGTACCAAAAATGATTCAAAATGTCAATTGGATCATGCCTCATGTTGAATAACCACTTTTTAAACCCTCACAGTGACCAAAATTGCCATTTTTACAGAGTTTTGCTTACTCAAAAGCTTCCATTTTGACCCGTTTCAGGCACAGAAATGACTTTAAACACACTTATTCTAGTTGACAAAGTCATAATTCACATCCAACAGTAATTTAGAGTCAAAAGATTAAATGTTGAAATTTCATCATTATAGACCATTTTGGTATCGTTCGACAGGTCCGGAGTCATCGTTTTTCATCCGAAAATTGATTTTTTGGACTGTACCAAAAATGATTCAAAATGTCAATTGGATCATGCCTCATGTTGAATAACCACTTTTTAAACCCTCACAGTGACCAAAATTGCCATTTTTACAGAGTTTTGCTTACTCAAAAGCTTCCATTTTGACCCGTTTCAGGCACAGAAATGACTTTAAACACACTTATTCTAGTTGACAAAGTCATAATTCACATCCAACAGTAATTTAGAGTCAAAAGATTAAATGTTGAAATTTCATCATTATAGACCATTTTGGTATCGTTCGACAGGTCCGGAGTCATCGTTTTTCATCCGAAAATTGATTTTTTGGACTGTACCAAAAATGATTCAAAATGTCAATTGGATCATGCCTCATGTCGAATAACCACTTTTTAACCCCTCACAGTGACCAAAATTGCCATTTTTACAGAGTTTTGCTTACTCAAAAGCTTCAATTTTGACCCGTTTCAGGCACAGAAATGACTTTAAACACACTTATTTTAGTTGACAAAGTCCTAATTCACATCCAACAGTAATTTAGAGTCAAAAGATTAAATGTTAAAATTTCATCATTATAGACCATTTTGGGATCGTTCGACAGGTCATCGTTTTTCATCCGAAAATTGATTTTTTGGACTGTACCAAAAATTATTCAAAATGTCAATTGGATCATACCTCATGTTGAATAAACACTTTTTAAACCCTCACAGTGACCAAAATTGCCATTTTTACAGAGTTTTGCTTACTCAAAAGCTTCAATTTTGACCCGTTTCAGCCACAGAAATGACTTTAAACACACTTATTTTAGTTGACAAAGTCCTAATTCACATCCAACAGTAATTTAGAGTCAAAAGATTAAATGTTAAAATTTCATCATTATAGACCATTTTGGGATCGTTCGACAGGTCCGGAGTCATCGTTTTTCATCCGAAAATTGATTTTTTGGACTGTACCAAAAATGATTCAAAATGTCAAATGGATCATGCCTCATGTTGAATAACCACTTTTTAAACCCTCACAGTGACAAAAAATTGCCAATTTTACAGAGTTTTGCTTACTCAAAAGCTTCCATTTTGACCCGTTTCAGGCACAGAAATGACTTTAAACACACTTATTCTAGTTGACAAAGTCATAATTCACATCCAACAGTCATTTAGAGTCAAAAGATTAAATGTTGAAATTTCATCATTATAGACCATTTTGGTATCGTTCGACAGGTCCGGAGTCATCGTTTTTCATCCGAAAATTGATTTTTTGGACTGTACCAACAATGATTCAAAATGTCAATTGGATCATGCCTCATGTTGAATAACCACTTTTTAAACCCCCACAGTGACCAAAATTGCCATTTTTACAGAGTTTTGCTTACTCAAAAGCTTCCATTTTGACCCGTTTCAGGCACAGAAATGACTTTAAACACACTTATTCTAGTTGACAAAGTCATAATTCACATCCAACAGTAATTTAGAGTCAAAAGATTAAATGTTGAAATTTCATCATTATAGACCATTTTGGTATCGTTCGACAGGTCCGGAGTCATCGTTTTTCATCCGAAAATTGATTTTTTGGACTGTACCAAAAATGATTCAAAATGTCAATTGGATCATGCCTCATGTTGAATAACCACTTTTTAAACCCCCACAGTGACCAAAATTGCCATTTTTACAGAGTTTTGCTTACTCAAAAGCTTCCATTTTGACCCGTTTCAGGCACAGAAATGACTTTAAACACACTTATTTTAGTTGACAAAGTCCTAATTCACATCCAACAGTAATTTAGAGTCAAAAGATTAAATGTTGAAATTTCATCCATATTGACCATTTTGGGATCGTTCGACAGGTCCGGAGTCATCGTTTCTCATCCGAAAATTGATTTTTTGGACTGTACCAAAAATGATTCAAAATGTCAATTGGATCATGCCTCATGTTGAATAACCACTTTTTAAACCCTCACAGTGACCAAAATTGCCATTTTTACAGAGTTTTGCTTACTCAAAAGCTTCCATTTTGACCCGTTTCAGGCAAAGAAATGACTTTAAACACACTTATTCTAGTTGACAAAGTCATAATTCACATCCAACAGTAATTTAGAGTCAAAAGATTAAATGTTGAAATTTCATCATTATAGACCATTTTGGTATCGTTCGACAGGTCCGGAGTCATCGTTTTTCATCCGAAAATTGATTTTTTTGGACTGTACCAAAAATGATTCAAAATGTCAATTGGATCATGCCTCATGTTGAATAACCACTTTTTAAACCCTCACAGTGACCAAAATTGCCATTTTGACAGAGTTTTGCTTACTCAAAAACTTCCATTTTGACCCGTTTCAGGCACAGAAATGACTTTAAACACACTTATTCTAGTTGACAAAATCATAATTCACATCCAACAGTAATTTAGAGTCAAAAGATTAAATGTTGAAATTTCATCATTATAGACCATTTTATGATCGTTTGACAGGTCCGGAGTCATCGTTTTTCATCCGAAAATTGATTTTTTGGACTGTACCAAAAATGATTCAAAATGTCAATTGGATCATGCCTCATGTTGAATAACCACTTTTTAAACCCTCACAGTGACCAAAATTGCCATTTTTACAGAGTTTTGCTTACTCAAAAGCTTCCATTTTGACCCGTTTCAGGCACAGAAATGACTTTAAACACACTTATTCTAGTTGACAAAGTCATAATTCACATCCAACAGTAATTTAGAGTCAAAAGATTAAATGTTGAAATTTCATCATTATAGACCATTTTGGTATCGTTCGACAGGTCCGGAGTCATCGTTTTTCATCCGAAAATTGATTTTTTGGACTGTACCAACAATGATTCAAAATGTCAATTGGATCATGCCTCATGTTGAATAACCACTTTTTAAACCCCCACAGTGACCAAAATTGCCATTTTTACAGAGTTTTGCTTACTCAAAAGCTTCCATTTTGACCCGTTTCAGGCACAGAAATGACTTTAAACACACTTATTCTAGTTGACAAAGTCATAATTCACATCCAACAGTAATTTAGAGTCAAAAGATTAAATGTTGAAATTTCATCATTATAGACCATTTTATGATCGTTCGACAGGTCCGGAGTCATCGTTTTTCATCCGAAAATTGATTTTTTGGACTGTACCAAAAATGATTCAAAATGTCAATTGGATCATGCCTCATGTTGAATAACCACTTTTTAAATGCTCACAGTGACCAAAATTGCCATTTTTACAGAGTTTTGCTTACTCAAAAGCTTCCATTTTGACCCGTTTAAGGCACAGAAATGACTTTAAACACACTTATTCTAGTTGACAAAGTCAAAATTCACATCCAACAGTAATTTAGAGTCAAAAGATTAAATGTTGAAATTTCATCAATATAGACCATTTTGGTGTCGTTCAACAGGTCCGGAGTCATCGTTTTTCATCCGAAAATTGATTTTTTGGACTGTACCAAAAATGATTCAAAATGTCAATTGGATCATGCCTCATGTTGAATAACCACTTTTTAAACCCTCACAGTGACCAAAATTGCCATTTTTACAGAGTTTTGCTTACTCAAAAGCTTCAATTTTGACCCGTTTCAGGCACAGAAATGACTTTAAACACACTTATTTTAGTTGACAAAGTCCTAATTCACATCCAACAGTAATTTAGAGTCAAAAGATTAAATGTTAAAATTTCATCATTATAGACCATTTTGGGATCGTTCGACAGGTCCGGAGTCATCGTTTTTCATCCGAAAATTGATTTTTTGGACTGTACCAAAAATGATTCAAAATGTCAATTGGATCATGCCTCATGTTGAATAAACACTTTTTAAACCCTCACAGTGACCAAAATTGCCATTTTTACAGAGTTTTGCTTACTCAAAAGCTTTAATTTTGACCCGTTTCAGGCACAGAAATGACTTTAAACACACTTATTTTAGTTGACAAAGTCCTAATTCACATCCAACAGTAATTTAGAGTCAAAAGATTAAATGTTAAAATTTCATCATTATAGACCATTTTGGGATCGTTCGACAGGTCCGGAGTCATCGTTTTTCATCCGAAAATTGATTTTTTGGACTGTACCAAAAATGATTCAAAATGTCAATTGGATCATGCCTCATGTTGAATAACCACTTTTTAAACCCTCACAGTGACCAAAATTGCGATTTTTACAGAGTTTTGCTTACTCAAAAGCTTCAATTTTGACCCGTTTCAGGCACAGAAATGACTTTAAACACACTTATTTTAGTTGACAAAGTCCTAATTCACATCCAACAGTAATTTAGAGTCAAAAGATTAAATGTTAAAATTTCATCATTATAGACCATTTTGGGATCGTTCGACAGGTCCGGAGTCATCGTTTTTCATCCGAAAATTGATTTTTTGGACTGTACCAAAAATGATTCAAAATGTCAATTGGATCATGCCTCATGTTGAATAACCACTTTTTAAACCCTCACAGTGACCAAAATTGCGATTTTTACAGAGTTTTGCTTACTCAAAAGCTTCCATTATGACCCGTTTCAGGCACAGAAATGACTTTAAACACACTTATTCTAGTTGACAAAGTCATAATTAACATCCAACAGTCATTTAGAGTCAAAAGATTAAATGTTGAAATTTCATCATTATAGACCATTTTGGGATCGTTCGACAGGTCCGGAGTCATCGTTTTTCCTCCGAAAATTGATTTTTTGGACTGTACCAAAAATTATTCAAAATGTCAATTGGATCATGCCTCATGTTGAATAACCACTTTTTAAACCCTCACAATGACCAAAATTGCCATTTTTACAGAGTTTTGCTTACTCAAAAGCTTCCATTTTGACCCGTTTCAGTTACAGAAATGACTTTAAACACACTTATTCTAGTTGACAAAGTCATAATTCACTTCCAACAGTAATTTAGAGTCAAAAGATTAAATGTTGAAATTTCATCATTATAGACCATTTTGGTATCGTTCGACAGGTCCGGAGTCATCGTTTTTCATCCGAAAATTTATTTTTTGGACTGTACCAACAATGATTCAAAATGTCAATTGGATCATGCCTCATGTTGAATAACCACTTTTTAAACCCCCACAGTGACCAAAATTGCCATTTTTACAGAGTTTTGCTTACTCAAAAGCTTCCATTTTGACCCGTTTCAGGCACAGAAATGACTTTAAACACACTTATTCTAGTTGACAAAGTCATAATTCACATCCAACAGTAATTTAGAGTCAAAAGATTAAATGTTGAAATGTCATCATTATAGACCATTTTATGATCGTTCGACAGGTCCGGAGTCATCGTTTTTCATCCGAAAATTGATTTTTTGGACTGTACCAAAAATGATTCAAAATGTCAATTGGATCATGCCTCATGTTGAAGAACCACTTTTTAAACGCTCACAGTGACCAAAATTGCCATTTTTACAGAGTTTTGCTTACTCAAAAGCTTCCATTTTGACCCGTTTCAGGCACAGAAATGACTTTAAACACACTTATTCTAGTTGACAAAGTCATAATTCACATCCAACAGTAATTTAGAGTCAAAAGATTAAATGTTGAAATTTCATCATTATAGACCATTTTGGTATCGTTCGACAGGTCCGGAGTCATCGTTTTTCATCCGAAAATTGATTTTTTGGACTGTACCAAAAATTATTCAAAATGTCAATTGGATCATGCCTCATGTTGAATAACCACTTTTTAAACCCTCACAATGACCAAAATTGCCATTTTTACAGAGTTTTGCTTACTCAAAAGCTTCCATTTTGACCCGTTTCAGTTACAGAAATGACTTTAAACACACTTATTCTAGTTGACAAAGTCATAATTCACATCCAACAGTAATTTAGAGTCAAAAGATTAAATGTTGAAATTTCATCATTATAGACCATTTTGGTATCGTTCGACAGGTCCGGAGTCATCGTTTTTCATCCGAAAATTGATTTTTTGGACTGTACCAACAATGATTCAAAATGTCAATTGGATCATGCCTCATGTTGAATAACCACTTTTTAAACCCCCACAGTGACCAAAATTGCCATTTTTACAGAGTTTTGCTTACTCAAAAGCTTCCATTTTGACCCGTTTCAGGCACAGAAATGACTTTAAACACACTTATTCTAGTTGACAAAGTCATAATTCACATCCAACAGTAATTTAGAGTCAAAAGATTAAATGTTGAAATTTCATCATTATAGACCATTTTGGTATCGTTCGACAGGTCCGGAGTCATCGTTTTTCATCCGAAAATTGATTTTTTGGACTGTACCAAAAATGATTCAAAATGTCAATTGGATCATGCCTCATGTTGAATAACCACTTTTTAAACCCTCACAGTGACCAAAATTGCCATTTTTACAGAGTTTTGCTTACTCAAAAGCTTCAATTTTGACCCGTTTCAGGCACAGAAATGACTTTAAACACACTTATTTTAGTTGACAAAGTACTAATTCACATCCAACAGTAATTTAGAGTCAAAAGATTAAATGTTGAAATTTCATCCATATTGACCATTTTGGGATCGTTCGACAGGTCCGGAGTCATCGTTTTTCATCCGAAAATTGATTTTTTGGACTGTACCAAAAATGATTCAAAATGTCAATTGGATCATGCCTCATGTTGAATAACCACTTTTTAAACCCTCACAGTGACCAAAATTGCCATTTTTACAGAGTTTTGCTTACTCAAAAGCTTCCATTTTGACCCGTTTCAGGCACAGAAATGACTTTAAACACACTTATTCTAGTTGACAAAGTCATAATTCACATCCAACAGTAATTTAGAGTCAAAAGATTAAATGTTGAAATTTCATCATTATAGACCATTTTGGTATCGTTCGACAGGTCCGGAGTCATCGTTTTTCATCCGAAAATTGATTTTTTTGGACTGTACCAAAAATGATTCAAAATGTCAATTGGATCATGCCTCATGTTGAATAACCACTTTTTAAACCCTCACAGTGACCAAAATTGCCATTTTGACAGAGTTTTGCTTACTCAAAAACTTCCATTTTGACCCGTTTCAGGCACAGAAATGACTTTAAACACACTTATTCTAGTTGACAAAATCATAATTCACATCCAACAGTAATTTAGAGTCAAAAGATTAAATGTTGAAATTTCATCATTATAGACCATTTTATGATCGTTTGACAGGTCCGGAGTCATCGTTTTTCATCCGAAAATTGATTTTTTGGACTGTACCAAAAATGATTCAAAATGTCAATTGGATCATGCCTCATGTTGAATAACCACTTTTTAAACCCTCACAGTGACCAAAATTGCCATTTTTACAGAGTTTTGCTTACTCAAAAGCTTCCATTTTGACCCGTTTCAGGCACAGAAATGACTTTAAACACACTTATTCTAGTTGACAAAGTCATAATTCACATCCAACAGTAATTTAGAGTCAAAAGATTAAATGTTGAAATTTCATCATTATAGACCATTTTGGTATCGTTCGACAGGTCCGGAGTCATCGTTTTTCATCCGAAAATTGATTTTTTGGACTGTACCAACAATGATTCAAAATGTCAATTGGATCATGCCTCATGTTGAATAACCACTTTTTAAACCCCCACAGTGACCAAAATTGCCATTTTTACAGAGTTTTGCTTACTCAAAAGCTTCCATTTTGACCCGTTTCAGGCACAGAAATGACTTTAAACACACTTATTCTAGTTGACAAAGTCATAATTCACATCCAACAGTAATTTAGAGTCAAAAGATTAAATGTTGAAATTTCATCATTATAGACCATTTTATGATCGTTCGACAGGTCCGGAGTCATCGTTTTTCATCCGAAAATTGATTTTTTGGACTGTACCAAAAATGATTCAAAATGTCAATTGGATCATGCCTCATGTTGAATAACCACTTTTTAAATGCTCACAGTGACCAAAATTGCCATTTTTACAGAGTTTTGCTTACTCAAAAGCTTCCATTTTGACCCGTTTAAGGCACAGAAATGACTTTAAACACACTTATTCTAGTTGACAAAGTCAAAATTCACATCCAACAGTAATTTAGAGTCAAAAGATTAAATGTTGAAATTTCATCAATATAGACCATTTTGGTGTCGTTCAACAGGTCCGGAGTCATCGTTTTTCATCCGAAAATTGATTTTTTGGACTGTACCAAAAATGATTCAAAATGTCAATTGGATCATGCCTCATGTTGAATAACCACTTTTTAAACCCTCACAGTGACCAAAATTGCCATTTTTACAGAGTTTTGCTTACTCAAAAGCTTCAATTTTGACCCGTTTCAGGCACAGAAATGACTTTAAACACACTTATTTTAGTTGACAAAGTCCTAATTCACATCCAACAGTAATTTAGAGTCAAAAGATTAAATGTTAAAATTTCATCATTATAGACCATTTTGGGATCGTTCGACAGGTCCGGAGTCATCGTTTTTCATCCGAAAATTGATTTTTTGGACTGTACCAAAAATGATTCAAAATGTCAATTGGATCATGCCTCATGTTGAATAAACACTTTTTAAACCCTCACAGTGACCAAAATTGCCATTTTTACAGAGTTTTGCTTACTCAAAAGCTTTAATTTTGACCCGTTTCAGGCACAGAAATGACTTTAAACACACTTATTTTAGTTGACAAAGTCCTAATTCACATCCAACAGTAATTTAGAGTCAAAAGATTAAATGTTAAAATTTCATCATTATAGACCATTTTGGGATCGTTCGACAGGTCCGGAGTCATCGTTTTTCATCCGAAAATTGATTTTTTGGACTGTACCAAAAATGATTCAAAATGTCAATTGGATCATGCCTCATGTTGAATAACCACTTTTTAAACCCTCACAGTGACCAAAATTGCGATTTTTACAGAGTTTTGCTTACTCAAAAGCTTCAATTTTGACCCGTTTCAGGCACAGAAATGACTTTAAACACACTTATTTTAGTTGACAAAGTCCTAATTCACATCCAACAGTAATTTAGAGTCAAAAGATTAAATGTTAAAATTTCATCATTATAGACCATTTTGGGATCGTTCGACAGGTCCGGAGTCATCGTTTTTCACCCGAAAATTGATTTTTTTGGACTGTACCAAAAATGATTCAAAATGTCAATTGGATCATGCCTCATGTTGAATAAACACTTTTTAAACCCTCACAGTGACCAAAATTTCCATTTTTACAGAGTTTTGCTTACTCAAAAGCTTTAATTTTGACCCGTTTCAGGCACAGAAATGACTTTAAACACACTTATTTTAGTTGACAAAGTCCTAATTCACATCCAACAGTAATTTAGAGTCAAAAGATTAAATGTTAAAATTTCATCATTATAGACCATTTTGGGATCGTTCGACAGGTCCGGAGTCATCGTTTTTCATCCGAAAATTGATTTTTTGGACTGTACCAAAAATGATTCAAAATGTCAATTGGATCATGCCTCATGTTGAATAACCACTTTTTAAACCCTCACAGTGACCAAAATTGCGATTTTTACAGAGTTTTGCTTACTCAAAAGCTTCCATTATGACCCGTTTCAGGCACAGAAATGACTTTAAACACACTTATTCTAGTTGACAAAGTCATAATTAACATCCAACAGTCATTTAGAGTCAAAAGATTAAATGTTGAAATTTCATCATTATAGACCATTTTGGGATCGTTCGACAGGTCCGGAGTCATCGTTTTTCATCCGAAAATTGATTTTTTGGACTGTACCAAAAATGATTCAAAATGTCAATTGGATCATGCCTCATGTTGAATAACCACTTTTTAAACCCTCACAGTGACCAAAATTGCCATTTTTACAGAGTTTTGCTTACTCAAAAGCTTCCATTTTGACCCGTTTCAGGCACAGAAATGACTTTAAACACACTTATTCTAGTTGACAAAGTCATAATTCACATCCAACAGTAATTTAGAGTCAAAAGATTAAATGTTGAAATTTCATCATTATAGACCATTTTGGTATCGTTCGACAGGTCCGGAGTCATCGTTTTTCATCCGAAAATTTATTTTTTGGACTGTACCAACAATGATTCAAAATGTCAATTGGATCATGCCTCATGTTGAATAACCACTTTTTAAACCCCCACAGTGACCAAAATTGCCATTTTTACAGAGTTTTTCTTACTCAAAAGCTTCCATTTTGACCCGTTTCAGGCACAGAAATGACTTTAAACACACTTATTCTAGTTGACAAAGTCATAATTCACATCCAACAGTAATTTAGAGTCAAAAGATTAAATGTTGAAATTTCATCATTATAGACCATTTTATGATCGTTCGACAGGTCCGGAGTCATCGTTTTTCATCCGAAAATTGATTTTTTGGACTGTACCAAAAATGATTCAAAATGTCAATTGGATCATGCCTCATGTTGAAGAACCACTTTTTAAACGCTCACAGTGACCAAAATTGCAATTTTTACAGAGTTTTGCTTACTCAAAAGCTTCCATTTTGACCCGTTTCAGGCACAGAAATGACTTTAAACACACTTATTCTAGTTGACAAAGTCATAATTCACATCCAACAGTAATTTAGAGTCAAAAGATTAAATGTTGAAATTTCATCATTATAGACCATTTTGGTATCGTTCGACAGGTCCGGAGTCATCGTTTTTCATCCGAAAATTGATTTTTTGGACTGTACCAAAAATTATTCAAAATGTCAATTGGATCATGCCTCATGTTGAATAACCACTTTTTAAACCCTCACAATGACCAAAATTGCCATTTTTACAGAGTTTTGCTTACTCAAAAGCTTCCATTTTGACCCGTTTCAGTTACAGAAATGACTTTAAACACACTTATTCTAGTTGACAAAGTCATAATTCACATCCAACAGTAATTTAGAGTCAAAAGATTAAATGTTGAAATTTCATCATTATAGACCATTTTGGTATCGTTCGACAGGTCCGGAGTCATCGTTTTTCATCCGAAAATTGATTTTTTGGACTGTACCAACAATGATTCAAAATGTCAATTGGATCATGCCTCATGTTGAATAACCACTTTTTAAACCCCCACAGTGACCAAAATTGCCATTTTTACATAGTTTTGCTTACTCAAAAGCTTCCATTTTGACCCGTTTCAGGCACAGAAATGACTTTAAACACACTTATTCTAGTTGACAAAGTCATAATTCACATCCAACAGTAATTTAGAGTCAAAAGATTAAATGTTGAAATTTCATCATTATAGACCATTTTATGATCGTTCGACAGGTCCGGAGTCATTGTTTTTCATCCGAAAATTGATTTTTTGGACTGTACCAAAAATGATTCAAAATGTCAATTGGATCATGCCTCATGTTGAATAACCACTTTTTAAACCCTCACAGTGACCAAAATTGCCATTTTTACAGAGTTTTTCTTACTCAAAAGCTTCAATTTTGACCCGTTTCAGGCACAGAAATGACTTTAAACACACTTATTCTAGTTGACAAAGTCATAATTCACATCCAACAGTCATTTAGAGTCAAAAGATTAAATGTTGAAATTTCATCCATATTGACCATTTTGGGATCGTTCGACAGGTCCGGAGTCATCGTTTTACATCCGAAAATAGATTTTTTGGACTGTACCAAAAATGATTCAAAATGTCAATTGGATCATGCCTCATGTTGAATAACCACTTTTTAAACCCTCACAGTGACCAAAATTGCCATTTTTACAGAGTTTTGCTTACTCAAAAGCTTCCATTTTGACCCGTTTCAGTTACAGAAATGACTTTAAACACACTTATTCTAGTTGACAAAGTCATAATTCACATCCAACAGTAATTTAGAGTCAAAAGATTAAATGTTGAAATTTCATCATTATAGACTATTTTGGTATCGTTCGACAGGTCCGGAGTCATCGTTTTTCATCCGAAAATTGATTTTTTGGACTGTACCAACAATGATTCAAAATGTCAATTGGATCATGCCTCATGTTGAATAACCACTTTTTAAACCCCCACAGTGACCAAAATTGCCATTTTTACAGAGTTTTGCTTACTCAAAAGCTTCCATTTTGACCCGTTTCAGGCACAGAAATGACTTTAAACACACTTATTCTAGTTGACAAAGTCATAATTCACATCCAACAGTAATTTAGAGTCAAAAGATTAAATGTTGAAATTTCATCATTATAGACCATTTTGGTATCGTTCGACAGGTCCGGAGTCATCGTTTTTCATCCGAAAATTGATTTTTTGGACTGTACCAACAATGATTCAAAATGTCAATTGGATCATGCCTCATGTTGAATAACCACTTTTTAAACCCACACAGTGACCAAAATTGCCATTTTTACAGAGTTTTGCTTACTCAAAAGCTTCCATTTTGACCCGTTTCAGGCACAGAAATGACTTTAAACACACTTATTCTAGTTGACAAAGTCATAATTCACATCCAACAGTAATTTAGAGTCAAAAGATTAAATGTTGAAATTTCATCCTTATAGACCATTTTGGTATCGTTCGACAGGTCCGGAGTCATCGTTTTTCATCCGAAAATTGATTTTTTGGACTGTACCAAAAATGATTCAAAATGTCAATTGGATCATACCTCATGTTGAATAAACACTTTTAAAACCCTCACAGTGACCAAAATTGCCATTTTTACAGAGTTTTGCTTACTCAAAAGCTTCAATTTTGACCCGTTTCAGGCACAGAAATGACTTTAAACACACTTATTTTAGTTGACAAAGTCATAATTCACATCCAACAGTAATTTAGAGTCAAAAGATTAAATGTTGAAATTTCATCATTATAGACCATTTTGGTATCGTTCGACAGGTCCGGAGTCATCGTTTTTCATCCGAAAATTGATTTTTTGGACTGTACCAACAATGATTCAAAATGTCAATTGGATCATGCCTCATGTTGAATAACCACTTTTTAAACCCACACAGTGACCAAAATTGCCATTTTTACAGAGTTTTGCTTACTCAAAAGCTTCCATTTTGACCCGTTTCAGGCACAGAAATGACTTTAAACACACTTATTCTAGTTGACAAAGTCATAATTCACATCCAACAGTAATTTAGAGTCAAAAGATTAAATGTTGAAATTTCATCCTTATAGACCATTTTGGTATCGTTCGACAGGTCCGGAGTCATCGTTTTTCATCCGAAAATTGATTTTTTGGACTGTACCAAAAATGATTCAAAATGTCAATTGGATCATACCTCATGTTGAATAAACACTTTTAAAACCCTCACAGTGACCAAAATTGCCATTTTTACAGAGTTTTGCTTACTCAAAAGCTTCAATTTTGACCCGTTTCAGGCACAGAAATGACTTTAAACACACTTATTTTAGTTGACAAAGTCCTAATTCACATCCAACAGTAATTTAGAGTCAAAAGATTAAATGTTAAAATTTCATCATTATAGACCATTTTGGGATCGTTCGACAGGTCCGGAGTCATCGTTTTTCATCCGAAAATTGATTTTTTGGACTGTACCAAAAATGATTCAAAATGTCAATTGGATCATGCCTCATGTTGAATAACCACTTTTTAAACCCTCACAGTGACAAAAAATTGCCATTTTTACAGAGTTTTGCTTACTCAAAAGCTTCCATTTTGACCCGTTTCAGGCACAGAAATGACTTTAAACACACTTATTCTAGTTGACAAAGTCATAATTCACATCCAACAGTCATTTAGAGTCAAAAGATTAAATGTTGAAATTTCATCATTATAGACCATTTTGGGATCGTTCGACAGGTCCGGAGTCATCGTTTTTCATCCGAAAATTGATTTTTTGGACTGTACCAAAAATAATTCAAAATGTCAATTGGATCATGCCTCATGTTGAATAACCACTTTTTAAACCCTCACAGTGACCAAAATTGCCATTTTTACAGAGTTTTGCTTACTCAAAAGCTTCCATTTTGACCCGTTTCAGGCACAGAAATGACTTTAAACACACTTATTCTAGTTGACAAAGTCATAATTCACATCCAACAGTAATTTAGAGTCAAAAGATTAAATGTTGAAATTTCATCATTATAGACCATTTTGGTATCGTTCGACAGGTCCGGAGTCATCGTTTTTCATCCGAAAATTGATTTTTTGGACTGTACCAAAAATGATTCAAAATGTCAATTGGATCATGCCTCATGTTGAATAACCACTTTTTAACCCCTCACAGTGACCAAAATTGCCATTTTTACAGAGTTTTGCTTACTCAAAAGCTTCAATTTTGACCCGTTTCAGGCACAGAAATGACTTTAAACACACTTATTTTAGTTGACAAAGTCCTAATTCACATCCAACAGTAATTTAGAGTCAAAAGATAAAATGTTAAAATTTCATCATTATAGACCATTTTGGGATCGTTCGACAGGTCCGGAGTCATCGTTTTTCATCCGAAAATTGATTTTTTGGACTGTACCAAAAATTATTCAAAATGTCAATTGGATCATACCTCATGTTGAATAAACACTTTTTAAACCCTCACAGTGACCAAAATTGCCATTTTTACAGAGTTTAGCGTACTCAAAAGCTTCAATTTTGACCCGTTTCAGGCACAGAAATGACTTTAAACACACTTATTTTAGTTGACAAAGTCCTAATTCACATCCAACAGTAATTTAGAGTCAAAAGATTAAATGTTAAAATTTCATCATTATAGACCATTTTGGGATCGTTCGACAGGTCCGGAGTCATCGTTTTTCATCCGAAAATTGATTTTTTGGACTGTACCAAAAATGATTCAAAATGTCAAATGGATCATGCCTCATGTTGAATAACCACTTTTTAAACCCTCACAGTGACAAAAAATTGCCATTTTTACAGAGTTTTGCTTACTCAAAAGCTTCCATTTTGACCCGTTTCAGGCACAGAAATGACTTTAAACACACTTATTCTAGTTGACAAAGTCATAATTCACATCCAACAGTCATTTAGAGTCAAAAGATTAAATGTTGAAATTTCATCATTATAGACCATTTTGGTATCGTTCGACAGGTCCGGAGTCATCGTTTTTCATCCGAAAATTGATTTTTTGGACTGTACCAACAATGATTCAAAATGTCAATTGGATCATGCCTCATGTTGAATAACCACTTTTTAAACCCCCAACGTGACCAAAATTGCCATTTTTACAGAGTTTTGCTTACTCAAAAGCTTCCATTTTGACCCGTTTCAGGCACAGAAATGACTTTAAACACACTTATTCTAGTTGACAAAGTCATAATTCACATCCAACAGTAATTTAGAGTCAAAAGATTAAATGTTGAAATTTCATCATTATAGACCATTTTATGATCGTTCGACAGGTCCGGAGTCATCGTTTTTCATCCGAAAATTGATTTTTTGGACTGTACCAAAAATGATTCAAAATGTCAATTGGATCATGCCTCATGTTGAATAACCACTTTTTAAACCCTCACAGTGACAAAATTGCCATTTTTACAGAGTTTTGCTTACTCAAAAGCTTCCATTTTGACCCGTTTCAGGCACAGAAATGACTTTAAACACACTTATTCTAGTTGACAAAGTCATAATTCACATCCAACAGTAATTTAGAGTCAAAAGATTAAATGTTGAAATTTCATCATTATAGACCATTTTGGTATCGTTCGACAGGTCCGGAGTCATCGTTTTTCATCCGAAAATTGATTTTTTGGACTGTACCAAAAATGATTCAAAATGTCAATTGGATCATGCCTCATGTTGAATAACCACTTTTTAAACCCCCACAGTGACCAAAATTGCCATTTTTACAGAGTTTTGCTTACTCAAAAGCTTCCATTTTGACCCGTTTCAGGCACAGAAATGACTTTAAACACACTTATTTTAGTTGACAAAGTCCTAATTCACATCCAACAGTAATTTAGAGTCAAAAGATTAAATGTTGAAATTTCATCCATATTGACCATTTTGGGATCGTTCGACAGGTCCGGAGTCATCGTTTTTCATCCGAAAATTGATTTTTTGGACTGTACCAAAAATGATTCAAAATGTCAATTGGATCATGCCTCATGTTGAATAACCACTTTTTAAACCCTCACAGTGACCAAAATTGCCATTTTAACAGAGTTTTGCTTACTCAAAAGCTTCCATTTTGACCCGTTTCAGGCACAGAAATGACTTTAAACACACTTATTTTAGTTGACAAAGTCCTAATTCACATCCAACAGTAATTTAGAGTCAAAAGATTAAATGTTGAAATTTCATCCATATTGACCATTTTGGGATCGTTCGACAGGTCCGGAGTCATCGTTTTTCATCCGAAAATTGATTTTTTGGACTGTACCAAAAATGATTCAAAATGTCAATTGGATCATGCCTCATGTTGAATAACCACTTTTTAAACCCTCACAGTGACCAAAATTGCCATTTTTACAGAGTTTTGCTTACTCAAAAGCTTCCATTTTGACCCGTTTCAGGCACAGAAATGACTTTAAACACACTTATTCTAGTTGACAAAGTCATAATTCACATCCAACAGTAATTTAGAGTCAAAAGATTAAATGTTGAAATTTCATCATTATAGACCATTTTGGTATCGTTCGACAGGTCCGGAGTCATCGTTTTTCATCCGAAAATTGATTTTTTTGGACTGTACCAAAAATGATTCAAAATGTCAATTGGATCATGCCTCATGTTGAATAACCACTTTTTAAACCCTCACAGTGACCAAAATTGCCATTTTGACAGAGTTTTGCTTACTCAAAAACTTCCATTTTGACCCGTTTCAGGCACAGAAATGACTTTAAACACACTTATTCTAGTTGACAAAATCATAATTCACATCCAACAGTAATTTAGAGTCAAAAGATTAAATGTTGAAATTTCATCATTATAGACCATTTTATGATCGTTTGACAGGTCCGGAGTCATCGTTTTTCATCCGAAAATTGATTTTTTGGACTGTACCAAAAATGATTCAAAATGTCAATTGGATCATGCCTCATGTTGAATAACCACTTTTTAAACCCTCACAGTGACCAAAATTGCCATTTTTACAGAGTTTTGCTTACTCAAAAGCTTCCATTTTGACCCGTTTCAGGCACAGAAATGACTTTAAACACACTTATTCTAGTTGACAAAGTCATAATTCACATCCAACAGTAATTTAGAGTCAAAAGATTAAATGTTGAAATTTCATCATTATAGACCATTTTGGTATCGTTCGACAGGTCCGGAGTCATCGTTTTTCATCCGAAAATTGATTTTTTGGACTGTACCAACAATGATTCAAAATGTCAATTGGATCATGCCTCATGTTGAATAACCACTTTTTAAACCCCCACAGTGACCAAAATTGCCATTTTTACAGAGTTTTGCTTACTCAAAAGCTTCCATTTTGACCCGTTTCAGGCACAGAAATGACTTTAAACACACTTATTCTAGTTGACAAAGTCATAATTCACATCCAACAGTAATTTAGAGTCAAAAGATTAAATGTTGAAATTTCATCATTATAGACCATTTTATGATCGTTCGACAGGTCCGGAGTCATCGTTTTTCATCCGAAAATTGATTTTTTGGACTGTACCAAAAATGATTCAAAATGTCAATTGGATCATGCCTCATGTTGAATAACCACTTTTTAAACGCTCACAGTGACCAAAATTGCCATTTTTACAGAGTTTTGCTTACTCAAAAGCTTCCATTTTGACCCGTTTAAGGCACAGAAATGACTTTAAACACACTTATTCTAGTTGACAAAGTCATAATTCACATCCAACAGTAATTTAGAGTCAAAAGATTAAATGTTGAAATTTCATCAATATAGACCATTTTGGTATCGTTCGACAGGTCCGGAGTCATCGTTTTTCATCCGAAAATTGATTTTTTGGACTGTACCAAAAATGATTCAAAATGTCAATTGGATCATGCCTCATGTTGAATAACCACTTTTTAAACCCTCACAGTGACCAAAATTGCCATTTTTACAGAGTTTTGCTTACTCAAAAGCTTCAATTTTGACCCGTTTCAGGCACAGAAATGACTTTAAACACACTTATTTTAGTTGACAAAGTCCTAATTCACATCCAACAGTAATTTAGAGTCAAAAGATTAAATGTTAAAATTTCATCATTATAGACCATTTTGGGATCGTTCGACAGGTCCGGAGTCATCGTTTTTCATCCGAAAATTGATTTTTTGGACTGTACCAAAAATGATTCAAAATGTCAATTGGATCATGCCTCATGTTGAATAAACACTTTTTAAACCCTCACAGTGACCAAAATTGCCATTTTTACAGAGTTTTGCTTACTCAAAAGCTTTAATTTTGACCCGTTTCAGGCACAGAAATGACTTTAAACACACTTATTTTAGTTGACAAAGTCCTAATTCACATCCAACAGTAATTTAGAGTCAAAAGATTAAATGTTAAAATTTCATCATTATAGACCATTTTGGGATCGTTCGACAGGTCCGGAGTCATCGTTTTTCATCCGAAAATTGATTTTTTGGACTGTACCAAAAATGATTCAAAATGTCAATTGGATCATGCCTCATGTTGAATAACCACTTTTTAAACCCTCACAGTGACCAAAATTGCGATTTTTACAGAGTTTTGCTTACTCAAAAGCTTCAATTTTGACCCGTTTCAGGCACAGAAATGACTTTAAACACACTTATTTTAGTTGACAAAGTCCTAATTCACATCCAACAGTAATTTAGAGTCAAAAGATTAAATGTTAAAATTTCATCATTATAGACCATTTTGGGATCGTTCGACAGGTCCGGAGTCATCGTTTTTCACCCGAAAATTGATTTTTTGGACTGTACCAAAAATGATTCAAAATGTCAATTGGATCATGCCTCATGTTGAATAAACACTTTTTAAAACCTCACAGTGACCAAAATTGCCATTTTTACAGAGTTTTGCTTACTCAAAAGCTTTAATTTTGACCCGTTTCAGGCACAGAAATGACTTTAAACACACTTATTTTAGTTGACAAAGTCCTAATTCACATCCAACAGTAATTTAGAGTCAAAAGATTAAATGTTAAAATTTCATCATTATAGACCATTTTGGGATCGTTCGACAGGTCCGGAGTCATCGTTTTTCATCTGAAAATTGATTTTTTGGACTGTACCAAAAATGATTCAAAATGTCAATTGGATCATGCCTCATGTTGAATAACCACTTTTTAAACCCTCACAGTGACCAAAATTGCGATTTTTACAGAGTTTTGCTTACTCAAAAGCTTCCATTATGACCCGTTTCAGGCACAGAAATGACTTTAAACACACTTATTCTAGTTGACAAAGTCATAATTAACATCCAACAGTCATTTAGAGTCAAAAGATTAAATGTTGAAATTTCATCATTATAGACCATTTTGGGATCGTTCGACAGGTCCGGAGTCATCGTTTTTCCTCCGAAAATTGATTTTTTGGACTGTACCAAAAATTATTCAAAATGTCAATTGGATCATGCCTCATGTTGAATAACCACTTTTTAAACCCTCACAATGACCAAAATTGCCATTTTTACAGAGTTTTGCTTACTCAAAAGCTTCCATTTTGACCCGTTTCAGTTACAGAAATGACTTTAAACACACTTATTCTAGTTGACAAAGTCATAATTCACATCCAACAGTAATTTAGAGTCAAAAGATTAAATGTTGAAATTTCATCAATATAGACCATTTTGGTATCGTTCGACAGGTCCGGAGTCATCGTTTTTCATCCGAAAATTGATTTTTTGGACTGTACCAAAAATGATTCAAAATGTCAATTGGATCATGCCTCATGTTGAATAACCACTTTTTAAACCCTCACAGTGACCAAAATTGCCATTTTTACAGAGTTTTGCTTACTCAAAAGCTTCAATTTTGACCCGTTTCAGGCACAGAAATGACTTTAAACACACTTATTTTAGTTGACAAAGTCCTAATTCACATCCAACAGTAATTTAGAGTCAAAAGATTAAATGTTAAAATTTCATCATTATAGACCATTTTGGGATCGTTCGACAGGTCCGGAGTCATCGTTTTTCATCCGAAAATTGATTTTTTGGACTGTACCAAAAATGATTCAAAATGTCAATTGGATCATGCCTCATGTTGAATAAACACTTTTTAAACCCTCACAGTGACCAAAATTGCCATTTTTACAGAGTTTTGCTTACTCAAAAGCTTTAATTTTGACCCGTTTCAGGCACAGAAATGACTTTAAACACACTTATTTTAGTTGACAAAGTCCTAATTCACATCCAACAGTAATTTAGAGTCAAAAGATTAAATGTTAAAATTTCATCATTATAGACCATTTTGGGATCGTTCGACAGGTCCGGAGTCATTGTTTTTCATCCGAAAATTGATTTTTTGGACTGTACCAAAAATGATTCAAAATGTCAATTGGATCATGCCTCATGTTGAATAACCACTTTTTAAACCCTCACAGTGACCAAAATTGCGATTTTTACAGAGTTTTGCTTACTCAAAAGCTTCAATTTTGACCCGTTTCAGGCACAGAAATGGCTTTAAACACACTTATTTTAGTTGACAAAGTCCTAATTCACATCCAACAGTAATTTAGAGTCAAAAGATTAAATGTTAAAATGTCATCATTATAGACCATTTTGGGATCGTTCGACAGGTCCGGAGTCATCGTTTTTCCTCCGAAAATTGATTTTTTGGACTGTACCAAAAATTATTCAAAATGTCAATTGGATCATGCCTCATGTTGAATAACCACTTTTTAAACCCTCACAATGACCAAAATTGCCATTTTTACAGAGTTTTGCTTACTCAAAAGCTTCCATTTTGACCCGTTTCAGTTACAGAAATGACTTTAAACACACTTATTCTAGTTGACAAAGTCATAATTCACTTCCAACAGTAATTTAGAGTCAAAAGATTAAATGTTGAAATTTCATCATTATAGACCATTTTGGTATCGTTCGACAGGTCCGGAGTCATCGTTTTTCATCCGAAAATTGATTTTTTGGACTGTACCAACAATGATTCAAAATGTCAATTGGATCATGCCTCATGTTGAATAACCACTTTTTAAACCCCCACAGTGACCAAAATTGCCATTTTTACAGAGTTTTGCTTACTCAAAAGCTTCCATTTTGACCCGTTTCAGGCACAGAAATGACTTTAAACACACTTATTCTAGTTGACAAAGTCATAATTCACATCCAACAGTAATTTAGAGTCAAAAGATTAAATGTTGAAATTTCATCATTATAGACCATTTTATGATCGTTCGACAGGTCCGGAGTCATCGTTTTTCATCCGAAAATTGATTTTTTGGACTGTACCAAAAATGATTCAAAATGTCAATTGGATCATGCCTCATGTTGAAGAACCACTTTTTAAACGCTCACAGTGACCAAAATTGCCATTTTTACAGAGTTTTGCTTACTCAAAAGCTTCCATTTTGACCCGTTTCAGGCACAGAAATGACTTTAAACACACTTATTCTAGTTGACAAAGTCATAATTCACATCCAACAGTAATTTAGAGTCAAAAGATTAAATGTTGAAATTTCATCATTATAGACCATTTTGGTATCGTTCGACAGGTCCGGAGTCATCGTTTTTCAACCCAAAATTGATTTTTTGGACTGTACCAAAAATGATTCAAAATGTCAATTGGATCATGCCTCATGTTGAATAACCACTTTTTAAACCCTCACAATGACCAAAATTGCCATTTTTACAGAGTTTTGCTTACTCAAAAGCTTCCATTTTGACCCGTTTCAGTTACAGAAATGACTTTAAACACACTTATTCTAGTTGACAAAGTCATAATTCACTTCCAACAGTAATTTAGAGTCAAAAGATTAAATGTTGAAATTTCATCATTATAGACCATTTTGGTATCGTTCGACAGGTCCGGAGTCATCGTTTTTCATCCGAAAATTGATTTTTTGGACTGTACCAACAATGATTCAAAATGTCAATTGGATCATGCCTCATGTTGAATAACCACTTTTTAAACCCCCACAGTGACCAAAATTGCCATTTTTACAGAGTTTTGCTTACTCAAAAGCTTCCATTTTGACCCGTTTCAGGCACAGAAATGACTTTAAACACACTTATTGTAGTTGACAAAGTCATAATTCACATCCAACAGTAATTTAGAGTCAAAAGATTAAATGTTGAAATTTCATCATTATAGACCATTTTATGATCGTTCGACAGGTCCGGAGTCATCGTTTTTCATCCGAAAATTGATTTTTTGGACTGTACCAAAAATGATTCAAAATGTCAATTGGATCATGCCTCATGTTGAAGAACCACTTTTTAAACGCTCACAGTGACCAAAATTGCCATTTTTACAGAGTTTTGCTTACTCAAAAGCTTCCATTTTGACCCGTTTCAGGCACAGAAATGACTTTAAACACACTTATTCTAGTTGACAAAGTCATAATTCACATCCAACAGTAATTTAGAGTCAAAAGATTAAATGTTGAAATTTCATCATTATAGACCATTTTGGTATCGTTCGACAGGTCCGGAGTCATCGTTTTTCATCCCAAAATTGATTTTTTGGACTGTACCAAAAATGATTCAAAATGTCAATTGGATCATGCCTCATGTTGAATAACCACTTTTTAAACCCTCACAGTGACCAAAATTGCGATTTTTACAGAGTTTTGCTTACTCAAAAGCTTCCATTATGACCCGTTTCAGGCACAGAAATGACTTTAAACACTCTTATTCTAGTTGACAAAGTCATAATTCACATCCAACAGTAATTTAGAGTCAAAAGATTAAATGTTGAAATTTCATCATTATAGACCATTTTGGTATCGTTCGACAGGTCCGGAGTCATCGTTTTTCATCCGAAAATTGATTTTTTGGACTGTACCAAAAATTATTCAAAATGTCAATTGGATCATGCCTCATGTTGAATAACCACTTTTTAAACCCTCACAATGACCAAAATTGCCATTTTTACAGAGTTTTGCTTACTCAAAAGCTTCCATTTTGACCCGTTTCAGTTACAGAAATGACTTTAAACACACTTATTCTAGTTGACAAAGTCATAATTCACATCCAACAGTAATTTAGAGTCAAAAGATTAAATGTTGAAATTTCATCATTATAGACCATTTTGGTATCGTTCGACAGGTCCGGAGTCATCGTTTTTCATCCGAAAATTGATTTTTTGGACTGTACCAACAATGATTCAAAATGTCAATTGGATCATGCCTCATGTTGAATAACCACTTTTTAAACCCCCACAGTGACCAAAATTGCCATTTTTACATAGTTTTGCTTACTCAAAAGCTTCCATTTTGACCCGTTTCAGGCACAGAAATGACTTTAAACACACTTATTCTAGTTGACAAAGTCATAATTCACATCCAACAGTAATTTAGAGTCAAAAGATTAAATGTTGAAATTTCATCATTATAGACCATTTTATGATCGTTCGACAGGTCCGGAGTCATCGTTTTTCATCCGAAAATTGATTTTTTGGACTGTACCAAAAATGATTCAAAATGTCCATTGGATCATGCCTCATGTTGAAGAACCACTTTTTAAACGCTCACAGTGACCAAAATTGCCATTTTTACAGAGTTTTGCTTACTCAAAAGCTTCCATTTTGACCCGTTTCAGGCACAGAAATGACTTTAAACACACTTATTTTAGTTGACAAAGTCCTAATTCACATCCAACAGTAATTTAGAGTCAAAAGATTAAATGTTAAAATTTCATCATTATAGACCATTTTGGGATAGTTCGACAGGTCCGGAGTCATCGTTTTTCATCCGAAAATTGATTTTTTGGACTGTACCAAAAATGATTCAAAATGTCAATTGGATCATGCCTCATGTTGAATAAACACTTTTTAAACCCCCACAGTGACCAAAATTGCCATTTTTACAGAGTTTTGCTTACTCAAAAGCTTCAATTTTGACCCGTTTCAGGCACAGAAATGACTTTAAACACACTTATTTTAGTTGACAAAGTCCTAATTCACATCCAACAGTAATTTAGAGTCAAAAGATTAAATGTTAAACTTTCATCATTATAGACCATTTTGGGATCGTTCGACAGGTCCGGAGTCATCGTTTTTCATCCGAAAATTGATTTTTTGGACTGTACCAAAAATGATTCAAAATGTCAATTGGATCATGCCTCATGTTGAATAACCACTTTTTAAACCCTCACAGTGACCAAAATTGCCATTTTTACAGAGTTTTGCTTACTCAAAAGCTTCCATTTTGACCCGTTTCAGGCACAGAAATGACTTTAAACACACTTATTCTAGTTGACAAAGTCATAATTCACATCCAACAGTCATTTAGAGTCAAAAGATTAAATGTTAAAATGTCATCATTATAGACCATTTTGGGATCGTTCGACAGGTCCGGAGTCATTGTTTTTCATCCGAAAATTGATTTTTTGGACTGTACCAAAAATGATTCAAAATGTCAATTGGATCATGCCTCATGTTGAATAACCACTTTTTAAACCCTCACAGTGACCAAAATTGCCATTTTTACAGAGTTTTTCTTACTCAAAAGCTTCAATTTTGACCCGTTTCAGGCACAGAAATGACTTTAAACACACTTATTCTAGTTGACAAAGTCATAATTCACATCCAACAGTCATTTAGAGTCAAAAGATTAAATGTTGAAATTTCATCCATATTGACCATTTTGGGATCGTTCGACAGGTCCGGAGTCATCGTTTAACATCCGAAAATAGATTTTTTGGACTGTACCAAAAATGATTCAAAATGTCAATTGGATCATGCCTCATGTTGAATAACCACTTTTTAAACCCTCACAGTGACCAAAATTGCCATTTTTACAGAGTTTTGCTTACTCAAAAGCTTCCATTTTGACCCGTTTCAGTTACAGAAATGACTTTAAACACACTTATTCTAGTTGACAAAGTCATAATTCACATCCAACAGTAATTTAGAGTCAAAAGATTAAATGTTGAAATTTCATCATTATAGACCATTTTGGTATCGTTCGACAGGTCCGGAGTCATCGTTTTTCATCCGAAAATTGATTTTTTGGACTGTACCAACAATGATTCAAAATGTCAATTGGATCATGCCTCATGTTGAATAACCACTTTTTAAACCCCCACAGTGACCAAAATTGCCATTTTTACAGAGTTTTGCTTACTCAAAAGCTTCCATTTTGACCCGTTTCAGGCACAGAAATGACTTTAAACACACTTATTCTAGTTGACAAAGTCATAATTCACATCCAACAGTAATTTAGAGTCAAAAGATTAAATGTTGAAATTTCATCATTATAGACCATTTTGGTATCGTTTGACAGGTCCGGAGTCATCGTTTTTCATCCGAAAATTGATTTTTTGGACTGTACCAAAAATGATTCAAAATGTCAATTGGATCATGCCTCATGTTGAATAACCACTTTTTAAACCCTCACAGTGACCAAAATTGCCATTTTTACAGAGTTTTGCTTACTCAAAAGCTTCAATTTTGACCCGTTTCAGGCACAGAAATGACTTTAAACACACTTATTTTAGTTGACAAAGTCCTAATTCACATCCAACAGTAATTTAGAGTCAAAAGATTAAATGTTAAAATTTCATCATTATAGACCATTTTGGGATCGTTCGACAGGTCCGGAGTCATCGTTTTTCATCCGAAAATTGATTTTTTGGACTGTACCAAAAATGATTCAAAATGTCAAATGGATCATGCCTCATGTTGAATAACCACTTTTTAAACCCTCACAGTGACAAAAAATTGCCATTTTTACAGAGTTTTGCTTACTCAAAAGCTTCCATTTTGACCCGTTTCAGGCACAGAAATGACTTTAAACACACTTATTCTAGTTGACAAAGTCATAATTCACATCCAACAGTCATTTAGAGTCAAAAGATTAAATGTTGAAATTTCATCATTATAGACCATTTTGGTATCGTTCGACAGGTCCGGAGTCATCGTTTTTCATCCGAAAATTGATTTTTTGGACTGTACCAACAATGATTCAAAATGTCAATTGGATCATGCCTCATGTTGAATAACCACTTTTTAAACCCCCACAGTGACCAAAATTGCCATTTTTACAGAGTTTTGCTTACTCAAAAGCTTCTATTTTGACCCTTTTCAGGCACAGAAATGACTTTAAACACACTTATTCTAGTTGACAAAGTCATAATTCACATCCAACAGTAATTTAGAGTCAAAAGATTAAATGTTGAAATTTCATCATTATAGACCATTTTATGATCGTTCGACAGGTCCGGAGTCATCGTTTTTCATCCGAAAATTGATTTTTTGGACTGTACCAAAAATGATTCAAAATGTCAATTGGATCATGCCTCATGTTGAATAACCACTTTTTAAACCCTCACAGTGACAAAATTGCCATTTTTACAGAGTTTTGCTTACTCAAAAGCTTCCATTTTGACCCTTTTCAGGCACAGAAATGACTTTAAACACACTTATTCTAGTTGACAAAGTCATAATTCACATCCAACAGTAATTTAGAGTCAAAAGATTAAATGTTGAAATTTCATCATTATAGACCATTTTGGTATCGTTCGACAGGTCCGGAGTCATCGTTTTTCATCCGAAAATTGATTTTTTGGACTGTACCAAAAATGATTCAAAATGTCAATTGGATCATGCCTCATGTTGAATAACCACTTTTTAAACCCCCACAGTGACCAAAATTGCCATTTTTACAGAGTTTTGCTTACTCAAAAGCTTCCATTTTGACCCGTTTCAGGCACAGAAATGACTTTAAACACACTTATTTTAGTTGACAAAGTCCTAATTCACATCCAACAGTAATTTAGAGTCAAAAGATTAAATGTTGAAATTTCATCCATATTGACCATTTTGGGATCGTTCGACAGGTCCGGAGTCATCGTTTTTCATCCGAAAATTGATTTTTTGGACTGTACCAAAAATGATTCAAAATGTCAATTGGATCATGCCTCATGTTGAATAACCACTTTTTAAACCCTCACAGTGACCAAAATTGCCATTTTTACAGAGTTTTGCTTACTCAAAAGCTTCCATTTTGACCCGTTTCAGGCACAGAAATGACTTTAAACACACTTATTTTAGTTGACAAAGTCCTAATTCACATCCAACAGTAATTTAGAGTCAAAAGATTAAATGTTGAAATTTCATCATTATAGACCATTTTGGTATCGTTCGACAGGTCCGGAGTCATCGTTTTTCATCCCAAAATTGATTTTTTGGACTGTACCAAAAATGATTCAAAATGTCAATTGGATCATGCCTCATGTTGAATAACCACTTTTTAAACCCTCACAATGACCAAAATTGCCATTTTTACAGAGTTTTGCTTACTCAAAAGCTTCCATTTTGACCCGTTTCAGTTACAGAAATGACTTTAAACACACTTATTCTAGTTGACAAAGTCATAATTCACTTCCAACAGTAATTTAGAGTCAAAAGATTAAATGTTGAAATTTCATCATTATAGACCATTTTGGTATCGTTCGACAGGTCCGGAGTCATCGTTTTTCATCCGGAAATTGATTTTTTGGACTGTACCAACAATGATTCAAAATGTCAATTGGATCATGCCTCATGTTGAATAACCACTTTTTAAACCCCCACAGTGACCAAAATTGCCATTTTTACAGAGTTTTGCTTACTCAAAAGCTTCCATTTTGACCCGTTTCAGGCACAGAAATGACTTTAAACACACTTATTCTAGTTGACAAAGTCATAATTCACATCCAACAGTAATTTAGAGTCAAAAGATTAAATGTTGAAATTTCATCATTATAGACCATTTTATGATCGTTCGACAGGTCCGGAGTCATCGTTTTTCATCCGAAAATTGATTTTTTGGACTGTACCAAAAATGATTCAAAATGTCAATTGGATCATGCCTCATGTTGAAGAACCACTTTTTAAACGCTCACAGTGACCAAAATTGCCATTTTTACAGAGTTTTGCCTACTCAAAAGCTTCCATTTTGACCCGTTTCAGGCACAGAAATGACTTTAAACACACTTATTCTAGTTGACAAAGTCATAATTCACATCCAACAGTAATTTAGAGTCAAAAGATTAAATGTTGAAATTTCATCATTATAGACCATTTTGGTATCGTTCGACAGGTCCGGAGTCATCGTTTTTCATCCGAAAATTGATTTTTTTGGACTGTACCAAAAATGATTCAAAATGTCAATTGGATCATGCCTCATGTTGAATAACCACTTTTTAAACCCTCACAGTGACCAAAATTGCCATTTTTACAGAGTTTTGCTTACTCAAAAGCTTCCATTTTGACCCGTTTCAGGCACAGAAATGACTTTAAACACACTTATTCTAGTTGACAAAGTCATAATTCACATCCAACAGTAATTTAGAGTCAAAAGATTAAATGTTGAAATTTCATCATTATAGACCATTTTGGTATCGTTCGACAGGTCCGGAGTCATCGTTTTTCATCCGAAAATTGATTTTTTGGACTGTACCAACAATGATTCAAAATGTCAATTGGATCATGCCTCATGTTGAATAACCACTTTTTAAACCCCCACAGTGACCAAAATTGCCATTTTTACAGAGTTTTGCTTACTCAAAAGCTTCCATTTTGACCCGTTTCAGGCACAGAAATGACTTTAAACACACTTATTCTAGTTGACAAAGTCATAATTCACATCCAACAGTAATTTAGAGTCAAAAGATTAAATGTTGAAATTTCATCATTATAGACCATTTTATGATCGTTCGACAGGTCCGGAGTCATCGTTTTTCATCCGAAAATTGATTTTTTGGACTGTACCAAAAATGATTCAAAATGTCAATTGGATCATGCCTCATGTTGAATAACCACTTTTTAAACGCTCACAGTGACCAAAATTGCCATTTTTACAGAGTTTTGCTTACTCAAAAGCTTCCATTTTGACCCGTTTAAGGCACAGAAATGACTTTAAACACACTTATTCTAGTTGACAAAGTCATAATTCACATCCAACAGTAATTTAGAGTCAAAAGATTAAATGTTGAAATTTCATCAATATAGACAATTTTGGTATCGTTCGACAGGTCCGGAGTCATCGTTTTTCATCCGAAAATTGATTTTTTGGACAGTACCAAAAATGATTCAAAATGTCAATTGGATCATGCCTCATGTTGAATAAACACTTTTTAAACCCTCACAGTGACCAAAATTGCCATTTTTACAGAGTTTTGCTTACTCAAAAGCTTTAATTTTGACCCGTTTCAGGCACAGAAATGACTTTAAACACACTTATTGTAGTTGACAAAGTCCTAATTCACATCCAACAGTAATTTAGAGTCAAAAGATTAAATGTTAAAATTTCATCATTATAGACCATTTTGGGATCGTTCGACAGGTCCGGAGTCATTGTTTTTCATCCGAAAATTGATTTTTTGGACTGTACCAAAAATGATTCAAAATGTCAATTGGATCATGCCTCATGTTGAATAAACACTTTTTAAACCCCCACAGTGACCAAAATTGCCATTTTTACAGAGTTTTGCTTACTCAAAATCTTCAATTTTGACCCGTTTCAGGCACAGAAATGACTTTAAACACACTTATTTTAGTTGACAAAGTCCTAATTCACATCCAACAGTAATTTAGAGTCAAAAGATTAAATGTTAAACTTTCATCATTATAGACCATTTTGGGATCGTTCGACAGGTCCGGAGTCATCGTTTTTCATCCGAAAATTGATTTTTTGGACTGTACCAAAAATGATTCAAAATGTCAATTGGATCATGCCTCATGTTGAATAACCACTTTTTAAACCCTCACAGTGACCAAAATTGCCATTTTTACAGAGTTTTGCTTACTCAAAAGCTTCCATTTTGACCCGTTTCAGGCACAGAAATGACTTTAAACACACTTATTCTAGTTGACAAAGTCATAATTCACATCCAACAGTCATTTAGAGTCAAAAGATTAAATGTTAAAATGTCATCATTATAGACCATTTTGGGATCGTTCGACAGGTCCGGAGTCATTGTTTTTCATCCGAAAATTGATTTTTTGGACTGTACCAAAAATGATTCAAAATGTCAATTGGATCATGCCTCATGTTGAATAACCACTTTTTAAACCCTCACAGTGACCAAAATTGCCATTTTTACAGAGTTTTTCTTACTCAAAAGCTTCAATTTTGACCCGTTTCAGGCACAGAAATGACTTTAAACACACTTATTCTAGTTGACAAAGTCATAATTCACATCCAACAGTCATTTAGAGTCAAAAGATTAAATGTTGAAATTTCATCCATATTGACCATTTTGGGATCGTTCGACAGGTCCGGAGTCATCGTTTTACATCCGAAAATAGATTTTTTGGACTGTACCAAAAGTGATTCAAAATGTCAATTGGATCATGCCTCATGTTGAATAACCACTTTTTAAACCCTCACAGTGACCAAAATTGCCATTTTTACAGAGTTTTGCTTACTCAAAAGCTTCCATTTTGACCCGTTTCAGTTACAGAAATGACTTTAAACACACTTATTCTAGTTGACAAAGTCATAATTCACATCCAACAGTAATTTAGAGTCAAAAGATTAAATGTTGAAATTTCATCATTATAGACCATTTTGGTATCGTTCGACAGGTCCGGAGTCATCGTTTTTCATCCGAAAATTGATTTTTTGGACTGTACCAACAATGATTCAAAATGTCAATTGGATCATGCCTCATGTTGAATAACCACTTTTTAAACCCCCACAGTGACCAAAATTGCCATTTTTACAGAGTTTTGCTTACTCAAAAGCTTCCATTTTGACCCGTTTCAGGCACAGAAATGACTTTAAACACACTTATTCTAGTTGACAAAGTCATAATTCACATCCAACAGTAATTTAGAGTCAAAAGATTAAATGTTGAAATTTCATCATTATAGACCATTTTATGATCGTTCGACAGGTCCGGAGTCATCGTTTTTCATCCGAAAATTGATTTTTTGGACTGTACCAAAAATGATTCAAAATGTCAATTGGATCATGCCTCATGTTGAAGAACCACTTTTTAAACGCTCACAGTGACCAAAATTGCCATTTTTACAGAGTTTTGCTTACTCAAAAGCTTCCATTTTGACCCGTTTCAGGCACAGAAATGACTTTAAACACACTTATTCTAGTTGACAAAGTCATAATTCACATCCAACAGTAATTTAGAGTCAAAAGATTAAATGTTGAAATTTCATCATTATAGACCATTTTGGTATCGTTCGACAGGTCCGGAGTCATCGTTTTTCATCCCAAAATTGATTTTTTGGACTGTACCAAAAATGATTCAAAATGTCAATTGGATCATGCCTCATGTTGAATAACCACTTTTTAAACCCTCACAGTGACCAAAATTGCGATTTTTACAGAGTTTTGCTTACTCAAAAGCTTCCATTATGACCCGTTTCAGGCACAGAAATGACTTTAAACACACTTATTCTAGTTGACAAAGTCATAATTAACATCCAACAGTCATTTAGAGTCAAAAGATTAAATGTTGAAATTTCATCATTATAGACCATTTTGGGATCGTTCGACAGGTCCGGAGTCATCGTTTTTCATCCGAAAATTGATTTTTTGGACTGTACCAAAAATTATTCAAAATGTCAATTGGATCATGCCTCATGTTGAATAACCACTTTTTAAACCCTCACAATGACCAAAATTGCCATTTTTACAGAGTTTTGCTTACTCAAAAGCTTCCATTTTGACCCGTTTCAGTTACAGAAATGACTTTAAACACACTTATTCTAGTTGACAAAGTCATAATTCACTTCCAACAGTAATTTAGAGTCAAAAGATTAAATGTTGAAATTTCATCATTATAGACCATTTTGGTATCGTTCGACAGGTCCGGAGTCATCGTTTTTCATCCGAAAATTGATTTTTTGGACTGTACCAACAATGATTCAAAATGTCAATTGGATCATGCCTCATGTTGAATAACCACTTTTTAAACCCCCACAGTGACCAAAATTGCCATTTTTACAGAGTTTTGCTTACTCAAAAGCTTCCATTTTGACCCGTTTCAGGCACAGAAATGACTTTAAAGACACTTATTCTAGTTGACAAAGTCATAATTCACATCCAACAGTAATTTAGAGTCAAAAGATTAAATGTTGAAATTTCATCATTATAGACCATTTTATGATCGTTCGACAGGTCCGGAGTCATCGTTTTTCATCCGAAAATTGATTTTTTGGACTGTACCAAAAATGATTCAAAATGTCAATTGGATCATGCCTCATGTTGAAGAACCACTTTTTAAACGCTCACAGTGACCAAAATTGCCATTTTTACAGAGTTTTGCTTACTCAAAAGCTTCCATTTTGACCCGTTTCAGGCACAGAAATGACTTTAAACACACTTATTCTAGTTGACAAAGTCATAATTCACATCCAACAGTAATTTAGAGTCAAAAGATTAAATGTTGAAATTTCATCATTATAGACCATTTTGGTATCGTTCGACAGGTCCGGAGTCATCGGTTTTCATCCCAAAATTGATTTTTTGGACTGTACCAAAAATGATTCAAAATGTCAATTGGATCATGCCTCATGTTGAATAACCACTTTTTAAACCCTCACAGTGACCAAAATTGCGATTTTTACAGAGTTTTGCTTACTCAAAAGCTTCCATTATGACCCGTTTCAGGCACAGAAATGACTTTAAACACACTTATTCTAGTTGACAAAGTCATAATTAACATCCAACAGTCATTTAGAGTCAAAAGATTAAATGTTGAAATTTCATCATTATAGACCATTTTGGGATCGTTCGACAGGTCCGGAGTCATAGTTTTTCATCCGAAAATTGATTTTTTGGACTGTACCAAAAATTATTCAAAATGTCAATTGGATCATGCCTCATGTTGAATAACCACTTTTTAAACCCTCACAATGACCAAAATTGCCATTTTTACAGAGTTTTGCTTACTCAAAAGCTTCCATTTTGACCCGTTTCAGTTACAGAAATGACTTTAAACACACTTATTCTAGTTGACAAAGTCATAATTCACATCCAACAGTAATTTAGAGTCAAAAGATTAAATGTTGAAATTTCATCATTATAGACCATTTTGGTATCGTTCGACAGGTCCGGAGTCATCGTTTTTCATCCGAAAATTGATTTTTTGGACTGTACCAACAATGATTCAAAATGTCAATTGGATCATGCCTCATGTTGAATAACCACTTTTTAAACCCCCACAGTGACCAAAATTGCCATTTTTACATAGTTTTGCTTACTCAAAAGCTTCCATTTTGACCCGTTTCAGGCACAGAAATGACTTTAAACACACTTATTCTAGTTGACAAAGTCATAATTCACATCCAACAGTAATTTAGAGTCAAAAGATTAAATGTTGAAATTTCATCATTATAGACCATTTTATGATCGTTCGACAGGTCCGGAGTCATCGTTTTTCATCCGAAAATTGATTTTTTGGACTGTACCAAAAATGATTCAAAATGTCAATTGGATCATGCCTCATGTTGAATAAACACTTTTTAAACCCCCACAGTGACCAAAATTGCCATTTTTACAGAGTTTTGCTTACTCAAAAGCTTCAATTTTGACCCGTTTCAGGCACAGAAATGACTTTAAACACACTTATTTTAGTTGACAAAGTCCTAATTCACATCCAACAGTAATTTAGAGTCAAAAGATTAAATGTTAAACTTTCATCATTATAGACCATTTTGGGATCGTTCGACAGGTCCGGAGTCATCGTTTTTCATCCGAAAATTGATTTTTTGGACTGTACCAAAAATGATTCAAAATGTCAATTGGATCATGCCTCATGTTGAATAACCACTTTTTAAACCCTCACAGTGACCAAAATTGCCATTTTTACAGAGTTTTGCTTACTCAAAAGCTTCCATTTTGACCCGTTTCAGGCACAGAAATGACTTTAAACACACTTATTCTAGTTGACAAAGTCATAATTCACATCCAACAGTCATTTAGAGTCAAAAGATTAAATGTTAAAATGTCATCATTATAGACCATTTTGGGATCGTTCGACAGGTCCGGAGTCATTGTTTTTCATCCGAAAATTGATTTTTTGGACTGTACCAAAAATGATTCAAAATGTCAATTGGATCATGCCTCATGTTGAATAACCACTTTTTAAACCCTCACAGTGACCAAAATTGCCATTTTTACAGAGTTTTTCTTACTCAAAAGCTTCAATTTTGACCCGTTTCAGGCACAGAAATGACTTTAAACACACTTATTCTAGTTGACAAAGTCATAATTCACATCCAACAGTCATTTAGAGTCAAAAGATTAAATGTTGAAATTTCATCCATATTGACCATTTTGGGATCGTTCGACAGGTCCGGAGTCATCGTTTTACATCCGAAAATAGATTTTTTGGACTGTACCAAAAATGATTCAAAATGTCAATTGGATCATGCCTCATGTTGAATAACCACTTTTTAAACCCTCACAGTGACCAAAATTGCCATTTTTACAGAGTTTTGCTTACTCAAAAGCTTCCATTTTGACCCGTTTCAGTTACAGAAATGACTTTAAACACACTTATTCTAGTTGACAAAGTCATAATTCACATCCAACAGTAATTTAGAGTCAAAAGATTAAATGTTGAAATTTCATCATTATAGACCATTTTGGTATCGTTCGACAGGTCCGGAGTCATCGTTTTTCATCCGAAAATTGATTTTTTGGACTGTACCAACAATGATTCAAAATGTCAATTGGATCATGCCTCATGTTGAATAACCACTTTTTAAACCCCCACAGTGACCAAAATTGCCATTTTTACAGAGTTTTGCTTACTCAAAAGCTTTAATTTTGACCCGTTTCAGGCACAGAAATGACTTTAAACACACTTATTTTAGTTGACAAAGTCCTAATTCACATCCAACAGTAATTTAGAGTCAAAAGATTAAATGTTAAAATTTCATCATTATAGACCATTTTGGTATCGTTCGACAGGTCCGGAGTCATCGTTTTTCATCCGAAAATTGATTTTTTGGACTGTACCAAAAATGATTCAAAATGTCAATTGGATCATGCCTCATGTTGAATAACCACTTTTTAAAACCTCACAGTGACCAAAATTGCGATTTTTACAGAGTTTTGCTTACTCAAAAGCTTCCATTATGACCCGTTTCAGGCACAGAAATGACTTTAAACACACTTATTCTAGTTGACAAAGTCATAATTAACATCCAACAGTCATTTAGAGTCAAAAGATTAAATGTTGAAATTTCATCATTATAGACCATTTTGGGATCGTTCGACAGGTCCGGAGTCATCGTTTTTCCTCCGAAAATTGATTTTTTGGACTGTACCAAAAATTATTCAAAATGTCAATTGGATCATGCCTCATGTTGAATAACCACTTTTTAAACCCTCACAATGACCAAAATTGCCATTTTTACAGAGTTTTGCTTACTCAAAAGCTTCCATTTTGACCCGTTTCAGTTACAGAAATGACTTTAAACACACTTATTCTAGTTGACAAAGTCATAATTCACTTCCAACAGTAATTTAGAGTCAAAAGATTAAATGTTGAAATTTCATCATTATAGACCATTTTGGTATCGTTCGACAGGTCCGGAGTCATCGTTTTTCATCCGAAAATTGATTTTTTGGACTGTACCAAAAATGATTCAAAATGTCAATTGGATCATGCCTCATGTTGAAGAACCACTTTTTAAACGCTCACAGTGACCAAAATTGCCATTTTTACAGAGTTTTGCTTACTCAAAAGCTTCCATTTTGACCCGTTTCAGGCACAGAAATGACTTTAAACACACTTATTCTAGTTGACAAAGTCATAATTCACATCCAACAGTAATTTAGAGTCAAAAGATTAAATGTTGAAATTTCATCATTATAGACCATTTTGGTATCGTTCGACAGGTCCGGAGTCATCGTTTTTCATCCCAAAATTGATTTTTTGGACTGTACCAAAAATGATTCAAAATGTCAATTGGATCATGCCTCATGTTGAATAACCACTTTTTAAACCCTCACAGTGACCAAAATTGCAATTTTTACAGAGTTTTGCTTACTCAAAAGCTTCCATTATGACCCGTTTCAGGCACAGAAATGACTTTAAACACACTTATTCTAGTTGACAAAGTCATAATTAACATCCAACAGTCATTTAGAGTCAAAAGATTAAATGTTGAAATTTCATCATTATAGACCATTTTGGGATCGTTCGACAGGTCCGGAGTCATCGTTTTTCATCCGAAAATTGATTTTTTGGACTGTACCAAAAATTATTCAAAATGTCAATTGGATCATGCCTCATGTTGAATAACCACTTTTTAAACCCTCACAGTGACCAAAATTGCGATTTTTACAGAGTTTTGCTTACTCAAAAGCTTCAATTTTGACCCGTTTCAGGCACAGAAATGACTTTAAACACACTTATTTTAGTTGACAAAGTCCTAATTCACATCCAACAGTAATTTAGAGTCAAAAGATTAAATGTTAAAATTTCATCATTATAGACCATTTTGGGATCGTTCGACAGGTCCGGAGTCATCGTTTTTCATCCGAAAATTGATTTTTTGGACTGTACCAAAAATGATTCAAAATGTCAAATGGATCATGCCTCATGTTGAATAACCACTTTTTAAACCCTCACAGTGACAAAAAATTGCCATTTTTACAGAGTTTTGCTTACTCAAAAGCTTCCATTTTGACCCGTTTCAGGCACAGAAATGACTTTAAACACACTTATTCTAGTTGACAAAGTCATAATTCACATCCAACAGTCATTTAGAGTCAAAAGATTGAATGTTGAAATTTCATCATTATAGACCATTTTGGTATCGTTCGACAGGTCCGGAGTCATCGTTTTTCATCCGAAAATTGATTTTTTGGACTGTACCAACAATGATTCAAAATGTCAATTGGATCATGCCTCATGTTGAATAACCACTTTTTAAACCCCCACAGTGACCAAAATTGCCATTTTTACAGAGTTTTGCTTACTCAAAAGCTTCCATTTTGACCTGTTTCAGGCACAGAAATGACTTTAAACACACTTATTCTAGTTGACAAAGTCATAATTCACATCCAACAGTAATTTAGAGTCAAAAGATTAAATGTTGAAATTTCATCATTATAGACCATTTTATTATCGTTCGACAGGTCCGGAGTCATCGTTTTTCATCCGAAAATTGATTTTTTGGACTGTACCAAAAATGATTCAAAATGTCAATTGGATCATGCCTCATGTTGAATAACCACTTTTTAAACCCTCACAGTGACCAAAATTGCCATTTTTACAGAGTTTTGCTTACTCAAAAGCTTCAATTTTGACCCGTTTCAGGCACAGAAATGACTTTAAACACACTTATTTTAGTTGACAAAGTCCTAATTCACATCCAACAGTAATTTAGAGTCAAAAGATTAAATGTTAAAATTTCATCATTATAGACCATTTTGGGATCGTTCGACAGGTCCGGAGTCATCGTTTTTCATCCGAAAATTGATTTTTTGGACTGTACCAAAAATGATTCAAAATGTCAATTGGATCATGCCTCATGTTGAATAAACACTTTTTAAACCCTCACAGTGACAAAAAATTGCCATTTTTACAGAGTTTTGCTTACTCAAAAGCTTCCATTTTGACCCGTTTCAGGCACAGAAATGACTTTAAACACACTTATTCTAGTTGACAAAGTCATAATTCACATCCAACAGTAATTTAGAGTCAAAAGATTAAATGTTGAAATTTCATCATTATAGACCATTTTATGATCGCTCGACAGGTCCGGAGTCATCGTTTTTCATCCGAAAATTGATTTTTTGGACTGTACCAAAAATGACTCAAAATTTCAATTGGATCATGCCTCATGTTGAATAACCACTTTTTAAACCCTCACAGTGACCAAAATTGCCACTTTTACAGAGTTTTGCTTACTCAAAAGCTTCCATTTTGACCCGTTTCAGGCACAGAAATGACTTTAAACACACTTATTCTAGTTGACAAAGTCATAATTCACATCCAACAGTAATTTAGAGTCAAAAGATTAAATGTTGAAATTTCATCATTATAGACCATTTTGGTATCGTTCGACAGGTCCGGAGTCATCGTTTTTCATCCGAAAATTGATTTTTTGGACTGTACCAAAAATGATTCAAAATGTCAATTGGATCATGCCTCATGTTGAATAACCACTTTTTAAACCCTCACAGTGACCAAAGTTGCCATTTTTACAGAGTTTTGCTTACTCAAAAGCTTCAATTTTGACCCGTTTCAGGCACAGAAATGACTTTAAACACACTTATTTTAGTTGACAAAGTCCTAATTCACATCCAACAGTAATTTAGAGTCAAAAGATTAAATGTTAAAATTTCATCATTATAGACCATTTTGGGATCGTTCGACAGGTCCGGAGTCATCGTTTTTCATCCGAAAATTGATTTTTTGGACTGTACCAAAAATGATTCAAAATGTCAATTGGATCATGCCTCAGGTTGAATAAACACTTTTGAAACCCTCACAGTGACCAAAATTGCCATTTTTACAGAGTTTTGCTTACTCAAAAGCTTCAATTTTGACCCGTTTCAGGCACAGAAATGACTTTAAACACACTTATTTCAGTTGACAAAGTCCTAGTTCACATCCAACAGTAATTTAGAGTCAAAAGATTAAATGTTAAAATTTCATCATTATAGACCATTTTGGGATCGTTCGACAGGTCCGGAGTCATCGTTTTTCATCCGAAAATTGATTTTTTGGACTGTACCAAAAATGATTCAAAATGTCAATTGGATCATGCCTCATGTTGAATAACCACTTTTTAAACCCTCACAGTGACAAAAAATTGCCATTTTTACAGAGTTTTGCTTACTCAAAAGCTTCCATTTTGACCCGTTTCAGGCACAGAAATGACTTTAAACACACTTATTCTAGTTGACAAAGTCATAATTCACATCCAACAGTCATTTAGAGTCAAAAGATTAAATGTTGAAATGTCATCATTATAGACCATTTTGGGATCGTTCGACAGGTCCGGAGTCATCGTTTTTCATCCGAAAATTGATTTTTTGGACTGTACCAAAAATGATTCAAAATGTCAATTGGATCATGCCTCATGTTGAATAACCACTTTTTAAACCCTCACAGTGACCAAAATTGCCATTTTTACAGAGTTTTGCTTACTCAAAAGCTTCCATTTTGACCCGTTTCAGGCACAGAAATGACTTTAAACACACTTATTCTAGTTGACAAAGTCATAATTCACATCCAACAGTAATTTAGAGTCAAAAGATTAAATGTTGAAATTTCATCATTATAGACCATTTTATGATCGCTCGACAGGTCCGGAGTCATCGTTTTTCATCCGAAAATTGATTTTTTGGACTGTACCAAAAATGATTCAAAATTTCAATTGGATCATGCCTCATGTTGAATAACCACTTTTTAAACCCTCACAGTGACCAAAATTGCCATTTTTACAGAGTTTTGCTTACTCAAAAGCTTCAATTTTGACCCGTTTCAGGCACAGAAATGACTTTAAACACACTTATTTTAGTTGACAAAGTCCTAATTCACATCCAACAGTAATTTAGAGTCAAAAGATTAAATGTTAAAATTTCTTCATTATAGACCATTTTGGGATCGTTCGACAGGTCCGGAGTCATCGTTTTTCATCCGAAAATTGATTTTTTGGACTGTACCAAAAATGATTCAAAATGTCAATTGGATCATGCCTCATGTTGAATAACCACTTTTTAAACCCTCACAGTGACAAAAAATTGCCATTTTTACAGAGTTTTGCTTACTCAAAAGCTTCCATTTTGACCCGTTTCAGGCACAGAAATGACTTTAAACACACTTATTCTAGTTGACAAAGTCATAATTCACATCCAACAGTCATTTAGAGTCAAAAGATTAAATGTTGAAATTTCATCATTATAGACCATTTTGGGATCGTTCGACAGGTCCGGAGTCATCGTTTTTCATCCGAAAATTGATTTTTTGGACTGTACCAAAAATGATTCAAAATGTCAATTGGATCATGCCTCATGTTGAATAACCACTTTTTAAACCCTCACAGTGACCAAAATTGCCATTTTTACAGAGTTTTGCTTACTCAAAAGCTTCCATTTTGACCCGTTTCAGGCACAGAAATGACTTTAAACACACTTATTCTAGTTGACAAAGTCATAATTCACATCCAACAGTCATTTAGAGTCAAAAGATTAAATGTTGAAATTTCATCATTATAGACCATTTTGGTATCGTTCGACAGGTCCGGAGTCATCGTTTTTCATCCGAAAATTGATTTTTTGGACTGTACCAACAATGATTCAAAATGTCAATTGGATCACGCCTCATGTTGAATAACCACTTTTTAAACCCCCACAGTGACCAAAATTGCCATTTTTACAGAGTTTTGCTTACTCAAAAGCTTCCATTTTGACCCGTTTCAGGCACAGAAATGACTTTAAACACACTTATTCTAGTTGACAAAGTCATAATTCACATCCAACAGTAATTTAGAGTCAAAAGATTAAATGTTGAAATTTCATCATTATAGACCATTTTATTATCGTTCGACAGGTCCGGAGTCATCGTTTTTCATCCGATAATTGATTTTTTGGACTGTACCAAAAATGATTCAAAATGTCAATTGGATCATGCCTCATGTTGAATGACCACTTTTTAAACCCTCACAGTGACCAAAATTGCCATTTTTACAGAGTTTTGCTTACTCAAAAGCTTCCATTTTGACCCGTTTCAGGCACAGAAATGACTTTAAACACACTTATTCTAGTTGACAAAGTCATAATTCACATCCAACAGTCATTTAGAGTCAAAAGATTAAATGTTGAAATTTCATCATTATAGACCATTTTGGTATCGTTCGACAGGTCCGGAGTCATCGTTTTTCATCCGAAAATTGATTTTTTGGACTGTACCAACAATGATTCAAAATGTCAATTGGATCATGCCTCATGTTGAATAACCACTTTTTAAACCCCCACAGTGACCAAAATTGCAATTTTTACAGAGTTTTGCTTACTCAAAAGCTTCCATTTTGACCCGTTTCAGGCACAGAAATGACTTTAAACACACTTATTCTAGTTGACAAAGTCATAATTCACATCCAACAGTAATTTAGAGTCAAAAGATTAAATGTTGAAATTTCATCATTATAGACCATTTTATGATCGTTCGACAGGTCCGGAGTCATCGTTTTTTATCCGAAAATTGATTTTTTGGACTGTACCAAAAATGATTCAAAATGTCAATTGGATCATGCCTCATGTTGAATAACCACTTTTTAAACCCTCACAGTGACCAAAATTGCAATTTTTACAGAGTTTTGCTTACTCAAAAGCTTCAATTTTGACCCGTTTCAGGCACAGAAATGACTTTAAACACACTTATTTTAGTTGACAAAGTCCTAATTCACATCCAACAGTAATTTAGAGTCAAAAGATTAAATGTTAAAATTTCATCATTATAGACCATTTTGGGATCGTTCGACAGGTCCGGAGTCATCGTTTTTCATCCGAAAATTGATTTTTTGGACTGTACCAAAAATGATTCAAAATGTCAATTGGATCATGCCTCATGTTGAATAACCACTTTTTAAACCCTCACAGTGACCAAAATTGCCATTTGTACAGAGTTTTGCTTACTCAAAAGCTTCCATTTTGACCCGTTTCAGGCACAGAAATGACTTTAAACACACTTATTCTAGTTGACAAAGTCATAATTCACATCCAACAGTAATTTAGAGTCAAAAGATTAAATGTTGAAATTTCATCATTATAGACCATTTTATGATCGCTCGACAGGTCCGGAGTCATCGTTTTTCATCCGAAAATTTATTTTTTGGACTGTACCAAAAATGATTCAAAATTTCAATTGGATCATGCCTCATGTTGAATAACCACTTTTTAAACCCTCACAGTGACCAAAATTGCCACTTTTACAGAGTTTTGCTTACTCAAAAGCTTCCATTTTGACCCGTTTCAGGCACAGAAATGACTTTAAACACACTTATTCTAGTTGACAAAGTCATAATTCACATCCAACAGTAATTTAGAGTCAAAAGATTAAATGTTGAAATTTCATCATTATAGACCATTTTGGTATCGTTCGACAGGTCTGGAGTCATCGTTTTTCATCCGAAAATTGATTTTTTGGACTGTACCAAAAATGATTCAAAATGTCAATTGGATCATGCATCATGTTGAATAACCACTTTTTAAACCCTCACAGTGACCAAAGTTGCCATTTTTACAGAGTTTTGCTTACTCAAAAGCTTCAATTTTGACCCGTTTCAGGCACAGAAATGACTTTAAACACACTTATTTTAGTTGACAAAGTCCTAATTCACATCCAACAGTAATTTAGAGTCAAAAGATTAAATGTTAAAATTTCATCATTATAGACCATTTTGGGATCGTTCGACAGGTCCGGAGTCATCGTTTTTCATCCGAAAATTGATTTTTTGGACTGTACCAAAAATGATTCAAAATGTCAATTGGATCATGCCTCAGGTTGAATAAACACTTTTGAAACCCTCACAGTGACCAAAATTGCCATTTTTACAGAGTTTTGCTTACTCAAAAGCTTCAATTTTGACCCGTTTCAGGCACAGAAATGACTTTAAACACACTTATTTCAGTTGACAAAGTCCTAGTTCACATCCAACAGTAATTTAGAGTCAAAAGATTAAATGTTAAAATTTCATCATTATAGACCATTTTGGGATCGTTCGACAGGTCCGGAGTCATCGTTTTTCATCCGAAAATTGATTTTTTGGACTGTACCAAAAATGATTCAAAATGTCAATTGGATCATGCCTCATGTTGAATAACCACTTTTTAAACCCTCACAGTGACAAAAAATTGCCATTTTTACAGAGTTTTGCTTACTCAAAAGCTTCCATTTTGACCCGTTTCAGGCACAGAAATGACTTTAAACACACTTATTCTAGTTGACAAAGTCATAATTCACATCCAACAGTCATTTAGAGTCAAAAGATTAAATGTTGAAATGTCATCATTATAGACCATTTTGGGATCGTTCGACAGGTCCGGAGTCATCGTTTTTCATCCGAAAATTGATTTTTTGGACTGTACCAAAAATGATTCAAAATGTCAATTGGATCATGCCTCATGTTGAATAACCACTTTTTAAACCCTCACAGTGACCAAAATTGCCATTTTTACAGAGTTTTGCTTACTCAAAAGCTTCCATTTTGACCCGTTTCAGGCACAGAAATGACTTTAAACACACTTATTCTAGTTGACAAAGTCATAATTCACATCCAACAGTAATTTAGAGTCAAAAGATTAAATGTTGAAATTTCATCATTATAGACCATTTTATGATCGCTCGACAGGTCCGGAGTCATCGTTTTTCATCCGAAAATTGATTTTTTGGACTGTACCAAAAATGATTCAAAATTTCAATTGGATCATGCCTCATGTTGAATAACCACTTTTTAAACCCTCACAGTGACCAAAATTGCCATTTTTACAGAGTTTTGCTTACTCAAAGCTTCAATTTTGACCCGTTTCAGGCACAGAAATGACTTTAAACACACTTATTTTAGTTGACAAAGTCCTAATTCACATCCAACAGTAATTTAGAGTCAAAAGATTAAATGTTAAAATTTCTTCATTATAGACCATTTTGGGATCGTTCGACAGGTCCGGAGTCATCGTTTTTCATCCGAAAATTGATTTTTTGGACTGTACCAAAAATGATTCAAAATGTCAATTGGATCATGCCTCATGTTGAATAACCACTTTTTAAACCCTCACAGTGACAAAAAATTGCCATTTTTACAGAGTTTTGCTTACTCAAAAGCTTCCATTTTGACCCGTTTCAGGCACAGAAATGACTTTAAACACACTTATTCTAGTTGACAAAGTCATAATTCACATCCAACAGTCATTTAGAGTCAAAAGATTAAATGTTGAAATTTCATCATTATAGACCATTTTGGGATCGTTCGACAGGTCCGGAGTCATCGTTTTTCATCCGAAAATTGATTTTTTGGACTGTACCAAAAATGATTCAAAATGTCAATTGGATCATGCCTCATGTTGAATAACCACTTTTTAAACCCTCACAGTGACCAAAATTGCCATTTTTACAGAGTTTTGCTTACTCAAAAGCTTCCATTTTGACCCGTTTCAGGCACAGAAATGACTTTAAACACACTTATTCTAGTTGACAAAGTCATAATTCACATCCAACAGTCATTTAGAGTCAAAAGATTAAATGTTGAAATTTCATCATTATAGACCATTTTGGTATCGTTCGACAGGTCCGGAGTCATCGTTTTTCATCCGAAAATTGATTTTTTGGACTGTACCAACAATGATTCAAAATGTCAATTGGATCACGCCTCATGTTGAATAACCACTTTTTAAACCCCCACAGTGACCAAAATTGCCATTTTTACAGAGTTTTGCTTACTCAAAAGCTTCCATTTTGACCCGTTTCAGGCACAGAAATGACTTTAAACACACTTATTCTAGTTGACAAAGTCATAATTCACATCCAACAGTAATTTAGAGTCAAAAGATTAAATGTTGAAATTTCATCATTATAGACCATTTTATTATCGTTCGACAGGTCCGGAGTCATCGTTTTTCATCCGATAATTGATTTTTTGGACTGTACCAAAAATGATTCAAAATGTCAATTGGATCATGCCTCATGTTGAATGACCACTTTTTAAACCCTCACAGTGACCAAAATTGCCATTTTTACAGAGTTTTGCTTACTCAAAAGCTTCCATTTTGACCCGTTTCAGGCACAGAAATGACTTTAAACACACTTATTCTAGTTGACAAAGTCATAATTCACATCCAACAGTCATTTAGAGTCAAAAGATTAAATGTTGAAATTTCATCATTATAGACCATTTTGGTATCGTTCGACAGGTCCGGAGTCATCGTTTTTCATCCGAAAATTGATTTTTTGGACTGTACCAACAATGATTCAAAATGTCAATTGGATCATGCCTCATGTTGAATAACCACTTTTTAAACCCCCACAGTGACCAAAATTGCAATTTTTACAGAGTTTTGCTTACTCAAAAGCTTCCATTTTGACCCGTTTCAGGCACAGAAATGACTTTAAACACACTTATTCTAGTTGACAAAGTCATAATTCACATCCAACAGTAATTTAGAGTCAAAAGATTAAATGTTGAAATTTCATCATTATAGACCATTTTATGATCGTTCGACAGGTCCGGAGTCATCGTTTTTCATCCGAAAATTGATTTTTTGGACTGTACCAAAAATGATTCAAAATGTCAATTGGATCATGCCTCATGTTGAATAACCACTTTTTAAACCCTCACAGTGACCAAAATTGCCATTTTTACAGAGTTTTGCTTACTCAAAAGCTTCAATTTTGACCCGTTTCAGGCACAGAAATGACTTTAAACACACTTATTTTAGTTGACAAAGTCCTAATTCACATCCAACAGTAATTTAGAGTCAAAAGATTAAATGTTAAAATTTCATCATTATAGACCATTTTGGTATCGTTCGACAGGTCCGGAGTCATCGTTTTTCATCCGAAAATTGATTTTTTGGACTGTACCAACAATGATTCAAAATGTCAATTGGATCATGCCTCATGTTGAATAACCACTTTTTAAACCCCCACAGTGACCAAAATTGCCATTTTTACAGAGTTTTGCTTACTCAAAAGCTTTAATTTTGACCCGTTTCAGGCACAGAAATGACTTTAAACACACTTATTTTAGTTGACAAAGTCCTAATTCACATCCAACAGTAATTTAGAGTCAAAAGATTAAATGTTAAAATTTCATCATTATAGACCATTTTGGGATCGTTCGACAGGTCCGGAGTCATTGTTTTTCATCCGAAAATTGATTTTTTGGACTGTACCAAAAATGATTCAAAATGTCAATTGGATCATGCCTCATGTTGAATAACCACTTTTTAAACCCTCACAGTGACCAAAATTGCGATTTTTACAGAGTTTTGCTTACTCAAAAGCTTCCATTATGACCCGTTTCAGGCACAGAAATGACTTTAAACACACTTATTCTAGTTGACAAAGTCATAATTCACATCCAACAGTAATTTAGAGTCAAAAGATTAAATGTTGAAATTTCATCATTATAGACCATTTTATGATCGTTCGACAGGTCCGGAGTCATCGTTTTTCATCCGAAAATTGATTTTTTGGACTGTACCAAAAATGATTCAAAATGTCAATTGGATCATGCCTCATGTTGAATAACCACTTTTTAAACGCTCACAGTGACCAAAATTGCCATTTTTACAGAGTTTTGCTTACTCAAAAGCTTCCATTTTGACCCGTTTAAGGCACAGAAATGACTTTAAACACACTTATTCTAGTTGACAAAGTCATAATTCACATCCAACAGTAATTTAGAGTCAAAAGATTAAATGTTGAAATTTCATCAATATAGACAATTTTGGTATCGTTCGACAGGTCCGGAGTCATCGTTTTTCATCCGAAAATTGATTTTTTGGACAGTACCAAAAATGATTCAAAATGTCAATTGGATCATGCCTCATGTTGAATAAACACTTTTTAAACCCTCACAGTGACCAAAATTGCCATTTTTACAGAGTTTTGCTTACTCAAAAGCTTTAATTTTGACCCGTTTCAGGCACAGAAATGACTTTAAACACACTTATTGTAGTTGACAAAGTCCTAATTCACATCCAACAGTAATTTAGAGTCAAAAGATTAAATGTTAAAATTTCATCATTATAGACCATTTTGGGATCGTTCGACAGGTCCGGAGTCATTGTTTTTCATCCGAAAATTGATTTTTTGGACTGTACCAAAAATGATTCAAAATGTCAATTGGATCATGCCTCATGTTGAATAAACACTTTTTAAACCCCCACAGTGACCAAAATTGCCATTTTTACAGAGTTTTGCTTACTCAAAATCTTCAATTTTGACCCGTTTCAGGCACAGAAATGACTTTAAACACACTTATTTTAGTTGACAAAGTCCTAATTCACATCCAACAGTAATTTAGAGTCAAAAGATTAAATGGCAAACTTTCATCATTATAGACCATTTTGGGATCGTTCGACAGGTCCGGAGTCATCGTTTTTCATCCGAAAATTGATTTTTTGGACTGTACCAAAAATGATTCAAAATGTCAATTGGATCATGCCTCATGTTGAATAACCACTTTTTAAACCCTCACAGTGACCAAAATTGCCATTTTTACAGAGTTTTGCTTACTCAAAAGCTTCCATTTTGACCCGTTTCAGGCACAGAAATGACTTTAAACACACTTATTCTAGTTGACAAAGTCATAATTCACATCCAACAGTCATTTAGAGTCAAAAGATTAAATGTTAAAATGTCATCATTATAGACCATTTTGGGATCGTTCGACAGGTCCGGAGTCATTGTTTTTCATCCGAAAATTGATTTTTTGGACTGTACCAAAAATGATTCAAAATGTCAATTGGATCATGCCTCATGTTGAATAACCACTTTTTAAACCCTCACAGTGACCAAAATTGCCATTTTTACAGAGTTTTTCTTACTCAAAAGCTTCAATTTTGACCCGTTTCAGGCACAGAAATGACTTTAAACACACTTATTCTAGTTGACAAAGTCATAATTCACATCCAACAGTCATTTAGAGTCAAAAGATTAAATGTTGAAATTTCATCCATATTGACCATTTTGGGATCGTTCGACAGGTCCGGAGTCATCGTTTTACATCCGAAAATAGATTTTTTGGACTGTACCAAAAGTGATTCAAAATGTCAATTGGATCATGCCTCATGTTGAATAACCACTTTTTAAACCCTCACAGTGACCAAAATTGCCATTTTTACAGAGTTTTGCTTACTCAAAAGCTTCCATTTTGACCCGTTTCAGTTACAGAAATGACTTTAAACACACTTATTCTAGTTGACAAAGTCATAATTCACATCCAACAGTAATTTAGAGTCAAAAGATTAAATGTTGAAATTTCATCATTATAGACCATTTTGGTATCGTTCGACAGGTCCGGAGTCATCGTTTTTCATCCGAAAATTGATTTTTTGGACTGTACCAACAATGATTCAAAATGTCAATTGGATCATGCCTCATGTTGAATAACCACTTTTTAAACCCCCACAGTGACCAAAATTGCCATTTTTACAGAGTTTTGCTTACTCAAAAGCTTCCATTTTGACCCGTTTCAGGCACAGAAATGACTTTAAACACACTTATTCTAGTTGACAAAGTCATAATTCACATCCAACAGTAATTTAGAGTCAAAAGATTAAATGTTGAAATTTCATCATTATAGACCATTTTATGATCGTTCGACAGGTCCGGAGTCATCGTTTTTCATCCGAAAATTGATTTTTTGGACTGTACCAAAAATGATTCAAAATGTCAATTGGATCATGCCTCATGTTGAAGAACCACTTTTTAAACGCTCACAGTGACCAAAATTGCCATTTTTACAGAGTTTTGCTTACTCAAAAGCTTCCATTTTGACCCGTTTCAGGCACAGAAATGACTTTAAACACACTTATTCTAGTTGACAAAGTCATAATTCACATCCAACAGTAATTTAGAGTCAAAAGATTAAATGTTGAAATTTCATCATTATAGACCATTTTGGTATCGTTCGACAGGTCCGGAGTCATCGTTTTTCATCCCAAAATTGATTTTTTGGACTGTACCAAAAATGATTCAAAATGTCAATTGGATCATGCCTCATGTTGAATAACCACTTTTTAAACCCTCACAGTGACCAAAATTGCGATTTTTACAGAGTTTTGCTTACTCAAAAGCTTCCATTATGACCCGTTTCAGGCACAGAAATGACTTTAAACACACTTATTCTAGTTGACAAAGTCATAATTAACATCCAACAGTCATTTAGAGTCAAAAGATTAAATGTTGAAATTTCATCATTATAGACCATTTTGGGATCGTTCGACAGGTCCGGAGTCATCGTTTTTCATCCGAAAATTGATTTTTTGGACTGTACCAAAAATTATTCAAAATGTCAATTGGATCATGCCTCATGTTGAATAACCACTTTTTAAACCCTCACAATGACCAAAATTGCCATTTTTACAGAGTTTTGCTTACTCAAAAGCTTCCATTTTGACCCGTTTCAGTTACAGAAATGACTTTAAACACACTTATTCTAGTTGACAAAGTCATAATTCACTTCCAACAGTAATTTAGAGTCAAAAGATTAAATGTTGAAATTTCATCATTATAGACCATTTTGGTATCGTTCGACAGGTCCGGAGTCATCGTTTTTCATCCGAAAATTGATTTTTTGGACTGTACCAACAATGATTCAAAATGTCAATTGGATCATGCCTCATGTTGAATAACCACTTTTTAAACCCCCACAGTGACCAAAATTGCCATTTTTACAGAGTTTTGCTTACTCAAAAGCTTCCATTTTGACCCGTTTCAGGCACAGAAATGACTTTAAAGACACTTATTCTAGTTGACAAAGTCATAATTCACATCCAACAGTAATTTAGAGTCAAAAGATTAAATGTTGAAATTTCATCATTATAGACCATTTTATGATCGTTCGACAGGTCCGGAGTCATCGTTTTTCATCCGAAAATTGATTTTTTGGACTGTACCAAAAATGATTCAAAATGTCAATTGGATCATGCCTCATGTTGAAGAACCACTTTTTAAACGCTCACAGTGACCAAAATTGCCATTTTTACAGAGTTTTGCTTACTCAAAAGCTTCCATTTTGACCCGTTTCAGGCACAGAAATGACTTTAAACACACTTATTCTAGTTGACAAAGTCATAATTCACATCCAACAGTAATTTAGAGTCAAAAGATTAAATGTTGAAATTTCATCATTATAGACCATTTTGGTATCGTTCGACAGGTCCGGAGTCATCGTTTTTCATCCCAAAATTGATTTTTTGGACTGTACCAAAAATGATTCAAAATGTCAATTGGATCATGCCTCATGTTGAATAACCACTTTTTAAACCCTCACAGTGACCAAAATTGCGATTTTTACAGAGTTTTGCTTACTCAAAAGCTTCCATTATGACCCGTTTCAGGCACAGAAATGACTTTAAACACACTTATTCTAGTTGACAAAGTCATAATTAACATCCAACAGTCATTTAGAGTCAAAAGATTAAATGTTGAAATTTCATCATTATAGACCATTTTGGGATCGTTCGACAGGTCCGGAGTCATAGTTTTTCATCCGAAAATTGATTTTTTGGACTGTACCAAAAATTATTCAAAATGTCAATTGGATCATGCCTCATGTTGAATAACCACTTTTTAAACCCTCACAATGACCAAAATTGCCATTTTTACAGAGTTTTGCTTACTCAAAAGCTTCCATTTTGACCCGTTTCAGTTACAGAAATGACTTTAAACACACTTATTCTAGTTGACAAAGTCATAATTCACATCCAACAGTAATTTAGAGTCAAAAGATTAAATGTTGAAATTTCATCATTATAGACCATTTTGGTATCGTTCGACAGGTCCGGAGTCATCGTTTTTCATCCGAAAATTGATTTTTTGGACTGTACCAACAATGATTCAAAATGTCAATTGGATCATGCCTCATGTTGAATAACCACTTTTTAAACCCCCACAGTGACCAAAATTGCCATTTTTACATAGTTTTGCTTACTCAAAAGCTTCCATTTTGACCCGTTTCAGGCACAGAAATGACTTTAAACACACTTATTCTAGTTGACAAAGTCATAATTCACATCCAACAGTAATTTAGAGTCAAAAGATTAAATGTTGAAATTTCATCATTATAGACCATTTTATGATCGTTCGACAGGTCCGGAGTCATCGTTTTTCATCCGAAAATTGATTTTTTGGACTGTACCAAAAATGATTCAAAATGTCAATTGGATCATGCCTCATGTTGAATAAACACTTTTTAAACCCCCACAGTGACCAAAATTGCCATTTTTACAGAGTTTTGCTTACTCAAAAGCTTCAATTTTGACCCGTTTCAGGCACAGAAATGACTTTAAACACACTTATTTTAGTTGACAAAGTCCTAATTCACATCCAACAGTAATTTAGAGTCAAAAGATTAAATGTTAAACTTTCATCATTATAGACCATTTTGGGATCGTTCGACAGGTCCGGAGTCATCGTTTTTCATCCGAAAATTGATTTTTTGGACTGTACCAAAAATGATTCAAAATGTCAATTGGATCATGCCTCATGTTGAATAACCACTTTTTAAACCCTCACAGTGACCAAAATTGCCATTTTTACAGAGTTTTGCTTACTCAAAAGCTTCCATTTTGACCCGTTTCAGGCACAGAAATGACTTTAAACACACTTATTCTAGTTGACAAAGTCATAATTCACATCCAACAGTCATTTAGAGTCAAAAGATTAAATGTTAAAATGTCATCATTATAGACCATTTTGGGATCGTTCGACAGGTCCGGAGTCATTGTTTTTCATCCGAAAATTGATTTTTTGGACTGTACCAAAAATGATTCAAAATGTCAATTGGATCATGCCTCATGTTGAATAACCACTTTTTAAACCCTCACAGTGACCAAAATTGCCATTTTTACAGAGTTTTTCTTACTCAAAAGCTTCAATTTTGACCCGTTTCAGGCACAGAAATGACTTTAAACACACTTATTCTAGTTGACAAAGTCATAATTCACATCCAACAGTCATTTAGAGTCAAAAGATTAAATGTTGAAATTTCATCCATATTGACCATTTTGGGATCGTTCGACAGGTCCGGAGTCATCGTTTTACATCCGAAAATAGATTTTTTGGACTGTACCAAAAATGATTCAAAATGTCAATTGGATCATGCCTCATGTTGAATAACCACTTTTTAAACCCTCACAGTGACCAAAATTGCCATTTTTACAGAGTTTTGCTTACTCAAAAGCTTCCATTTTGACCCGTTTCAGTTACAGAAATGACTTTAAACACACTTATTCTAGTTGACAAAGTCATAATTCACATCCAACAGTAATTTAGAGTCAAAAGATTAAATGTTGAAATTTCATCATTATAGACTATTTTGGTATCGTTCGACAGGTCCGGAGTCATCGTTTTTCATCCGAAAATTGATTTTTTGGACTGTACCAACAATGATTCAAAATGTCAATTGGATCATGCCTCATGTTGAATAACCACTTTTTAAACCCCCACAGTGACCAAAATTGCCATTTTTACAGAGTTTTGCTTACTCAAAAGCTTTAATTTTGACCCGTTTCAGGCACAGAAATGACTTTAAACACACTTATTTTAGTTGACAAAGTCCTAATTCACATCCAACAGTAATTTAGAGTCAAAAGATTAAATGTTAAAATTTCATCATTATAGACCATTTTGGTATCGTTCGACAGGTCCGGAGTCATCGTTTTTCATCCGAAAATTGATTTTTTGGACTGTACCAAAAATGATTCAAAATGTCAATTGGATCATGCCTCATGTTGAATAACCACTTTTTAAAACCTCACAGTGACCAAAATTGCGATTTTTACAGAGTTTTGCTTACTCAAAAGCTTCCATTATGACCCGTTTCAGGCACAGAAATGACTTTAAACACACTTATTCTAGTTGACAAAGTCATAATTAACATCCAACAGTCATTTAGAGTCAAAAGATTAAATGTTGAAATTTCATCATTATAGACCATTTTGGGATCGTTCGACAGGTCCGGAGTCATCGTTTTTCCTCCGAAAATTGATTTTTTGGACTGTACCAAAAATTATTCAAAATGTCAATTGGATCATGCCTCATGTTGAATAACCACTTTTTAAACCCTCACAATGACCAAAATTGCCATTTTTACAGAGTTTTGCTTACTCAAAAGCTTCCATTTTGACCCGTTTCAGTTACAGAAATGACTTTAAACACACTTATTCTAGTTGACAAAGTCATAATTCACTTCCAACAGTAATTTAGAGTCAAAAGATTAAATGTTGAAATTTCATCATTATAGACCATTTTGGTATCGTTCGACAGGTCCGGAGTCATCGTTTTTCATCCGAAAATTGATTTTTTGGACTGTACCAAAAATGATTCAAAATGTCAATTGGATCATGCCTCATGTTGAAGAACCACTTTTTAAACGCTCACAGTGACCAAAATTGCCATTTTTACAGAGTTTTGCTTACTCAAAAGCTTCCATTTTGACCCGTTTCAGGCACAGAAATGACTTTAAACACACTTATTCTAGTTGACAAAGTCATAATTCACATCCAACAGTAATTTAGAGTCAAAAGATTAAATGTTGAAATTTCATCATTATAGACCATTTTGGTATCGTTCGACAGGTCCGGAGTCATCGTTTTTCATCCCAAAATTGATTTTTTGGACTGTACCAAAAATGATTCAAAATGTCAATTGGATCATGCCTCATGGTGAATAACCACTTTTTAAACCCTCACAGTGACCAAAATTGCAATTTTTACAGAGTTTTGCTTACTCAAAAGCTTCCATTATGACCCGTTTCAGGCACAGAAATGACTTTAAACACACTTATTCTAGTTGACAAAGTCATAATTAACATCCAACAGTCATTTAGAGTCAAAAGATTAAATGTTGAAATTTCATCATTATAGACCATTTTGGGATCGTTCGACAGGTCCGGAGTCATCGTTTTTCATCCGAAAATTGATTTTTTGGACTGTACCAAAAATTATTCAAAATGTCAATTGGATCATGCCTCATGTTGAATAACCACTTTTTAAACCCTCACAGTGACCAAAATTGCGATTTTTACAGAGTTTTGCTTACTCAAAAGCTTCAATTTTGACCCGTTTCAGGCACAGAAATGACTTTAAACACACTTATTTTAGTTGACAAAGTCCTAATTCACATCCAACAGTAATTTAGAGTCAAAAGATTAAATGTTAAAATTTCATCATTATAGACCATTTTGGGATCGTTCGATAGGTCCGGAGTCATCGTTTTTCATCCGAAAATTGATTTTTTGGACTGTACCAAAAATGATTCAAAATGTCAAATGGATCATGCCTCATGTTGAATAACCACTTTTTAAACCCTCACAGTGACAAAAAATTGCCATTTTTACAGAGTTTTGCTTACTCAAAAGCTTCCATTTTGACCCGTTTCAGGCACAGAAATGACTTTAAACACACTTATTCTAGTTGACAAAGTCATAATTCACATCCAACAGTCATTTAGAGTCAAAAGATTGAATGTTGAAATTTCATCATTATAGACCATTTTGGTATCGTTCGACAGGTCCGGAGTCATCGTTTTTCATCCGAAAATTGATTTTTTGGACTGTACCAACAATGATTCAAAATGTCAATTGGATCATGCCTCATGTTGAATAACCACTTTTTAAACCCCCACAGTGACCAAAATTGCCATTTTTACAGAGTTTTGCTTACTCAAAAGCTTCCATTTTGACCCGTTTCAGGCACAGAAATGACTTTAAACACACTTATTCTAGTTGACAAAGTCATAATTCACATCCAACAGTAATTTAGAGTCAAAAGATTAAATGTTGAAATTTCATCATTATAGACCATTTTATTATCGTTCGACAGGTCCGGAGTCATCGTTTTTCATCCGAAAATTGATTTTTTGGACTGTACCAAAAATGATTCAAAATGTCAATTGGATCATGCCTCATGTTGAATAACCACTTTTTAAACCCTCACAGTGACCAAAATTGCCATTTTTACAGAGTTTTGCTTACTCAAAAGCTTCAATTTTGACCCGTTTCAGGCACAGAAATGACTTTAAACACACTTATTTTAGTTGACAAAGTCCTAATTCACATCCAACAGTAATTTAGAGTCAAAAGATTAAATGTTAAAATTTCATCATTATAGACCATTTTGGGATCGTTCGACAGGTCCGGAGTCATCGTTTTTCATCCGAAAATTGATTTTTTGGACTGTACCAAAAATGATTCAAAATGTCAATTGGATCATGCCTCATGTTGAATAAACACTTTTTAAACCCTCACAGTGACAAAAAATTGCCATTTTTACAGAGTTTTGCTTACTCAAAAGCTTCCATTTTGACCCGTTTCAGGCACAGAAATGACTTTAAACACACTTATTCTAGTTGACAAAGTCATAATTCACATCCAACAGTAATTTAGAGTCAAAAGATTAAATGTTGAAATTTCATCATTATAGACCATTTTATGATCGCTCGACAGGTCCGGAGTCATCGTTTTTCATCCGAAAATTGATTTTTTGGACTGTACCAAAAATGACTCAAAATTTCAATTGGATCATGCCTCATGTTGAATAACCACTTTTTAAACCCTCACAGTGACCAAAATTGCCACTTTTACAGAGTTTTGCTTACTCAAAAGCTTCCATTTTGACCCGTTTCAGGCACAGAAATGACTTTAAACACACTTATTCTAGTTGACAAAGTCATAATTCACATCCAACAGTAATTTAGAGTCAAAAGATTAAATGTTGAAATTTCATCATTATAGACCATTTTGGTATCGTTCGACAGGTCCGGAGTCATCGTTTTTCATCCGAAAATTGATTTTTTGGACTGTACCAAAAATGATTCAAAATGTCAATTGGATCATGCCTCATGTTGAATAACCACTTTTTAAACCCTCACAGTGACCAAAGTTGCCATTTTTACAGAGTTTTGCTTACTCAAAAGCTTCAATTTTGACCCGTTTCAGGCACAGAAATGACTTTAAACACACTTATTTTAGTTGACAAAGTCCTAATTCACATCCAACAGTAATTTAGAGTCAAAAGATTAAATGTTAAAATTTCATCATTATAGACCATTTTGGGATCGTTCGACAGGTCCGGAGTCATCGTTTTTCATCCGAAAATTGATTTTTTGGACTGTACCAAAAATGATTCAAAATGTCAATTGGATCATGCCTCAGGTTGAATAAACACTTTTGAAACCCTCACAGTGACCAAAATTGCCATTTTTACAGAGTTTTGCTTACTCAAAAGCTTCAATTTTGACCCGTTTCAGGCACAGAAATGACTTTAAACACACTTATTTCAGTTGACAAAGTCCTAGTTCACATCCAACAGTAATTTAGAGTCAAAAGATTAAATGTTAAAATTTCATCATTATAGACCATTTTGGGATCGTTCGACAGGTCCGGAGTCATCGTTTTTCATCCGAAAATTGATTTTTTGGACTGTACCAAAAATGATTCAAAATGTCAATTGGATCATGCCTCATGTTGAATAACCACTTTTTAAACCCTCACAGTGACAAAAAATTGCCATTTTTACAGAGTTTTGCTTACTCAAAAGCTTCCATTTTGACCCGTTTCAGGCACAGAAATGACTTTAAACACACTTATTCTAGTTGACAAAGTCATAATTCACATCCAACAGTCATTTAGAGTCAAAAGATTAAATGTTGAAATGTCATCATTATAGACCATTTTGGGATCGTTCGACAGGTCCGGAGTCATCGTTTTTCATCCGAAAATTGATTTTTTGGACTGTACCAAAAATGATTCAAAATGTCAATTGGATCATGCCTCATGTTGAATAACCACTTTTTAAACCCTCACAGTGACCAAAATTGCCATTTTTACAGAGTTTTGCTTACTCAAAAGCTTCCATTTTGACCCGTTTCAGGCACAGAAATGACTTTAAACACACTTATTCTAGTTGACAAAGTCATAATTCACATCCAACAGTAATTTAGAGTCAAAAGATTAAATGTTGAAATTTCATCATTATAGACCATTTTATGATCGCTCGACAGGTCCGGAGTCATCGTTTTTCATCCGAAAATTGATTTTTTGGACTGTACCAAAAATGATTCAAAATTTCAATTGGATCATGCCTCATGTTGAATAACCACTTTTTAAACCCTCACAGTGACCAAAATTGCCATTTTTACAGAGTTTTGCTTACTCAAAAGCTTCAATTTTGACCCGTTTCAGGCACAGAAATGACTTTAAACACACTTATTTTAGTTGACAAAGTCCTAATTCACATCCAACAGTAATTTAGAGTCAAAAGATTAAATGTTAAAATTTCTTCATTATAGACCATTTTGGGATCGTTCGACAGGTCCGGAGTCATCGTTTTTCATCCGAAAATTGATTTTTTGGACTGTACCAAAAATGATTCAAAATGTCAATTGGATCATGCCTCATGTTGAATAACCACTTTTTAAACCCTCACAGTGACAAAAAATTGCCATTTTTACAGAGTTTTGCTTACTCAAAAGCTTCCATTTTGACCCGTTTCAGGCACAGAAATGACTTTAAACACACTTATTCTAGTTGACAAAGTCATAATTCACATCCAACAGTCATTTAGAGTCAAAAGATTAAATGTTGAAATTTCATCATTATAGACCATTTTGGGATCGTTCGACAGGTCCGGAGTCATCGTTTTTCATCCGAAAATTGATTTTTTGGACTGTACCAAAAATGATTCAAAATGTCAATTGGATCATGCCTCATGTTGAATAACCACTTTTTAAACCCTCACAGTGACCAAAATTGCCATTTTTACAGAGTTTTGCTTACTCAAAAGCTTCCATTTTGACCCGTTTCAGGCACAGAAATGACTTTAAACACACTTATTCTAGTTGACAAAGTCATAATTCACATCCAACAGTCATTTAGAGTCAAAAGATTAAATGTTGAAATTTCATCATTATAGACCATTTTGGTATCGTTCGACAGGTCCGGAGTCATCGTTTTTCATCCGAAAATTGATTTTTTGGACTGTACCAACAATGATTCAAAATGTCAATTGGATCACGCCTCATGTTGAATAACCACTTTTTAAACCCCCACAGTGACCAAAATTGCCATTTTTACAGAGTTTTGCTTACTCAAAAGCTTCCATTTTGACCCGTTTCAGGCACAGAAATGACTTTAAACACACTTATTCTAGTTGACAAAGTCATAATTCACATCCAACAGTAATTTAGAGTCAAAAGATTAAATGTTGAAATTTCATCATTATAGACCATTTTATTATCGTTCGACAGGTCCGGAGTCATCGTTTTTCATCCGATAATTGATTTTTTGGACTGTACCAAAAATGATTCAAAATGTCAATTGGATCATGCCTCATGTTGAATGACCACTTTTTAAACCCTCACAGTGACCAAAATTGCCATTTTTACAGAGTTTTGCTTACTCAAAAGCTTCCATTTTGACCTGTTTCAGGCACAGAAATGACTTTAAACACACTTATTCTAGTTGACAAAGTCATAATTCACATCCAACAGTCATTTAGAGTCAAAAGATTAAATGTTGAAATTTCATCATTATAGACCATTTTGGTATCGTTCGACAGGTCCGGAGTCATCGTTTTTCATCCGAAAATTGATTTTTTGGACTGTACCAACAATGATTCAAAATGTCAATTGGATCATGCCTCATGTTGAATAACCACTTTTTAAACCCCCACAGTGACCAAAATTGCAATTTTTACAGAGTTTTGCTTACTCAAAAGCTTCCATTTTGACCCGTTTCAGGCACAGAAATGACTTTAAACACACTTATTCTAGTTGACAAAGTCATAATTCACATCCAACAGTAATTTAGAGTCAAAAGATTAAATGTTGAAATTTCATCATTATAGACCATTTTATGATCGTTCGACAGGTCCGGAGTCATCGTTTTTCATCCGAAAATTGATTTTTTGGACTGTACCAAAAATGATTCAAAATGTCAATTGGATCATGCCTCATGTTGAATAACCACTTTTTAAACCCTCACAGTGACCAAAATTGCCATTTTTACAGAGTTTTGCTTACTCAAAAGCTTCAATTTTGACCCGTTTCAGGCACAGAAATGACTTTAAACACACTTATTTTAGTTGACAAAGTCCTAATTCACATCCAACAGTAATTTAGAGTCAAAAGATTAAATGTTAAAATTTCATCATTATAGACCATTTTGGGATCGTTCGACAGGTCCGGAGTCATCGTTTTTCATCCGAAAATTGATTTTTTGGACTGTACCAAAAATGATTCAAAATGTCAATTGGATCATGCCTCATGTTGAATAACCACTTTTTAAACCCTCACAGTGACCAAAATTGCCATTTGTACAGAGTTTTGCTTACTCAAAAGCTTCCATTTTGACCCGTTTCAGGCACAGAAATGACTTTAAACACACTTATTCTAGTTGACAAAGTCATAATTCACATCCAACAGTAATTTAGAGTCAAAAGATTAAATGTTGAAATTTCATCATTATAGACCATTTTATGATCGCTCGACAGGTCCGGAGTCATCGTTTTTCATCCGAAAATTTATTTTTTGGACTGTACCAAAAATGATTCAAAATTTCAATTGGATCATGCCTCATGTTGAATAACCACTTTTTAAACCCTCACAGTGACCAAAATTGCCACTTTTACAGAGTTTTGCTTACTCAAAAGCTTCCATTTTGACCCGTTTCAGGCACAGAAATGACTTTAAACACACTTATTCTAGTTGACAAAGTCATAATTCACATCCAACAGTAATTTAGAGTCAAAAGATTAAATGTTGAAATTTCATCATTATAGACCATTTTGGTATCGTTCGACAGGTCCGGAGTCATCGTTTTTCATCCGAAAATTGATTTTTTGGACTGTACCAAAAATGATTCAAAATGTCAATTGGATCATGCATCATGTTGAATAACCACTTTTTAAACCCTCACAGTGACCAAAGTTGCCATTTTTACAGAGTTTTGCTTACTCAAAAGCTTCAATTTTGACCCGTTTCAGGCACAGAAATGACTTTAAACACACTTATTTTAGTTGACAAAGTCCTAATTCACATCCAACAGTAATTTAGAGTCAAAAGATTAAATGTTAAAATTTCATCATTATAGACCATTTTGGGATCGTTCGACAGGTCCGGAGTCATCGTTTTTCATCCGAAAATTGATTTTTTGGACTGTACCAAAAATGATTCAAAATGTCAATTGGATCATGCCTCAGGTTGAATAAACACTTTTGAAACCCTCACAGTGACCAAAATTGCCATTTTTACAGAGTTTTGCTTACTCAAAAGCTTCAATTTTGACCCGTTTCAGGCACAGAAATGACTTTAAACACACTTATTTCAGTTGACAAAGTCCTAGTTCACATCCAACAGTAATTTAGAGTCAAAAGATTAAATGTTAAAATTTCATCATTATAGACCATTTTGGGATCGTTCGACAGGTCCGGAGTCATCGTTTTTCATCCGAAAATTGATTTTTTGGACTGTACCAAAAATGATTCAAAATGTCAATTGGATCATGCCTCATGTTGAATAACCACTTTTTAAACCCTCACAGTGACAAAAAATTGCCATTTTTACAGAGTTTTGCTTACTCAAAAGCTTCCATTTTGACCCGTTTCAGGCACAGAAATGACTTTAAACACACTTATTCTAGTTGACAAAGTCATAATTCACATCCAACAGTCATTTAGAGTCAAAAGATTAAATGTTGAAATGTCATCATTATAGACCATTTTGGGATCGTTCGACAGGTCCGGAGTCATCGTTTTTCATCCGAAAATTGATTTTTTGGACTGTACCAAAAATGATTCAAAATGTCAATTGGATCATGCCTCATGTTGAATAACCACTTTTTAAACCCTCACAGTGACCAAAATTGCCATTTTTACAGAGTTTTGCTTACTCAAAAGCTTCCATTTTGACCCGTTTCAGGCACAGAAATGACTTTAAACACACTTATTCTAGTTGACAAAGTCATAATTCACATCCAACAGTAATTTAGAGTCAAAAGATTAAATGTTGAAATTTCATCATTATAGACCATTTTATGATCGCTCGACAGGTCCGGAGTCATCGTTTTTCATCCGAAAATTGATTTTTTGGACTGTACCAAAAATGATTCAAAATTTCAATTGGATCATGCCTCATGTTGAATAACCACTTTTTAAACCCTCACAGTGACCAAAATTGCCATTTTTACAGAGTTTTGCTTACTCAAAGCTTCAATTTTGACCCGTTTCAGGCACAGAAATGACTTTAAACACACTTATTTTAGTTGACAAAGTCCTAATTCACATCCAACAGTAATTTAGAGTCAAAAGATTAAATGTTAAAATTTCTTCATTATAGACCATTTTGGGATCGTTCGACAGGTCCGGAGTCATCGTTTTTCATCCGAAAATTGATTTTTTGGACTGTACCAAAAATGATTCAAAATGTCAATTGGATCATGCCTCATGTTGAATAACCACTTTTTAAACCCTCACAGTGACAAAAAATTGCCATTTTTACAGAGTTTTGCTTACTCAAAAGCTTCCATTTTGACCCGTTTCAGGCACAGAAATGACTTTAAACACACTTATTCTAGTTGACAAAGTCATAATTCACATCCAACAGTCATTTAGAGTCAAAAGATTAAATGTTGAAATTTCATCATTATAGACCATTTTGGGATCGTTCGACAGGTCCGGAGTCATCGTTTTTCATCCGAAAATTGATTTTTTGGACTGTACCAAAAATGATTCAAAATGTCAATTGGATCATGCCTCATGTTGAATAACCACTTTTTAAACCCTCACAGTGACCAAAATTGCCATTTTTACAGAGTTTTGCTTACTCAAAAGCTTCCATTTTGACCCGTTTCAGGCACAGAAATGACTTTAAACACACTTATTCTAGTTGACAAAGTCATAATTCACATCCAACAGTCATTTAGAGTCAAAAGATTAAATGTTGAAATTTCATCATTATAGACCATTTTGGTATCGTTCGACAGGTCCGGAGTCATCGTTTTTCATCCGAAAATTGATTTTTTGGACTGTACCAACAATGATTCAAAATGTCAATTGGATCACGCCTCATGTTGAATAACCACTTTTTAAACCCCCACAGTGACCAAAATTGCCATTTTTACAGAGTTTTGCTTACTCAAAAGCTTCCATTTTGACCCGTTTCAGGCACAGAAATGACTTTAAACACACTTATTCTAGTTGACAAAGTCATAATTCACATCCAACAGTAATTTAGAGTCAAAAGATTAAATGTTGAAATTTCATCATTATAGACCATTTTATTATCGTTCGACAGGTCCGGAGTCATCGTTTTTCATCCGATAATTGATTTTTTGGACTGTACCAAAAATGATTCAAAAAGTCAATTGGATCATGCCTCATGTTGAATGACCACTTTTTAAACCCTCACAGTGACCAAAATTGCCATTTTTACAGAGTTTTGCTTACTCAAAAGCTTCCATTTTGACCCGTTTCAGGCACAGAAATGACTTTAAACACACTTATTCTAGTTGACAAAGTCATAATTCACATCCAACAGTCATTTAGAGTCAAAAGATTAAATGTTGAAATTTCATCATTATAGACCATTTTGGTATCGTTCGACAGGTCCGGAGTCATCGTTTTTCATCCGAAAATTGATTTTTTGGACTGTACCAACAATGATTCAAAATGTCAATTGGATCATGCCTCATGTTGAATAACCACTTTTTAAACCCCCACAGTGACCAAAATTGCAATTTTTACAGAGTTTTGCTTACTCAAAAGCTTCCATTTTGACCCGTTTCAGGCACAGAAATGACTTTAAACACACTTATTCTAGTTGACAAAGTCATAATTCACATCCAACAGTAATTTAGAGTCAAAAGATTAAATGTTGAAATTTCATCATTATAGACCATTTTATGATCGTTCGACAGGTCCGGAGTCATCGTTTTTCATCCGAAAATTGATTTTTTGGACTGTACCAAAAATGATTCAAAATGTCAATTGGATCATGCCTCATGTTGAATAACCACTTTTTAAACCCTCACAGTGACCAAAATTGCCATTTTTACAGAGTTTTGCTTACTCAAAAGCTTCAATTTTGACCCGTTTCAGGCACAGAAATGACTTTAAACACACTTATTTTAGTTGACAAAGTCCTAATTCACATCCAACAGTAATTTAGAGTCAAAAGATTAAATGTTAAAATTTCATCATTATAGACCATTTTGGGATCGTTCGACACCGGAGTCATCGTTTTTCATCCGAAAATTGATTTTTTGGACTGTACCAAAAATGATTCAAAATGTAAATTCGATCATGCCTCATGTTGAATAAACACTTTTTAAACCCTCACAGTGACCAAAATTGCCATTTTTACAGAGTTTTGCTTACTCAAAAGCTTCCATTTTGACCCGTTTCAGTTACAGAAATGACTTTAAACACACTTATTCTAGTTGACAAAGTCATAATTCACATCCAACAGTAATTTAGAGTCAAAAGATTAAATGTTGAAATTTCATCATTATAGACCATTTTGGTATCGTTCGACAGGTCCGGAGTCATCGTTTTTCATCCGAAAATTGATTTTTTGGACTGTACCAACAATGATTCAAAATGTCAATTGGATCATGCCTCATGTTGAATAACCACTTTTTAAACCCCCACAGTGACCAAAATTGCCATTTTTACAGAGTTTTGCTTACTCAAAAGCTTTAATTTTGACCCGTTTCAGGCACAGAAATGACTTTAAACACACTTATTTTAGTTGACAAAGTCCTAATTCACATCCAACAGTAATTTAGAGTCAAAAGATTAAATGTTAAAATTTCATCATTATAGACCATTTTGGGATCGTTCGACAGGTCCGGAGTCATCGTTTTTCATCCGAAAATTGATTTTTTGGACTGTACCAAAAATGATTCAAAATGTCAATTGGATCATGCCTCATGTTGAATAACCACTTTTTAAACCCTCACAGTGACCAAAATTGCGATTTTTACAGAGTTTTGCTTACTCAAAAGCTTCCATTATGACCCGTTTTAGGCACAGAAATGACTTTAAACACACTTATTCTAGTTGACAAAGTCATAATTAACATCCAACAGTCATTTAGAGTCAAAAGATTAAATGTTGAAATTTCATCATTATAGACCATTTTGGGATCGTTCGACAGGTCCGGAGTCATCGTTTTTCCTCCGAAAATTGATTTTTTGGACTGTACCAAAAATTATTCAAAATGTCAATTGGATCATGCCTCATGTTGAATAACCACTTTTTAAACCCTCACAATGACCAAAATTGCCATTTTTACAGAGTTTTGCTTACTCAAAAGCTTCCATTTTGACCCGTTTCAGTTACAGAAATGACTTTAAACACACTTATTCTAGTTGACAAAGTCATAATTCACTTCCAACAGTAATTTAGAGTCAAAAGATTAAATGTTGAAATTTCATCATTATAGACCATTTTGGTATCGTTCGACAGGTCCGGAGTCATCGTTTTTCATCCGAAAATTGATTTTTTGGACTGTACCAAAAATGATTCAAAATGTCAATTGGATCATGCCTCATGTTGAAGAACCACTTTTTAAACGCTCACAGTGACCAAAATTGCCATTTTTACAGAGTTTTGCTTACTCAAAAGCTTCCATTTTGACCCATTTCAGGCACAGAAATGACTTTAAACACACTTATTCTAGTTGACAAAGTCATAATTCACATCCAACAGTAATTTAGAGTCAAAAGATTAAATGTTGAAATTTCATCATTATAGACCATTTTGGTATCGTTCGACAGGTCCGGAGTCATCGTTTTTCATCCCAAAATTGATTTTTTGGACTGTACCAAAAATGATTCAAAATGTCAATTGGATCATGCCTCATGTTGAATAACCACTTTTTAAACCCTCACAGTGACCAAAATTGCGATTTTTACAGAGTTTTGCTTACTCAAAAGCTTCCATTATGACCCGTTTCAGGCACAGAAATGACTTTAAACACACTTATTCTAGTTGACAAAGTCATAATTAACATCCAACAGTCATTTAGAGTCAAAAGATTAAATGTTGAAATTTCATCATTATAGACCATTTTGGGATCGTTCGACAGGTCCGGAGTCATCGTTTTTCCTCCGAAAATTGATTTTTTGGACTGTACCAAAAATTATTCAAAATGTCAATTGGATCATGCCTCATGTTGAATAACCACTTTTTAAACCCTCACAATGACCAAAATTGCCATTTTTACAGAGTTTTGCTTACTCAAAAGCTTCCATTTTGACCCGTTTCAGTTACAGAAATGACTTTAAACACACTTATTCTAGTTGACAAAGTCATAATTCACTTCCAACAGTAATTTAGAGTCAAAAGATTAAATGTTGAAATTTCATCATTATAGACCATTTTGGTATCGTTCGACAGGTCCGGAGTCATCGTTTTTCATCCGAAAATTGATTTTTTGGACTGTACCAAAAATGATTCAAAATGTCAATTGGATCATGCCTCATGTTGAAGAACCACTTTTTAAACGCTCACAGTGACCAAAATTGCCATTTTTACAGAGTTTTGCTTACTCAAAAGCTTCCATTTTGACCCGTTTCAGGCACAGAAATGACTTTAAACACACTTATTCTAGTTGACAAAGTCATAATTCACATCCAACAGTAATTTAGAGTCAAAAGATTAAATGTTGAAATTTCATCATTATAGACCATTTTGGTATCGTTCGACAGGTCCGGAGTCATCGTTTTTCATCCCAAAATTGATTTTTTGGACTGTACCAAAAATGATTCAAAATGTCAATTGGATCATGCCTCATGTTGAATAACCACTTTTTAAACCCTCACAGTGACCAAAATTGCGATTTTTACAGAGTTTTGCTTACTCAAAAGCTTCCATTATGACCCGTTTCAGGCACAGAAATGACTTTAAACACACTTATTCTAGTTGACAAAGTCATAATTAACATCCAACAGTCATTTAGAGTCAAAAGATTAAATGTTGAAATTTCATCATTATAGACCATTTTGGGATCGTTCGACAGGTCCGGAGTCATCGTTTTTCATCCGAAAATTGATTTTTTGGACTGTACCAAAAATTATTCAAAATGTCAATTGGATCATGCCTCATGTTGAATAACCACTTTTTAAACCCTCACAGTGACCAAAATTGCCATTTTTACAGAGTTTTGCTTACTCAAAAGCTTCAATTTTGACCCGTTTCAGGCACAGAAATGACTTTAAACACACTTATTTTAGTTGACAAAGTCCTAATTCACATCCAACAGTAATTTAGAGTCAAAAGATTAAATGTTAAAATTTCATCATTATAGACCATTTTGGGATCGTTCGACAGGTCCGGAGTCATCGTTTTTCATCCGAAAATTGATTTTTTGGACTGTACCAAAAATGATTCAAAATGTCAAATGGATCATGCCTCATGTTGAATAACCACTTTTTAAACCCTCACAGTGACAAAAAATTGCCATTTTTACAGAGTTTTGCTTACTCAAAAGCTTCCATTTTGACCCGTTTCAGGCACAGAAATGACTTTAAACACACTTATTCTAGTTGACAAAGTCATAATTCACATCCAACAGTCATTTAGAGTCAAAAGATTGAATGTTGAAATTTCATCATTATAGACCATTTTGGTATCGTTCGACAGGTCCGGAGTCATCGTTTTTCATCCGAAAATTGATTTTTTGGACTGTACCAACAATGATTCAAAATGTCAATTGGATCATGCCTCATGTTGAATAACCACTTTTTAAACCCCCACAGTGACCAAAATTGCCATTTTTACAGAGTTTTGCTTACTCAAAAGCTTCCATTTTGACCCGTTTCAGGCACAGAAATGACTTTAAACACACTTATTCTAGTTGACAAAGTCATAATTCACATCCAACAGTAATTTAGAGTCAAAAGATTAAATGTTGAAATTTCATCATTATAGACCATTTTATTATCGTTCGACAGGTCCGGAGTCATCGTTTTTCATCCGAAAATTGATTTTTTGGACTGTACCAAAAATGATTCAAAATGTCAATTGGATCATGCCTCATGTTGAATAACCACTTTTTAAACCCTCACAGTGACCAAAATTGCCATTTTTACAGAGTTTTGCTTACTCAAAAGCTTCAATTTTGACCCGTTTCAGGCACAGAAATGACTTTAAACACACTTATTTTAGTTGACAAAGTCCTAATTCACATCCAACAGTAATTTAGAGTCAAAAGATTAAATGTTAAAATTTCATCATTATAGACCATTTTGGGATCGTTCGACAGGTCCGGAGTCATCGTTTTTCATCCGAAAATTGATTTTTTGGACTGTACCAAAAATGATTCAAAATGTCAATTGGATCATGCCTCATGTTGAATAAACACTTTTTAAACCCTCACAGTGACAAAAAATTGCCATTTTTACAGAGTTTTGCTTACTCAAAAGCTTCCATTTTGACCCGTTTCAGGCACAGAAATGACTTTAAACACACTTATTCTAGTTGACAAAGTCATAATTCACATCCAACAGTAATTTAGAGTCAAAAGATTAAATGTTGAAATTTCATCATTATAGACCATTTTATGATCGCTCGACAGGTCCGGAGTCATCGTTTTTCATCCGAAAATTGATTTTTTGGACTGTACCAAAAATGATTCAAAATTTCAATTGGATCATGCCTCATGTTGAATAACCACTTTTTAAACCCTCACAGTGACCAAAATTGCCACTTTTACAGAGTTTTGCTTACTCAAAAGCTTCCATTTTGACCCGTTTCAGGCACAGAAATGACTTTAAACACACTTATTCTAGTTGACAAAGTCATAATTCACATCCAACAGTAATTTAGAGTCAAAAGATTAAATGTTGAAATTTCATCATTATAGACCATTTTGGTATCGTTCGACAGGTCCGGAGTCATCGTTTTTCATCCGAAAATTGATTTTTTGGACTGTACCAAAAATGATTCAAAATGTCAATTGGATCATGCCTCATGTTGAATAACCACTTTTTAAACCCTCACAGTGACCAAAGTTGCCATTTTTACAGAGTTTTGCTTACTCAAAAGCTTCAATTTTGACCCGTTTCAGGCACAGAAATGACTTTAAACACACTTATTTTAGTTGACAAAGTCCTAATTCACATCCAACAGTAATTTAGAGTCAAAAGATTAAATGTTAAAATTTCATCATTATAGACCATTTTGGGATCGTTCGACAGGTCCGGAGTCATCGTTTTTCATCCGAAAATTGATTTTTTGGACTGTACCAAAAATGATTCAAAATGTCAATTGGATCATGCCTCAGGTTGAATAAACACTTTTGAAACCCTCACAGTGACCAAAATTGCCATTTTTACAGAGTTTTGCTTACTCAAAAGCTTCAATTTTGACCCGTTTCAGGCACAGAAATGACTTTAAACACACTTATTTCAGTTGACAAAGTCCTAGTTCACATCCAACAGTAATTTAGAGTCAAAAGATTAAATGTTAAAATTTCATCATTATAGACCATTTTGGGATCGTTCGACAGGTCCGGAGTCATCGTTTTTCATCCGAAAATTGATTTTTTGGACTGTACCAAAAATGATTCAAAATGTCAATTGGATCATGCCTCATGTTGAATAACCACTTTTTAAACCCTCACAGTGACAAAAAATTGCCATTTTTACAGAGTTTTGCTTACTCAAAAGCTTCCATTTTGACCCGTTTCAGGCACAGAAATGACTTTAAACACACTTATTCTAGTTGACAAAGTCATAATTCACATCCAACAGTCATTTAGAGTCAAAAGATTAAATGTTGAAATGTCATCATTATAGACCATTTTGGGATCGTTCGACAGGTCCGGAGTCATCGTTTTTCATCCGAAAATTGATTTTTTGGACTGTACCAAAAATGATTCAAAATGTCAATTGGATCATGCCTCATGTTGAATAACCACTTTTTAAACCCTCACAGTGACCAAAATTGCCATTTTTATAGAGTTTTGCTTACTCAAAAGCTTCCATTTTGACACGTTTCAGGCACAGAAATGACTTTAAACACACTTATTTTAGTTGACAAAGTCCTAATTCACATCCAACAGTAATTTAGAGTCAAAAGATTAAATGTTAAAATTTCTTCATTATAGACCATTTTGGGATCGTTCGACAGGTCCGGAGTCATCGTTTTTCATCCGAAAATTGATTTTTTGGACTGTACCAAAAATGATTCAAAATGTCAATTGGATCATGCCTCATGTTGAATAACCACTTTTTAAACCCTCACAGTGACAAAAAATTGCCATTTTTACAGAGTTTTGCTTACTCAAAAGCTTCCATTTTGACCCGTTTCAGGCACAGAAATGACTTTAAACACACTTATTCTAGTTGACAAAGTCATAATTCACATCCAACAGTCATTTAGAGTCAAAAGATTAAATGTTGAAATTTCATCATTATAGACCATTTTGGGATCGTTCGACAGGTCCGGAGTCATCGTTTTTCATCCGAAAATTGATTTTTTGGACTGTACCAAAAATGATTCAAAATGTCAATTGGATCATGCCTCATGTTGAATAACCACTTTTTAAACCCTCACAGTGACCAAAATTGCCATTTTTACAGAGTTTTGCTTACTCAAAAGCTTCCATTTTGACCCGTTTCAGGCACAGAAATGACTTTAAACACACTTATTCTAGTTGACAAAGTCATAATTCACATCCAACAGTCATTTAGAGTCAAAAGATTAAATGTTGAAATTTCATCATTATAGACCATTTTGGTATCGTTCGACAGGTCCGGAGTCATCGTTTTTCATCCGAAAATTGATTTTTTGGACTGTACCAACAATGATTCAAAATGTCAATTGGATCACGCCTCATGTTGAATAACCACTTTTTAAACCCCCACAGTGACCAAAATTGCCATTTTTACAGAGTTTTGCTTACTCAAAAGCTTCCATTTTGACCCGTTTCAGGCACAGAAATGACTTTAAACACACTTATTCTAGTTGACAAAGTCATAATTCACATCCAACAGTAATTTAGAGTCAAAAGATTAAATGTTGAAATTTCATCATTATAGACCATTTTATTATCGTTCGACAGGTCCGGAGTCATCGTTTTTCATCCGATAATTGATTTTTTGGACTGTACCAAAAATGATTCAAAATGTCAATTGGATCATGCCTCATGTTGAATGACCACTTTTTAAACCCTCACAGTGACCAAAATTGCCATTTTTACAGAGTTTTGCTTACTCAAAAGCTTCCATTTTGACCCGTTTCAGGCACAGAAATGACTTTAAACACACTTATTCTAGTTGACAAAGTCATAATTCACATCCAACAGTCATTTAGAGTCAAAAGATTAAATGTTGAAATTTCATCATTATAGACCATTTTGGTATCGTTCGACAGGTCCGGAGTCATCGTTTTTCATCCGAAAATTGATTTTTTGGACTGTACCAACAATGATTCAAAATGTCAATTGGATCATGCCTCATGTTGAATAACCACTTTTTAAACCCCCACAGTGACCAAAATTGCAATTTTTACAGAGTTTTGCTTACTCAAAAGCTTCCATTTTGACCCGTTTCAGGCACAGAAATGACTTTAAACACACTTATTCTAGTTGACAAAGTCATAATTCACATCCAACAGTAATTTAGAGTCAAAAGATTAAATGTTGAAATTTCATCATTATAGACCATTTTATGATCGTTCGACAGGTCCGGAGTCATCGTTTTTCATCCGAAAATTGATTTTTTGGACTGTACCAAAAATGATTCAAAATGTCAATTGGATCATGCCTCATGTTGAATAACCACTTTTTAAACCCTCACAGTGACCAAAATTGCCATTTTTACAGAGTTTTGCTTACTCAAAAGCTTCAATTTTGACCCGTTTCAGGCACAGAAATGACTTTAAACACACTTATTTTAGTTGACAAAGTCCTAATTCACATCCAACAGTAATTTAGAGTCAAAAGATTAAATGTTAAAATTTCATCATTATAGACCATTTTGGGATCGTTCGACACCGGAGTCATCGTTTTTCATCCGAAAATTGATTTTTTGGACTGTACCAAAAATGATTCAAAATGTAAATTCGATCATGCCTCATGTTGAATAAACACTTTTTAAACCCTCACAGTGACCAAAATTGCCATTTTTACAGAGTTTTGCTTACTCAAAAGCTTCAATTTTGACCCGTTTCAGGCACAGAAATGACATTAAACACACTTATTTTAGTTGACAAAGTCCTAATTCACATCCAACAGTAATTTAGAGTCAAAAGATTAAATGTTAAAATTTCATCATTATAGACCATTTTGGGATCGTTCGACAGGTCCGGAGTCATCGTTTTTCATCCGAAAATTGATTTTTTGGACTGTACCAAAAATGATTCAAAATGTCAATTGGATCATGCCTCATGTTGAATAACCACTTTTTAAACCCTCACAGTGACCAAAATTGCCATTTGTACAGAGTTTTGCTTACTCAAAAGCTTCCATTTTGACCCGTTTCAGGCACAGAAATGACTTTAAACACACTTATTCTAGTTGACAAAGTCATAATTCACATCCAACAGTAATTTAGAGTCAAAAGATTAAATGTTGAAATTTCATCATTATAGACCATTTTATGATCGCTCGACAGGTCCGGAGTCATCGTTTTTCATCCGAAAATTGATTTTTTGGACTGTACCAAAAATGATTCAAAATTTCAATTGGATCATGCCTCATGTTGAATAACCACTTTTTAAACCCTCACAGTGACCAAAATTGCCACTTTTACAGAGTTTTGCTTACTCAAAAGCTTCCATTTTGACCCGTTTCAGGCACAGAAATGACTTTAAACACATTTATTCTAGTTGACAAAGTCATAATTCACATCCAACAGTAATTTAGAGTCAAAAGATTAAATGTTGAAATTTCATCATTATAGACCATTTTGGTATCGTTCGACAGGTCCGGAGTCATCGTTTTTCATCCGAAAATTGATTTTTTGGACTGTACCAAAAATGATTCAAAATGTCAATTGGATCATGCATCATGTTGAATAACCACTTTTTAAACCCTCACAGTGACCAAAGTTGCCATTTTTACAGAGTTTTGCTTACTCAAAAGCTTCAATTTTGACCCGTTTCAGGCACAGAAATGACTTTAAACACACTTATTTTAGTTGACAAAGTCCTAATTCACATCCAACAGTAATTTAGAGTCAAAAGATTAAATGTTAAAATTTCATCATTATAGACCATTTTGGGATCGTTCGACAGGTCCGGAGTCATCGTTTTTCATCCGAAAATTGATTTTTTGGACTGTACCAAAAATGATTCAAAATGTCAATTGGATCATGCCTCAGGTTGAATAAACACTTTTGAAACCCTCACAGTGACCAAAATTGCCATTTTTACAGAGTTTTGCTTACTCAAAAGCTTCAATTTTGACCTTTTTCAGGCACAGAAATGACTTTAAACACACTTATTTCAGTTGACAAAGTCCTAGTTCACATCCAACAGTAATTTAGAGTCAAAAGATTAAATGTTAAAATTTCATCATTATAGACCATTTTGGGATCGTTCGACAGGTCCGGAGTCATCGTTTTTCATCCGAAAATTGATTTTTGGGACTGTACCAAAAATGATTCAAAATGTCAATTGGATCATGCCTCATGTTGAATAACCACTTTTTAAACCCTCACAGTGACAAAAAATTGCCATTTTTACAGAGTTTTGCTTACTCAAAAGCTTCCATTTTGACCCGTTTCAGGCACAGAAATGACTTTAAACACACTTATTCTAGTTGACAAAGTCATAATTCACATCCAACAGTCATTTAGAGTCAAAAGATTAAATGTTGAAATGTCATCATTATAGACCATTTTGGGATCGTTCGACAGGTCCGGAGTCATCGTTTTTCATCCGAAAATTGATTTTTTGGACTGTACCAAAAATGATTCAAAATGTCAATTGGATCATGCCTCATGTTGAATAACCACTTTTTAAACCCTCACAGTGACCAAAATTGCCATTTTTACAGAGTTTTGCTTACTCAAAAGCTTCCATTTTGACCCGTTTCAGGCACAGAAATGACTTTAAACACACTTATTCTAGTTGACAAAGTCATAATTCACATCCAACAGTAATTTAGAGTCAAAAGATTAAATGTTGAAATTTCATCATTATAGACCATTTTATGATCGCTCGACAGGTCCGGAGTCATCGTTTTTCATCCGAAAATTGATTTTTTGGACTGTACCAAAAATGATTCAAAATTTCAATTGGATCATGCCTCATGTTGAATAACCACTTTTTAAACCCTCACAGTGACCAAAATTGCCATTTTTACAGAGTTTTGCTTACTCAAAGCTTCAATTTTGACCCGTTTCAGGCACAGAAATGACTTTAAACACACTTATTTTAGTTGACAAAGTCCTAATTCACATCCAACAGTAATTTAGAGTCAAAAGATTAAATGTTAAAATTTCTTCATTATAGACCATTTTGGGATCGTTCGACAGGTCCGGAGTCATCGTTTTTCATCCGAAAATTGATTTTTTGGACTGTACCAAAAATGATTCAAAATGTCAATTGGATCATGCCTCATGTTGAATAACCACTTTTTAAACCCTCACAGTGACAAAAAATTGCCATTTTTACAGAGTTTTGCTTACTCAAAAGCTTCCATTTTGACCCGTTTCAGGCACAGAAATGACTTTAAACACACTTATTCTAGTTGACAAAGTCATAATTCACATCCAACAGTCATTTAGAGTCAAAAGATTAAATGTTGAAATTTCATCATTATAGACCATTTTGGGATCGTTCGACAGGTCCGGAGTCATCGTTTTTCATCCGAAAATTGATTTTTTGGACTGTACCAAAAATGATTCAAAATGTCAATTGGATCATGCCTCATGTTGAATAACCACTTTTTAAACCCTCACAGTGACCAAAATTGCCATTTTTACAGAGTTTTGCTTACTCAAAAGCTTCCATTTTGACCCGTTTCAGGCACAGAAATGACTTTAAACACACTTATTCTAGTTGACAAAGTCATAATTCACATCCAACAGTCATTTAGAGTCAAAAGATTAAATGTTGAAATTTCATCATTATAGACCATTTTGGTATCGTTCGACAGGTCCGGAGTCATCGTTTTTCATCCGAAAATTGATTTTTTGGACTGTACCAACAATGATTCAAAATGTCAATTGGATCACGCCTCATGTTGAATAACCACTTTTTAAACCCCCACAGTGACCAAAATTGCCATTTTTACAGAGTTTTGCTTACTCAAAAGCTTCCATTTTGACCCGTTTCAGGCACAGAAATGACTTTAAACACACTTATTCTAGTTGACAAAGTCATAATTCACATCCAACAGTAATTTAGAGTCAAAAGATTAAATGTTGAAATTTCATCATTATAGACCATTTTATTATCGTTCGACAGGTCCGGAGTCATCGTTTTTCATCCGATAATTGATTTTTTGGACTGTACCAAAAATGATTCAAAATGTCAATTGGATAATGCCTCATGTTGAATGACCACTTTTTAAACCCTCACAGTGACCAAAATTGCCATTTTTACAGAGTTTTGCTTACTCAAAAGCTTCCATTTTGACCCGTTTCAGGCACAGAAATGACTTTAAACACACTTATTCTAGTTGACAAAGTCATAATTCACATCCAACAGTCATTTAGAGTCAAAAGATTAAATGTTGAAATTTCATCATTATAGACCATTTTGGTATCGTTCGACAGGTCCGGAGTCATCGTTTTTCATCCGAAAATTGATTTTTTGGACTGTACCAACAATGATTCAAAATGTCAATTGGATCATGCCTCATGTTGAATAACCACTTTTTAAACCCCCACAGTGACCAAAATTGCAATTTTTACAGAGTTTTGCTTACTCAAAAGCTTCCATTTTGACCCGTTTCAGGCACAGAAATGACTTTAAACACACTTATTCTAGTTGACAAAGTCATAATTCACATCCAACAGTAATTTAGAGTCAAAAGATTAAATGTTGAAATTTCATCTTTATAGACCATTTTATGATCGTTCGACAGGTCCGGAGTCATCGTTTTTCATCCGAAAATTGATTTTTTGGACTGTACCAAAAATGATTCAAAATGTCAATTGGATCATGCCTCATGTTGAATAACCACTTTTTAAACCCTCACAGTGACCAAAATTGCCATTTTTACAGAGTTTTGCTTACTCAAAAGCTTCAATTTTGACCCGTTTCAGGCACAGAAATGACTTTAAACACACTTATTTTAGTTGACAAAGTCCTAATTCACATCCAACAGTAATTTAGAGTCAAAAGATTAAATGTTAAAATTTCATCATTATAGACCATTTTGGGATCGTTCGACACCGGAGTCATCGTTTTTCATCCGAAAATTGATTTTTTGGACTGTACCAAAAATGATTCAAAATGTAAATTCGATCATGCCTCATGTTGAATAAACACTTTTTAAACCCTCACAGTGACCAAAATTGCCATTTTTACAGAGTTTTGCTTACTCAAAAGCTTCAATTTTGACCCGTTTCAGGCACAGAAATGACATTAAACACACTTATTTTAGTTGACAAAGTCCTAATTCACATCCAACAGTAATTTAGAGTCAAAAGATTAAATGTTAAAATTTCATCATTATAGACCATTTTGGGATCGTTCGACAGGTCCGGAGTCATCGTTTTTCATCCGAAAATTGATTTTTTGGACTGTACCAAAAATGATTCAAAATGTCAATTGGATCATGCCTCATGTTGAATAACCACTTTTTAAACCCTCACAGTGACCAAAATTGCCATTTGTACAGAGTTTTGCTTACTCAAAAGCTTCCATTTTGACCCGTTTCAGGCACAGAAATGACTTTAAACACACTTATTCTAGTTGACAAAGTCATAATTCACATCCAACAGTCATTTAGAGTCAAAAGATTAAATGTTGAAATTTCATCATTATAGACCATTTTGGGATCGTTCGACAGGTCCGGAGTCATCGTTTTTCATCCGAAAATTGATTTTTTGGACTGTACCAAAAATGATTCAAAATGTCAATTGGATCATGCCTCATGTTGAATAACCACTTTTTAAACCCTCACAGTGACCAAAATTGCCATTTTTACAGAGTTTTGCTTACTCAAAAGCTTCCATTTTGACCCGTTTCAGGCACAGAAATGACTTTAAACACACTTATTCTAGTTGACAAAGTCATAATTCACATCCAACAGTCATTTAGAGTCAAAAGATTAAATGTTGAAATTTCATCATTATAGACCATTTTGGGATCGTTCGACAGGTCCGGAGTCATCGTTTTTCATCCGAAAATTGATTTTTTGGAGTGTACCAAAAATGATTCAAAATGTCAATTGGATCATGCCTCATGTTGAATAACCACTTTTTAAACACTCACAGTGACCAAAATTGCCATTTTTACAGTTTTGCTTACTCAAAAGCTTCCATTTTGACCCGTTTCAGGCACAGAAATGACTTTAAACACACTTATTCTAGTTGACAAAGTCATAATTCACATCCAACAGTAATTTAGAGTCAAAAGATTAAATGTTGAAATTTCATCATTATAGACCATTTTATTATCGTTCGACAGGTCCGGAGTCATCGTTTTTCATCCGATAATTGATTTTTTGGACTGTACCAAAAATGATTCAAAATGTCAATTGGATCATGCCTCATGTTGAATGACCACTTTTTAAACCCTCACAGTGACCAAAATTGCCATTTTTACAGAGTTTTGCTTACTCAAAAGCTTCCATTTTGACCCGTTTCAGGCACAGAAATGACTTTAAACACACTTATTCTAGTTGACAAAGTCATAATTCACATCCAACAGTCATTTAGAGTCAAAAGATTAAATGTTGAAAACTCATCATTATAGACCATTTTGGTATCGTTCGACAGGTCCGGAGTCATCGTTTTTCATCCGAAAATTGATTTTTTGGACTGTACCAACAATGATTCAAAATGTCAATTGGATCATGCCTCATGTTGAATAACCACTTTTTAAACCCCCACAGTGACCAAAATTGCAATTTTTACAGAGTTTTGCTTACTCAAAAGCTTCCATTTTGACCCGTTTCAGGCACAGAAATGACTTTAAACACACTTATTCTAGTTGACAAAGTCATAATTCACATCCAACAGTAATTTAGAGTCAAAAGATTAAATGTTGAAATTTCATCATTATAGACCATTTTATGATCGTTCGACAGGTCCGGAGTCATCGTTTTTCATCCGAAAATTGATTTTTTGGACTGTACCAAAAATGATTCAAAATGTCAATTGGATCATGCCTCATGTTGAATACCCACTTTTTAAACCCTCACAGTGACCAAAATTGCCATTTTTACAGAGTTTTGCTTACTCAAAAGCTTCAATTTTGACCCTTTTCAGGCACAGAAATGACTTTAAACACACTTATTTTAGTTGACAAAGTCCTAATTAACATCCAACAGTAATTTAGAGTCAAAAGATTAAATGTTAAAATTTCATCATTATAGACCATTTTGGGATCGTTCGACAGGTCCGGAGTCATCGTTTTTCATCCGAAAATTGATTTTTTGGACTGTACCAAAAATGATTCAAAATGTCAATTGGATCATGCCTCATGTTGAATAAACACTTTTTAAACCCTCACAGTGACCAAAATTGCCATTTTTACAGAGTTTTGCTTACTCAAAAGCTTCCATTTTGACCCGTTTCAGGCACAGAAATGACTTTAAACACACTTATTCTAGTTGACAAAGTCATAATTCACATCCAACAGTAATTTAGAGTCAAAAGATTAAATGTTGAAATTTCATCATTATAGACCATTTTATGATCGTTCGACAAGTCCGGAGTCATCGTTTTTCATCCGAAAATTGATTTTTTGGACTGTACCAAAAATGATTCAAAATGTCAATTGGATCATGCCTCATGTTGAATAACCACTTTTTAAACCCTCACAGTGACCAAAATTGCCATTTTGACAGAGTTTTGCTTACTCAAAAGCTTCCATTTTGACCCGTTTCAGGCACAGAAATGACTTTAAACACACTTATTCTAGTTGACAACGTCATAATTCACATCCAACAGTAATTTAGAGTCAAAAGATTAAATGTTGAAATTTCATCATTATAGACCATTTTATGATCGTTCGACAGGTCCGGAGTCATCGTTTTTCATCCGAAAATTGATTTTTTGGACTGTACCAAAAATGATTTGAAATGTCAATTGGATCATGCCTCATGTTGAATAACCACTTTTTAAACCCTCACAGTGACCAAAATTGCCATTTTTACAGAGTTTTGCTTACTCAAAAGCTTCAATTTTGACCCGTTTCAGGCACAGAAATGACTTTAAACACACTTATTTTAGTTGACAAAGTCCTAATTCACATCCAACAGTAATTTAGAGTCAAAAGATTAAATGTTAAAATTTCATCATTATAGACCATTTTGGGATCGTTCGACACCGGAGTCATCGTTTTTCATCCGAAAATTGATTTTTTGGACTGTACCAAAAATGATTCAAAATGTAAATTCGATCATGCCTCATGTTGAATAAACACTTTTTAAACCCTCACAGTGACCAAAATTGCCATTTTTACAGAGTTTTGCTTACTCAAAAGCTTCAATTTTGACCCGTTTCAGGCACAGAAATGACATTAAACACACTTATTTTAGTTGACAAAGTCCTAATTCACATCCAACAGTAATTTAGAGTCAAAAGATTAAATGTTAAAATTTCATCATTATAGACCATTTTGGGATCGTTCGACAGGTCCGGAGTCATCGTTTTTCATCCGAAAATTGATTTTTTGGACTGTACCAAAAATGATTCAAAATGTCAATTGGATCATGCCTCATGTTGAATAACCACTTTTTAAACCCTCACAGTGACCAAAATTGCCATTTGTACAGAGTTTTGCTTACTCAAAAGCTTCCATTTTGACCCGTTTCAGGCACAGAAATGACTTTAAACACACTTATTCTAGTTGACAAAGTCATAATTCACATCCAACAGTCATTTAGAGTCAAAAGATTAAATGTTGAAATTTCATCATTATAGACCATTTTGGGATCGTTCGACAGGTCCGGAGTCATCGTTTTTCATCCGAACATTGATTTTTTGGACTGTACCAAAAATGATTCAAAATGTCAATTGGATCATGCCTCATGTTGAATAACCACTTTTTAAACCCTCACAGTGACCAAAATTGCCATTTTTACAGAGTTTTGCTTACTCAAAAGCTTCCATTTTGACCCGTTTCAGGCACAGAAATGACTTTAAACACACTTATTCTAGTTGACAAAGTCATAATTCACATCCAACAGTCATTTAGAGTCAAAAGATTAAATGTTGAAATTTCATCATTATAGACCATTTTGGGATCGTTCGACAGGTCCGGAGTCATCGTTTTTCATCCGAAAATTGATTTTTTGGAGTGTACCAAAAATGATTCAAAATGTCAATTGGATCATGCCTCATGTTGAATAACCACTTTTTAAACACTCACAGTGACCAAAATTGCCATTTTTACAGAGTTTTCCTTACTCAAAAGCTTCCATTTTGACCCGTTTCAGGCACAGAAATGACTTTAAACACACTTATTCTAGTTGACAAAGTCATAATTCACATCCAACAGTAATTTAGAGTCAAAAGATTAAATGTTGAAATTTCATCATTATAGACCATTTTATTATCGTTCGACAGGTCCGGAGTCATCGTTTTTCATCCGATAATTGATTTTTTGGACTGTACCAAAAATGATTCAAAATGTCAATTGGATCATGCCTCATGTTGAATGACCACTTTTTAAACCCTCACAGTGACCAAAATTGCCATTTTTACAGAGTTTTGCTTACTCAAAAGCTTCCATTTTGACCCGTTTCAGGCACAGAAATGACTTTAAACACACTTATTCTAGTTGACAAAGTCATAATTCACATCCAACAGTCATTTAGAGTCAAAAGATTAAATGTTGAAAACTCATCATTATAGACCATTTTGGTATCGTTCGACAGGTCCGGAGTCATCGTTTTTCATCCGAAAATTGATTTTTTGGACTGTACCAACAATGATTCAAAATGTCAATTGGATCATGCCTCATGTTGAATAACCACTTTTTAAACCCCCACAGTGACCAAAATTGCAATTTTTACAGAGTTTTGCTTACTCAAAAGCTTCCATTTTGACCCGTTTCAGGCACAGAAATGACTTTAAACACACTTATTCTAGTTGACAAAGTCATAATTCACATCCAACAGTAATTTAGAGTCAAAAGATTAAATGTTGAAATTTCATCATTATAGACCATTTTATGATCGTTCGACAGGTCCGGAGTCATCGTTTTTCATCCGAAAATTGATTTTTTGGACTGTACCAAAAATGATTCAAAATGTCAATTGGATCATGCCTCATGTTGAATACCCACTTTTTAAACCCTCACAGTGACCAAAATTGCCATTTTTACAGAGTTTTGCTTACTCAAAAGCTTCAATTTTGACCCTTTTCAGGCACAGAAATGACTTTAAACACACTTATTTTAGTTGACAAAGTCCTAATTAACATCCAACAGTAATTTAGAGTCAAAAGATTAAATGTTAAAATTTCATCATTATAGACCATTTTGGGATCGTTCGACAGGTCCGGAGTCATCGTTTTTCATCCGAAAATTGATTTTTTGGACTGTACCAAAAATGATTCAAAATGTCAATTGGATCATGCCTCATGTTGAATAAACACTTTTTAAACCCTCACAGTGACAAAAAATTGCCATTTTTACAGAGTTTTGCTTACTCAAAAGCTTCCATTTTGACCCGTTTCAGGCACAGAAATGACTTTAAACACACTTATTCTAGTTGACAAAGTCATAATTCACATCCAACAGTCATTTAGAGTCAAAAGATTAAATGTTGAAATTTCATCATTATAGACCATTTTGGGATCGTTCGACAGGTCCGGAGTCATCGTTTTTCATCCGAAAATTGATTTTTTGGACTGTACCAAAAATGATTCAAAATGTCAATTGGATCATGCCTCATGTTGAATAACCACTTTTTAAACCCTCACAGTGACCAAAATTGCCATTTTGACAGAGTTTTGCTTACTCAAAAGCTTCCATTTTGACCCGTTTCAGGCACAGAAATGACTTTAAACACACTTATTCTAGTTGACAACGTCATAATTCACATCCAACAGTAATTTAGAGTCAAAAGATTAAATGTTGAAATTTCATCATTATAGACCATTTTATGATCGTTCGACAGGTCCGGAGTCATCGTTTTTCATCCGAAAATTGATTTTTTGGACTGTACCAAAAATGATTTGAAATGTCAATTGGATCATGCCTCATGTTGAATAACCACTTTTTAAACCCTCACAGTGACCAAAATTGCCATTTTTACAGAGTTTTGCTTACTCAAAAGCTTCAATTTTGACCCGTTTCAGGCACAGAAATGACTTTAAACACACTTATTTTAGTTGACAAAGTCCTAATTCACATCCAACAGTAATTTAGAGTCAAAAGATTAAATGTTAAAATTTCATCATTATAGACCATTTTGGGATCGTTCGACACCGGAGTCATCGTTTTTCATCCGAAAATTGATTTTTTGGACTGTACCAAAAATGATTCAAAATGTAAATTCGATCATGCCTCATGTTGAATAAACACTTTTTAAACCCTCACAGTGACCAAAATTGCCATTTTTACAGAGTTTTGCTTACTCAAAAGCTTCAATTTTGACCCGTTTCAGGCACAGAAATGACATTAAACACACTTATTTTAGTTGACAAAGTCCTAATTCACATCCAACAGTAATTTAGAGTCAAAAGATTAAATGTTAAAATTTCATCATTATAGACCATTTTGGGATCGTTCGACAGGTCCGGAGTCATCGTTTTTCATCCGAAAATTGATTTTTTGGACTGTACCAAAAATGATTTGAAATGTCAATTGGATCATGCCTCATGTTGAATAACCACTTTTTAAACCCTCACAGTGACCAAAATTGCCATTTTTACAGAGTTTTGCTTACTCAAAAGCTTCAATTTTGACCCGTTTCAGGCACAGAAATGACTTTAAACACACTTATTTTAGTTGACAAAGTCCTAATTCACATCCAACAGTAATTTAGAGTCAAAAGATTAAATGTTAAAATTTCATCATTATAGACCATTTTGGGATCGTTCGACACCGGAGTCATCGTTTTTCATCCGAAAATTGATTTTTTGGACTGTACCAAAAATGATTCAAAATGTAAATTCGATCATGCCTCATGTTGAATAAACACTTTTTAAACCCTCACAGTGACCAAAATTGCCATTTTTACAGAGTTTTGCTTACTCAAAAGCTTCAATTTTGACCCGTTTCAGGCACAGAAATGACATTAAACACACTTATTTTAGTTGACAAAGTCCTAATTCACATCCAACAGTAATTTAGAGTCAAAAGATTAAATGTTAAAATTTCATCATTATAGACCATTTTGGGATCGTTCGACAGGTCCGGAGTCATCGTTTTTCATCCGAAAATTGATTTTTTGGACTGTACCAAAAATGATTCAAAATGTCAATTGGATCATGCCTCAGGTTGAATAAACACTTTTGAAACCCTCACAGTGACCAAAATTGCCATTTTTACAGAGTTTTGCTTACTCAAAAGCTTCAATTTTGACCCGTTTCAGGCACAGAAATGACTTTAAACACACTTATTTCAGTTGACAAAGTCCTAGTTCACATCCAACAGTAATTTAGAGTCAAAAGATTAAATGTTAAAATTTCATCATTATAGACCATTTTGGGATCGTTCGACAGGTCCGGAGTCATCGTTTTTCATCCGAAAATTGATTTTTTGGACTGTACCAAAAATGATTCAAAATGTCAATTGGATCATGCCTCATGTTGAATAACCACTTTTTAAACCCTCACAGTGACAAAAAATTGCCATTTTTACAGAGTTTTGCTTACTCAAAAGCTTCCATTTTGACCCGTTTCAGGCACAGAAATGACTTTAAACACACTTATTCTAGTTGACAAAGTCATAATTCACATCCAACAGTCATTTAGAGTCAAAAGATTAAATGTTGAAATGTCATCATTATAGACCATTTTGGGATCGTTCGACAGGTCCGGAGTCATCGTTTTTCATCCGAAAATTGATTTTTTGGACTGTACCAAAAATGATTCAAAATGTCAATTGGATCATGCCTCATGTTGAATAACCACTTTTTAAACCCTCACAGTGACCAAAATTGCCATTTTTACAGAGTTTTGCTTACTCAAAAGCTTCCATTTTGACACGTTTCAGGCACAGAAATGACTTTAAACACACTTATTCTAGTTGACAAAGTCATAATTCACATCCAACAGTAATTTAGAGTCAAAAGATTAAATGTTGAAATTTCATCATTATAGACCATTTTATGATCGCTCGACAGGTCCGGAGTCATCGTTTTTCATCCGAAAATTGATTTTTTGGACTGTACCAAAAATGATTCAAAATTTCAATTGGATCATGCCTCATGTTGAATAACCACTTTTTAAACCCTCACAGTGACCAAAATTGCCATTTTTACAGAGTTTTGCTTACTCAAAAGCTTCAATTTTGACCCGTTTCAGGCACAGAAATGACTTTAAACACACTTATTTTAGTTGACAAAGTCCTAATTCACATCCAACAGTAATTTAGAGTCAAAAGATTAAATGTTAAAATTTCTTCATTATAGACCATTTTGGGATCGTTCGACAGGTCCGGAGTCATCGTTTTTCATCCGAAAATTGATTTTTTGGACTGTACCAAAAATGATTCAAAATGTCAATTGGATCATGCCTCATGTTGAATAACCACTTTTTAAACCCTCACAGTGACAAAAAATTGCCATTTTTACAGAGTTTTGCTTACTCAAAAGCTTCCATTTTGACCCGTTTCAGGCACAGAAATGACTTTAAACACACTTATTCTAGTTGACAAAGTCATAATTCACATCCAACAGTCATTTAGAGTCAAAAGATTAAATGTTGAAATTTCATCATTATAGACCATTTTGGGATCGTTCGACAGGTCCGGAGTCATCGTTTTTCATCCGAAAATTGATTTTTTGGACTGTACCAAAAATGATTCAAAATGTCAATTGGATCATGCCTCATGTTGAATAACCACTTTTTAAACCCTCACAGTGACCAAAATTGCCATATTTACAGAGTTTTGCTTACTCAAAAGCTTCCATTTTGACCCGTTTCAGGCACAGAAATGACTTTAAACACACTTATTCTAGTTGACAAAGTCATAATTCACATCCAACAGTCATTTAGAGTCAAAAGATTAAATGTTGAAATTTCATCATTATAGACCATTTTGGTATCGTTCGACAGGTCCGGAGTCATCGTTTTTCATCCGAAAATTGATTTTTTGGACTGTACCAAAAATGATTCAAAATGTAAATTCGATCATGCCTCATGTTGAATAAACACTTTTTAAACCCTCACAGTGACCAAAATTGCCATTTTTACAGAGTTTTGCTTACTCAAAAGCTTCAATTTTGACCCGTTTCAGGCACAGAAATGACATTAAACACACTTATTTTAGTTGACAAAGTCCTAATTCACATCCAACAGTAATTTAGAGTCAAAAGATTAAATGTTAAAATTTCATCATTATAGACCATTTTGGGATCGTTCGACAGGTCCGGAGTCATCGTTTTTCATCCGAAAATTGATTTTTTGGACTGTACCAAAAATGATTCAAAATGTCAATTGGATCATGCCTCAGGTTGAATAAACACTTTTGAAACCCTCACAGTGACCAAAATTGCCATTTTTACAGAGTTTTGCTTACTCAAAAGCTTCAATTTTGACCCGTTTCAGGCACAGAAATGACTTTAAACACACTTATTTCAGTTGACAAAGTCCTAGTTCACATCCAACAGTAATTTAGAGTCAAAAGATTAAATGTTAAAATTTCATCATTATAGACCATTTTGGGATCGTTCGACAGGTCCGGAGTCATCGTTTTTCATCCGAAAATTGATTTTTTGGACTGTACCAAAAATGATTCAAAATGTCAATTGGATCATGCCTCATGTTGAATAACCACTTTTTAAACCCTCACAGTGACAAAAAATTGCCATTTTTACAGAGTTTTGCTTACTCAAAAGCTTCCATTTTGACCCGTTTCAGGCACAGAAATGACTTTAAACACACTTATTCTAGTTGACAAAGTCATAATTCACATCCAACAGTCATTTAGAGTCAAAAGATTAAATGTTGAAATGTCATCATTATAGACCATTTTGGGATCGTTCGACAGGTCCGGAGTCATCGTTTTTCATCCGAAAATTGATTTTTTGGACTGTACCAAAAATGATTCAAAATGTCAATTGGATCATGCCTCATGTTGAATAACCACTTTTTAAACCCTCACAGTGACCAAAATTGCCATTTTTACAGAGTTTTGCTTACTCAAAAGCTTCCATTTTGACACGTTTCAGGCACAGAAATGACTTTAAACACACTTATTCTAGTTGACAAAGTCATAATTCACATCCAACAGTAATTTAGAGTCAAAAGATTAAATGTTGAAATTTCATCATTATAGACCATTTTATGATCGCTCGACAGGTCCGGAGTCATCGTTTTTCATCCGAAAATTGATTTTTTGGACTGTACCAAAAATGATTCAAAATTTCAATTGGATCATGCCTCATGTTGAATAACCACTTTTTAAACCCTCACAGTGACCAAAATTGCCATTTTTACAGAGTTTTGCTTACTCAAAAGCTTCAATTTTGACCCGTTTCAGGCACAGAAATGACTTTAAACACACTTATTTTAGTTGACAAAGTCCTAATTCACATCCAACAGTAATTTAGAGTCAAAAGATTAAATGTTAAAATTTCTTCATTATAGACCATTTTGGGATCGTTCGACAGGTCCGGAGTCATCGTTTTTCATCCGAAAATTGATTTTTTGGACTGTACCAAAAATGATTCAAAATGTCAATTGGATCATGCCTCATGTTGAATAACCACTTTTTAAACCCTCACAGTGACAAAAAATTGCCATTTTTACAGAGTTTTGCTTACTCAAAAGCTTCCATTTTGACCCGTTTCAGGCACAGAAATGACTTTAAACACACTTATTCTAGTTGACAAAGTCATAATTCACATCCAACAGTCATTTAGAGTCAAAAGATTAAATGTTGAAATTTCATCATTATAGACCATTTTGGGATCGTTCGACAGGTCCGGAGTCATCGTTTTTCATCCGAAAATTGATTTTTTGGACTGTACCAAAAATGATTCAAAATGTCAATTGGATCATGCCTCATGTTGAATAACCACTTTTTAAACCCTCACAGTGACCAAAATTGCCATATTTACAGAGTTTTGCTTACTCAAAAGCTTCCATTTTGACCCGTTTCAGGCACAGAAATGACTTTAAACACACTTATTCTAGTTGACAAAGTCATAATTCACATCCAACAGTCATTTAGAGTCAAAAGATTAAATGTTGAAATTTCATCATTATAGACCATTTTGGTATCGTTCGACAGGTCCGGAGTCATCGTTTTTCATCCGAAAATTGATTTTTTGGACTGTACCAACAATGATTCAAAATGTCAATTGGATCACGCCTCATGTTGAATAACCACTTTTTAAACCCCCACAGTGACCAAAATTGCCATTTTTACAGAGTTTTGCTTACTCAAAAGCTTCCATTTTGACCCGTTTCAGGCACAGAAATGACTTTAAACACACTTATTCTAGTTGACAAAGTCATAATTCACATCCAACAGTAATTTAGAGTCAAAAGATTAAATGTTGAAATTTCATCATTATAGACCATTTTATTATCGTTCGACAGGTCCGGAGTCATCGTTTTTCATCCGATAATTGATTTTTTGGACTGTACCAAAAATGATTCAAAATGTCAATTGGATCATGCCTCATGTTGAATGACCACTTTTTAAACCCTCACAGTGACCAAAATTGCCATTTTTACAGAGTTTTGCTTACTCAAAAGCTTCCATTTTGACCCGTTTCAGGCACAGAAATGACTTTAAACACACTTATTCTAGTTGACAAAGTCATAATTCACATCCAACAGTCATTTAGAGTCAAAAGATTAAATGTTGAAATTTCATCATTATAGACCATTTTGGTATCGTTCGACAGGTCCGGAGTCATCGTTTTTCATCCGAAAATTGATTTTTTGGACTGTACCAACAATGATTCAAAATGTCAATTGGATCATGCCTCATGTTGAATAACCACTTTTTAAACCCCCACAGTGACCAAAATTGCAATTTTTACAGAGTTTTGCTTACTCAAAAGCTTCCATTTTGACCCGTTTCAGGCACAGAAATGACTTTAAACACACTTATTCTAGTTGACAAAGTCATAATTCACATCCAACAGTAATTTAGAGTCAAAAGATTAAATGTTGAAATTTCATCATTATAGACCATTTTATGATCGTTCGACAGGTCCGGAGTCATCGTTTTTCATCCGAAAATTGATTTTTTGGACTGTACCAAAAATGATTCAAAATGTCAATTGGATCATGCCTCATGTTGAATAACCACTTTTTAAACCCTCACAGTGACCAAAATTGCCATTTTTACAGAGTTTTGCTTACTCAAAAGCTTCAATTTTGACCCGTTTCAGGCACAGAAATGACTTTAAACACACTTATTTTAGTTGACAAAGTCCTAATTCACATCCAACAGTAATTTAGAGTCAAAAGATTAAATGTTAAAATTTCATCATTATAGACCATTTTGGGATCGTTCGACACCGGAGTCATCGTTTTTCATCCGAAAATTGATTTTTTGGACTGTACCAAAAATGATTCAAAATGTAAATTCGATCATGCCTCATGTTGAATAAACACTTTTTAAACCCTCACAGTGACCAAAATTGCCATTTTTACAGAGTTTTGCTTACTCAAAAGCTTCAATTTTGACCCGTTTCAGGCACAGAAATGACATTAAACACACTTATTTTAGTTGACAAAGTCCTAATTCACATCCAACAGTAATTTAGAGTCAAAAGATTAAATGTTAAAATTTCATCATTATAGACCATTTTGGGATCGTTCGACAGGTCCGGAGTCATCGTTTTTCATCCGAAAATTGATTTTTTGGACTGTACCAAAAATGATTCAAAATGTCAATTGGATCATGCCTCATGTTGAATAACCACTTTTTAAACCCTCACAGTGACCAAAATTGCCATTTGTACAGAGTTTTGCTTACTCAAAAGCTTCCATTTTGACCCGTTTCAGGCACAGAAATGACTTTAAACACACTTATTCTAGTTGACAAAGTCATAATTCACATCCAACAGTAATTTAGAGTCAAAAGATTAAATGTTGAAATTTCATCATTATAGACCATTTTATGATCGCTCGACAGGTCCGGAGTCATCGTTTTTCATCCGAAAATTGATTTTTTGGACTGTACCAAAAATGATTCAAAATTTCAATTGGATCATGCCTCATGTTGAATAACCACTTTTTAAACCCTCACAGTGACCAAAATTGCCACTTTTACAGAGTTTTGCTTACTCAAAAGCTTCCATTTTGACCCGTTTCAGGCACAGAAATGACTTTAAACACACTTATTCTAGTTGACAAAGTCATAATTCACATCCAACAGTAATTTAGAGTCAAAAGATTAAATGTTGAAATTTCATCATTATAGACCATTTTGGTATCGTTCGACAGGTCCGGAGTCATCGTTTTTCATCCGAAAATTGATTTTTTGGACTGTACCAAAAATGATTCAAAATGTCAATTGGATCATGCATCATGTTGAATAACCACTTTTTAAACCCTCACAGTGACCAAAGTTGCCATTTTTACAGAGTTTTGCTTACTCAAAAGCTTCAATTTTGACCCGTTTCAGGCACAGAAATGACTTTAAACACACTTATTTTAGTTGACAAAGTCCTAATTCACATCCAACAGTAATTTAGAGTCAAAAGATTAAATGTTAAAATTTCATCATTATAGACCATTTTGGGATCGTTCGACAGGTCCGGAGTCATCGTTTTTCATCCGAAAATTGATTTTTTGGACTGTACCAAAAATGATTCAAAATGTCAATTGGATCATGCCTCAGGTTGAATAAACACTTTTGAAACCCTCACAGTGACCAAAATTGCCATTTTTACAGAGTTTTGCTTACTCAAAAGCTTCAATTTTGACCCGTTTCAGGCACAGAAATGACTTTAAACACACTTATTTCAGTTGACAAAGTCCTAGTTCACATCCAACAGTAATTTAGAGTCAAAAGATTAAATGTTAAAATTTCATCATTATAGACCATTTTGGGATCGTTCGACAGGTCCGGAGTCATCGTTTTTCATCCGAAAATTGATTTTTGGGACTGTACCAAAAATGATTCAAAATGTCAATTGGATCATGCCTCATGTTGAATAACCACTTTTTAAACCCTCACAGTGACAAAAAATTGCCATTTTTACAGAGTTTTGCTTACTCAAAAGCTTCCATTTTGACCCGTTTCAGGCACAGAAATGACTTTAAACACACTTATTCTAGTTGACAAAGTCATAATTCACATCCAACAGTCATTTAGAGTCAAAAGATTAAATGTTGAAATGTCATCATTATAGACCATTTTGGGATCGTTCGACAGGTCCGGAGTCATCGTTTTTCATCCGAAAATTGATTTTTTGGACTGTACCAAAAATGATTCAAAATGTCAATTGGATCATGCCTCATGTTGAATAACCACTTTTTAAACCCTCACAGTGACCAAAATTGCCATTTTTACAGAGTTTTGCTTACTCAAAAGCTTCCATTTTGACCCGTTTCAGGCACAGAAATGACTTTAAACACACTTATTCTAGTTGACAAAGTCATAATTCACATCCAACAGTAATTTAGAGTCAAAAGATTAAATGTTGAAATTTCATCATTATAGACCATTTTATGATCGCTCGACAGGTCCGGAGTCATCGTTTTTCATCCGAAAATTGATTTTTTGGACTGTACCAAAAATGATTCAAAATTTCAATTGGATCATGCCTCATGTTGAATAACCACTTTTTAAACCCTCACAGTGACCAAAATTGCCATTTTTACAGAGTTTTGCTTACTCAAAGCTTCAATTTTGACCCGTTTCAGGCACAGAAATGACTTTAAACACACTTATTTTAGTTGACAAAGTCCTAATTCACATCCAACAGTAATTTAGAGTCAAAAGATTAAATGTTGAAATTTCATCATTATAGACCATTTTGGTATCGTTCGACAGGTCCGGAGTCATCGTTTTTCATCCGAAAATTGATTTTTTGGACTGTACCAAAAATGATTCAAAATGTCAATTGGATCATGCCTCATGTTGAATAACCACTTTTTAAACCCTCAAAGTGACCAAAATTGCCATTTTTACAGAGTTTTGCTTACTCAAAAGCTTCAATTTTGACCCGTTTCAGGCACAGAAATGACTTTAAACACACTTATTTTAGTTGACAAAGTCCTAATTCACATCCAACAGTAATTTAGAGTCAAAAGATTAAATGTTAAAATTTCATCATTATAGACCATTTTGGGATCGTTCGACAGGTCCGGAGTCATCGTTTTTCATCCGAAAATTGATTTTTTGGACTGTACCAAAAATGATTCAAAATGTCAATTGGATCATGCCTCATGTTGAATAAACACTTTTCAAACCCTCACAGTGACCAAAATTGCCATTTTTACAGAGTTTTGCTTACTCAAAAGCTTCAATTTTGACCCGTTTCAGGCACAGAAATGACTTTAAACACACTTATTTTAGTTGACAAAGTCCTAATTCACATCCAACAGTAATTTAGAGTCAAAAGATTAAATGTTAAAATTTCATCATTATAGACCATTTTGGGATCGTTCGACAGGTCCGGAGTCATCGTTTTTCATCCGAAAATTGATTTTTTGGACTGTACCAAAAATGATTCAAAATGTCAATTGGATCATGCCTCATGTTGAATAACCACTTTTTAAACCCTCACAGTGACAAAAAATTGCCATTTTTACAGAGTTTTGCTTACTCAAAAGCTTCCATTTTGACCCGTTTCAGGCACAGAAATGACTTTAAACACACTTATTCTAGTTGACAAAGTCATAATTCACATCCAACAGTCATTTAGAGTCAAAAGATTAAATGTTGAAATTTCATCATTATAGACCATTTTGGGATCGTTCGACAGGTCCGGAGTCATCGTTTTTCATCCGAAAATTGATTTTTTGGACTGTACCAAAAATGATTCAAAATGTCAATTGGATCATGCCTCATGTTGAATAACCACTTTTTAAACCCTCACAGTGACCAAAATTGCCATTTTTACAGAGTTTTGCTTACTCAAAAGCTTCCATTTTGACCCGTTTCAGGCACAGAAATGACTTTAAACACACTTATTCTAGTTGACAAAGTCATAATTCACATCCAACAGTCATTTAGAGTCAAAAGATTAAATGTTGAAATTTCATCATTATAGACCATTTTATGATCGTTCGACAGGTCCGGAGTCATCGTTTTTCATCCGAAAATTGATTTTTTGGACTGTACCAAAAATGATTCGAAATGTCAATTGGATCATGCCTCATGTTGAAAAACCACTTTTTAAACCCTCACAGTGACCAAAATTGCCATTTTTACAGAGTTTTGCTTACTCAAAAGCTTCAATTTTGACCCGTTTCAGGCACAGAAATGACTTTAAACACACTTATTTTAGTTGACAAAGTCCTAATTCACATCCAACAGTAATTTAGAGTCAAAAGATTAAATGTTAAAATTTCATCATTATAGACCATTTTGGGATCGTTCGACAGGTCCGGAGTCATCGTTTTTCATCCGAAAATTGATTTTTTGGACTGTACCAAAAATGATTCAAAATGTCAATTGGATCATGCCTCATGTTGAATAACCACTTTTTAAACCCTCACAGTGACCAAAATTGCCATTTTCACAGAGTTTTGCTTACTCAAAAGCTTCCATTTTGACCCGTTTCAGGCACAGAAATGACTTTAAACACACTTATTCTAGTTGACAAAGTCCTAATTCACATCCAACAGTAATTTAGAGTCAAAAGATTAAATGTTAAAATTTCATCATTATAGACCATTTTGGGATCGTTTGACAGGTCCGGAGACATCGTTTTTCATCCGAAAATTGATTTTTTGGACTGTACCAAAAATGATTCAAAATGTCAATTGGATCATGCCTCATGTTGAATAACCACTTTTTAAACCCTCACAGTGACAAAAAATTGCCATTTTTACTGAGTTTTGCTTACTCAAAAGCTTCCATTGTGACCCGTTTCAGGCACAGAAATGACTTTAAACACACTTATTCTAGTTGACAAAGTCATAATTCACATCCAACAGTCATTTATAGTCAAAAGATTAAATGTTGAAATTTCATCATTATAGACCATTTTGGGATCGTTCGACAGGTCCGGAGTCATCGTTTTTCATCCGAAAATTGATTTTTTGGACTGTACCAAAAATGATTCAAAATGTCAATTGGATCATGCCTCATGTTGAATAACCACTTTTTAAACACTCACAGTGACCAAAATTGCCATTTTTACAGAGTTTTGCTTACTCAAAAGCTTCCATTTTGACCCGTTTCAGGCACAGAAATGACTTTAAACACACTTATTCTAGTTGACAAAGTCATAATTCACATCCAACAGTCATTTAGAGTCAAAAGATTAAATGTTGAAATTTCATCATTATAGACCATTTTGGTATCGTTCGACAGGTCCGGAGTCATCGTTTTTCATCCGAAAATTGATTTTTTGGACTGTACCAACAATGATTCAAAATGTCAATTGGATCATGCCTCATGTTGAATAACCACTTTTTAAACCCCCACAGTGACCAAAATTGCAATTTTTACAGAGTTTTGCTTACTCAAAAGCTTCCATTTTGACCCGTTTCAGGCACAGAAATGACTTTAAACACACTTATTCTAGTTGACAAAGTCATAATTCACATCCAACAGTAATTTAGAGTCAAAAGATTAAATGTTGAAATTTCATCATTATAGACCATTTTATGATCGTTCGACGGGTCCGGAGTCATTGTTTTTCATCCGAAAATTGATTTTTTGGACTGTACCAAAAATGATTCAAAATGTCAATTGGATCATGCCTCATGTTGAATAACCACTTTTTAAACCCTCACAGTGACCAAAATTGCCATTTTTACAGAGTTTTGCTTACTCAAAAGCTTCAATTTTGACCCGTTTCAGGCACAGAAATGACTTTAAACACACTTATTTTAGTTGACAAAGTCCTAATTCACATCCAACAGTAATTTAGAGTCAAAAGATTAAATGTTAAAATTTCATCATTATAGACCATTTTGGGATCGTTCGACAGGTCCGGAGTCATCGTTTTTCATCCGAAAATTGATTTTTTGGACTGTACCAAAAATGATTCAAAATGTCAATTGGATCATGTCTCATGTTGAATAAACACTTTTTAAACCCTCACAGTGACAAAAAATTGCCATTTTTACAGAGTTTTGCTTACTCAAAAGCTTCCATTTTGACCCGTTTCAGGCACAGAAATTACTTTAAACACACTTATTCTAGTTGACAAAGTCATAATTCACATCCAACAGTCATTTAGAGTCAAAAGATTAAATGTTAAAATTTCATCATTATAGACCATTTTGGGATCGTTCGACAGGTCCGGAGTCATCGTTTTTCATCCGAAAATTGATTTTTTGGACTGTACCAAAAATGATTCAAAATGTCAATTGGATCATGCCTCATGTTGAATAACCACTTTTTAAACCCTCACAGTGACAAAAAATTGCCATTTTTACAGAGTTTTGCTTACTCAAAAGCTTCCATTTTGACCCGTTTCAGGCACAGAAATGACTTTAAACACACTTATTCTAGTTGACAAAGTCATAATTCACATCCAACAGTCATTTAGAGTCAAAAGATTAAATGTTGAAATTTCATCATTATAGACCATTTTGGGATCGTTCGACAGGTCCAGAGTCATCGTTTTTCATCCGAAAATTGATTTTTTGGACTGTACCAAAAATTATTCAAAATGTCAATTGGATCATGCCTCATGTTGAATAACCACTTTTTAAACCCTCACAGTGACCAAAATTGCCATTTTTACAGAGTTTTGCTTACTCAAAAGCTTCCATTTTGACCCGTTTCAGGCACAGAAATTACTTTAAACACACTTATTCTAGTTGACAAAGTCATAATTCACATCCAACAGTCATTTAGAGTCAAAAGATTAAATGTTGAAATTTCATCATTATAGACCATTTTGGGATCGTTCGACAGGTCCGGAGTCATCGTTTTTCATCCGAAAATTGATTTTTTGGACTGTACCAAAAATGATTTAAAATGTCAAATGGATCATGCCTCATGTTGAATAACCACTTTTTAAACCCTCACAGTGACCAAAATTGCCATTTTTACAGAGTTTTGCTTACTCAAAAGCTTCCATTTTGACCCGTTTCAGGCACAGAAATGACTTTAAACACACTTATTCTAGTTGACAAAGTCATAATTCACATCCAACAGTAATTTAGAGTCAAAAGATTAAATGTTGAAATTTCATCATTATAGACCATTTTGGTATCGTTCGACAGGTCCGGAGTCATCGTTTTTCATCCGAAAATTGATTTTTTGGACTGTACCAACAATGATTCAAAATGTCAATTGGATCATGCCTCATGTTGAATAACCACTTTTTAAACCCCCACAGTGACCAAAATTGCCATTTTTACAGAGTTTTGCTTACTCAAAAGCTTCCATTTTGACCCGTTTCAGGCACAGAAATGACTTTAAACACACTTATTCTAGTTGACAAAGTCATAATTCACATCCAACAGTAATTTAGAGTCAAAAGATTAAATGTTGAAATTTCATCATTATAGACCATTTTATGATCGTTCGACAGGTCCGGAGTCATCGTTTTTCATCCGAAAATTGATTTTTTGGACTGTACCAAAAATGATTCAAAATGTCAATTGGATCATGCCTCATGTTGAATAACCACTTTTTAAACCCTCACAGTGACCAAAATTGCCATTTTGACAGAGTTTTGCTTACTCAAAAGCTTCCATTTTGACCCGTTTCAGGCACAGAAATGACTTTAAACACACTTATTCTAGTTGACAACGTCATAATTCACATCCAACAGTAATTTAGAGTCAAAAGATTAAATGTTGAAATTTCATCATTATAGACCATTTTGATCGTTCGACAGGTCCGGAGTCATCGTTTTACATCCGAAAATTGATTTTTTGGACTGTACCAAAAATGATTCGAAATGTCAATTGGATCATGCCTCATGTTGAATAACCACTTTTTAAACCATCACAGTGACCAAAATTGCCATTTTTACAGAGTTTTGCTTACTCAAAAGCTTCAATTTTGACCCGTTTCAGGCACAGAAATGACTTTAAACACACTTATTTTAGTTGACAAAGTCCTAATTCACATCCAACAGTAATTTAGAGTCAAAAGATCAAATGTTGAAATTTCATCAATATAGACCATTTTATGATCGCTCGACAGGTCCGGAGTCATCGTTTTTCATCTGAAAATTGATTTTTTGGACTGTACCAAAAATGATTCAAAATGTCAATTGGATCATGCCTCATGTTGAATAACCACTTTTTAAACCCTCACAGTGACCAAAATTGCCATTTTTACAGAGTTTTGCTTACTCAAAAGCTTCCATTTTGACCCGTTTCAGGCACAGAAATGACTTTAAACACACTTATTCTAGTTGACAAAGTCATAATTCACATCCAACAGTAATTTAGAGTCAAAAGATTAAATGTTGAAATTTCATCATTATAGACCATTTTGGTATCGTTCGACAGGTCCGGATTCATCGTTTTTCATCCGAAAATTGATTTTTTGGACTGTACCAAAAATGATTCAAAATGTCAATTGGATCATGCCTCATGTTGAATAACCACTTTTTAAACCCTCACAGTGACCAAAATTGCCATTTTTACAGAGTTTTGCTTACTCAAAAGCTTCCATTTTGACCCGTTTCAGGCACAGAAATGACTTGAAACACACTTATTTTAGTTGACAAAGTCCTAATTCACATCCAACAGTAATTTAGAGTCAAAAGATTAAATGTTAAAATTTCATCATTATAGACCATTTTGGGATCGTTCGACAGGTCCGGAGTCATCGTTTTTCATCCGAAAATTGATTTTTTGGACTGTACCAAAAATGATTCAAAATGTCAATTGGATCATGCCTCATGTTGAATAAACACTTTTCAAACCCTCACAGTGACCAAAATTGCCATTTTTACAGAGTTTTGCTTACTCAAAAGCTTCAATTATGACCCGTTTCAGGCACAGAAATGACTTTAAACACACTTATTTTAGTTGACAAAGTCCTAATTCACATCCAACAGTAATTTAGAGTCAAAAGATTAAATGTTAAAATTTCATCATTATAGACCATTTTGGGATCGTTCGACAGGTCCGGAGTCATCGTTTTTCATCCGAAAATTGATTTTTTGGACTGTACCAAAAATGATTCAAAATGTCAATTGGATCATGCCTCATGTTGAATAACCACTTTTTAAACCCTCACAGTGACAAAAAATTGCCATTTTTACAGAGTTTTGCTTACTCAAAAGCTTCCATTTTGACCCGTTTCAGGCACAGAAATGACTTTAAACACACTTATTCTAGTTGACAAAGTCTTAATTCACATCCAACAGTCATTTAGAGTCAAAAGATTAAATGTTGAAATTTCATCATTATAGACCATTTTGGGATCGTTCGACAGGTCCAGAGTCATCGTTTTTCATCCGAAAATTGATTTTTTGGACTGTACCAAAAATTATTCAAAATGTCAATTGGATCATGCCTCATGTTGAATAACCACTTTTTAAACCCTCACAGTGACCAAAATTGCCATTTTTACAGAGTTTTGCTTACTCAAAAGCTTCCATTTTGACCCGTTTCAGGCACAGAAATTACTTTAAACACACTTATTCTAGTTGACAAAGTCATAATTCACATCCAACAGTCATTTAGAGTCAAAAGATTAAATGTTGAAATTTCATCATTATAGACCATTTTGGGATCGTTCGACAGGTCCGGAGTCATCGTTTTTCATCCGAAAATTGATTTTTTGGACTGTACCAAAAATGATTTAAAATGTCAAATGGATCATGCCTCATGTTGAATAACCACTTTTTAAACCCTCACAGTGACCAAAATTGCCATTTTTACAGAGTTTTGCTTACTCAAAAGCTTCCATTTTGACCCGTTTCAGGCACAGAAATGACTTTAAACACACTTATTCTAGTTGACAAAGTCATAATTCACATCCAACAGTAATTTAGAGTCAAAAGATTAAATGTTGAAATTTCATCATTATAGACCATTTTGGTATCGTTCGACAGGTCCGGAGTCATCGTTTTTCATCCGAAAATTGATTTTTTGGACTGTACCAACAATGATTCAAAATGTCAATTGGATCATGCCTCTTGTTGAATAACCACTTTTTAAACCCCCACAGTGACCAAAATTGCCATTTTTACAGAGTTTTGCTTACTCAAAAGCTTCCATTTTGACCCGTTTCAGGCACAGAAATGACTTTAAACACACTTATTCTAGTTGACAAAGTCATAATTCACATCCAACAGTAATTTAGAGTCAAAAGATTAAATGTTGAAATTTCATCATTATAGACCATTTTATGATCGTTCGACAGGTCCGGAGTCATCGTTTTTCATCCGAAAATTGATTTTTTGGACTGTACCAAAAATGATTCAAAATGTCAATTGGATCATGCCTCATGTTGAATAACCACTTTTTAAACCCTCACAGTGACCAAAATTGCCATTTTGACAGAGTTTTGCTTACTCAAAAGCTTCCATTTTGACCCGTTTCAGGCACAGAAATGACTTTAAACACACTTATTCTAGTTGACAACGTCATAATTCACATCCAACAGTAATTTAGAGTCAAAAGATTAAATGTTGAAATTTCATCATTATAGACCATTTTATGATCGTTCGACAGGTCCGGAGTCATCGTTTTTCATCCGAAAATTGATTTTTTGGACTGTACCAAAAATGATTCGAAATGTCAATTGGATCATGCCTCATGTTGAATAACCACTTTTTAAACCATCACAGTGACCAAAATTGCCATTTTTACAGAGTTTTGCTTACTCAAAAGCTTCAATTTTGACCCGTTTCAGGCACAGAAATGACTTTAAACACACTTATTTTAGTTGACAAAGTCCTAATTCACATCCAACAGTAATTTAGAGTCAAAAGATTAAATGTTAAAATTTCATCATTATAGACCATTTTGGGATCGTTCGACAGGTCCGGAGTCATCGTTTTTCATCCGAAAGTTGATTTTTTGGACTGTACCAAAAATGATTCAAAATGTCAATTGGATCATGCCTCATGTTGAATAACCACTTTTTAAACCCTCACAGTGACAAAAAATTGCCATTTTTACAGAGTTTTGCTTACTCAAAAGCTTCCATTTTGACCCGTTTCAGGCACAGAAATGACTTTAAACACACTTATTCTAGTTGACAAAGTCATAATTCACATCCAACAGTCATTTAGAGTCAAAAGATTAAATGTTGAAATTTCATCATTATAGACCATTTTGGGATCGTTCGACAGGTCCGGAGTCATCGTTTTTCATCCGAAAATTGATTTTTTGGACTGTACCAAAAATGATTCAAAATGTCAATTGGATCATGCCTCATGTTGAATAACCACTTTTTAAACCCTCACAGTGACCAAAATTGCCATTTTTACAGAGTTTTGCTTACTCAAAAGCTTCCATTTTGACCCGTTTCAGGCACAGAAATGACTTTAAACACACTTATTCTAGTTGACAAAGTCATAATTCACATCCAACAGTAATTTAGAGTCAAAAGAATAAATGTTGAAATTTCATCATTATAGACCATTTTGGTATCGTTCGACAGGTCCGGAGTCATCGTTTTTCATCCGAAAATTGATTTTTTGGACTGTACCAACAATGATTCAAAATGTCAATTGGATCATGCCTCATGTTGAATAACCACTTTTTAAACCCTCACAGTGACCAAAATTGCAATTTTTACAGAGTTTTGCTTACTCAAAAGCTTCCATTTTGACCCGTTTCAGGCACAGAAATGACTTTAAACACACTTATTCTAGTTGACAAAGTCATAATTCACATCCAACAGTAATTTAGAGTCAAAAGATTAAATGTTGAAATTTCATCATTATAGACCATTTTGGTATCGTTCGACAAGTCCGGAGTCATCGTTTTTCATCCGAAAATTGATTTTTTGGACTGTACCAAAAATGATTCAAAATGTCAATTGGATCATGCCTCATGTTGAATAACCGCTTTTTAAACCCTCACAGTGACCAAAATTGCCATTTTTACAGAGTTTTGCTTACTCAAAAGCTTCAATTTTGACTCGTTTCAGGCACAGAAATGACTTTAAACACACTTATTTTAGTTGACAAAGTCCTAATTCACATCCAACAGTAATTTAGAGTCAAAAGATTAAATGTTAAAATTTCATCATTATAGACCATTTTGGGATCGTTCGACAGGTCCGGAGTCATCGTTTTTCATCCGAAAATTGATTTTTTGGACTGTACCAAAAATGATTCAAAATGTCAATTGGATCATGCCTCATGTTGAATAAACACTTTTCAAACCCTCACAGTGACCAAAATTGCCATTTTTACAGAGTTTTGCTTACTCAAAAGCTTCAATTTTGACCCGTTTCAGGCACAGAAATGACTTTAAACACACTTATTTTAGTTGACAGAGTCCTAATTCACATCCAACAGTAATTTAGAGTCAAAAGATTAAATGTTAAAATGTCATCATTATAGACCATTTTGGGATCGTTCGACAGGTCCGGAGTCATCGTTTTTCATCCGAAAATTGATTTTTTGGACTGTACCAAAAATGATTCAAAATGTCAATTGGATCATGCCTCATGTTGAATAACCACTTTTTAAACCCTCACAGTGACAAAAAATTGCCATTTTTACAGAGTTTTGCTTACTCAAAAGCTTCCATTTTGACCCGTTTCAGGCACAGAAATGACTTTAAACACACTTATTCTAGTTGACAAAGTCATAATTCACATCCAACAGTCATTTAGAGTCAAAAGATTAAATGTTGAAATTTCATCATTATAGACCATTTTGGGATCGTTCGACAGGTCCGGAGTCATCGTTTTTCATCCGAAAATTGATTTTTTGGACTGTACCAACAATGATTCAAAATGTCAATTGGATCATGCCTCATGTTGAATAACCACTTTTTAAACCCCCACAGTGACCAAAATTGCCATTTTTACAGAGTTTTGCTTACTCAAAAGCTTCCATTTTGACCCGTTTCAGGCACAGAAATGACTTTAAACACACTTATTCTAGTTGACAAAGTCATAATTCACATCCAACAGTAATTTAGAGTCAAAAGATTAAATGTTGAAATTTCATCATTATAGACCATTTTATGATCGTTCGACAGGTCCGGAGTCATCGTTTTTCATCCGAAAATTGATTTTTTGTACTGTACCAAAAATGATTCAAAATGTCAATTGGATCATGCCTCATGTTGAATAACCACTTTTTAAACCCTCACAGTGACCAAAATTGCCATTTTTACAGAGTTTTGCTTACTCAAAAGCTTCCATTTTGACACGTTTCAGGCACAGAAATGACTTTAAACACACTTATTCTAGTTGACAAAGTCATAATTCACATCCAACAGTAATTTAGAGTCAAAAGATTAAATGTTGAAATTTCATCATTATAGACCATTTTGGTATCGTTCGACAGGTCCGGAGTCATCGTTTTTCATCCGAAAATTGATTTTTTGGACTGTACCAAAAATGATTCAAAATGTCAATTGGATCATGCCTCATGTTGAATAACCACTTTTTAAACCCTCACAGTGACCAAAGTTGCCATTTTTACAGAGTTTTGCTTACTCAAAAGCTTCAATTTTGACCCGTTTCAGGCACAGAAATGACTTTAAACACACTTATTTTAGTTGACAAAGTCCTAATTCACATCCAACAGTAATTTAGAGTCAAAAGATTAAATGTTAAAATTTAATCATTATAGACCATTTTGGGATCGTTCGACAGGTCCGGAGTCATCGTTTTTCATCCGAAAATTGATTTTTTGGACTGTACCAAAAATGATTCAAAATGTCAATTGGATCATGCCTCATGTTGAATAAACACTTTTTAAACCCTCACAGTGACAAAAAATTGCCATTTTTACAGAGTTTTGCTTACTCAAAAGCTTCCATTTTGACCCGTTTCAGGCACAGAAATGACTTTAAACACACTTATTCTAGTTGACAAAGTCATAATTCACATCCAACAGTCATTTAGAGTCAAAAGATTAAATGTTGAAATTTCATCATTATAGACCATTTTGGGATCGTTCGACAGGTCCGGAGTCATCGTTTTTCATCCGAAAATAGATTTTTTGGACTGTACCAAAAATGATTCAAAATGTCAATTGGATCATGCCTCATGTTGAATAACCACTTTTTAAACCCTCACAGTGACAAAAAATTGCCATTTTTACAGAGTTTTGCTTACTCAAAAGCTTCCATTTTGACCCGTTTCAGGCACAGAAATGACTTTAAACACACTTATTCTAGTTGACAAAGTCATAATTCACATCCAACAGTCATTTAGAGTCAAAAGATTAAATGTTGAAATTTCATCATTATAGACCATTTTGGGATCGTTCGACAGGTCCGGAGTCATCGTTTTTCATCCGAAAATTGATTTTTTGGACTGTACCAAAAATGATTCAAAATGTCAATTGGATCATGCCTCATGTTGAATAACCACTTTTTAAACCCTCACAGTGACCAAAAATTGCCATTTTTACAGAGTTTTGCTTACTCAAAAGCTTCCATTTTGACCAGTTTCAGGCACAGAAATGACTTTAAACACACTTATTCTAGTTGACAAAGTCATAATTCACATCCAACAGTCATTTAGAGTCAAAAGATTAAATGTTGAAATTTCATCATTATAGACCATTTTGGGATCGTTCGACAGGTCCGGAGTCATCGTTTTTCATCCGAAAATTGATTTTTTGGACTGTACCAAAAATGATTCAAAATGTCAATTGGATCATGCCTCATGTTGAATAACCACTTTTTAAACCCTCACAGTGACCAAAATTGCTATTTTTACAGAGTTTTGCTTACTCAAAAGCTTCCATTTTGACCCGTTTCAGGCACAGAAATGACTTTAAACACACTTATTCTAGTTGACAAAGTCATAATTCACATCCAACAGTCATTTAGAGTCAAAAGATTAAATGTTGAAATTTCATCATTATAGACCATTTTGGGATCGTTCGACAGGTCCGGAGTCATCGTTTTTCATCCGAAAATTGATTTTTTGGACTGTACCAAAAATTATTCAAAATGTCAATTGGATCATGCCTCATGTTGAATAACCACTTTTTAAACCCTCACAGTGACCAAAATTGCCATTTTTACAGAGTTTTGCTTACTCAAAAGCTTCCATTTTGACCCGTTTCAGGCACAGAAATGACTTTAAACACACTTATTCTAGTTGACAAAGTCATAATTCACATCCAACAGTAATTTAGAGTCAAAAGATTAAATGTTGAAATTTCATCATTATAGACCATTTTGGTATCGTTCGACAGGTCCGGAGTCATCGTTTTTCATCCGAAAATTGATTTTTTGGACTGTACCAACAATGATTCAAAATGTCAATTGGATCATGCCTCATGTTGAATAACCACTTTTTAAACCCCCACAGTGACCAAAATTGCCATTTTTACAGAGTTTTGCTTACTCAAAAGCTTCCATTTTGACCCGTTTCAGGCACAGAAATGACTTTAAACACACTTATTCTAGTTGACAAAGTCATAATTCACATCCAACAGTAATTTAGAGTCAAAAGATTAAATGTTAAAATTTCATCATTATAGACCATTTTGGGATCGTTCGACACCGGAGTCATCGTTTTTCATCCGAAAATTGATTTTTTGGACTGTACCAAAAATGATTCAAAATGTAAATTCGATCATGCCTCATGTTGAATAAACACTTTTTAAACCCTCACAGTGACCAAAATTGCCATTTTTACAGAGTTTTGCTTACTCAAAAGCTTCAATTTTGACCCGTTTCAGGCACAGAAATGACATTAAACACACTTATTTTAGTTGACAAAGTCCTAATTCACATCCAACAGTAATTTAGAGTCAAAAGATTAAATGTTAAAATTTCATCATTATAGACCATTTTGGGATCGTTCGACAGGTCCGGAGTCATCGTTTTTCATCCGAAAATTGATTTTTTGGACTGTACCAAAAATGATTCAAAATGTCAATTGGATCATGCCTCATGTTGAATAACCACTTTTTAAACCCTCACAGTGACCAAAATTGCCATTTGTACAGAGTTTTGCTTACTCAAAAGCTTCCATTTTGACCCGTTTCAGGCACAGAAATGACTTTAAACACACTTATTCTAGTTGACAAAGTCATAATTCACATCCAACAGTAATTTAGAGTCAAAAGATTAAATGTTGAAATTTCATCATTATAGACCATTTTGGTATCGTTCGACAGGTCCGGAGTCATCGTTTTTCATCCGAAAATTGATTTTTTGGACTGTACCAACAATGATTCAAAATGTCAATTGGATCATGCCTCATGTTGAATAACCACTTTTTAAACCCCCACAGTGACCAAAATTGCCATATTCACAGAGTTTTGCTTACTCAAAAGCTTCCATTTTGACCCATTTCAGGCACAGAAATGACTTTAAACACACTTATTCTAGTTGACAAAGTCATAATTCACATCCAACAGTAATTTAGAGTCAAAAGATTAAATGTTGAAATTTCATCATTATAGACCATTTTATGATCGCTCGACAGGTCCGGAGTCATCGTTTTTCATCCGAAAATTGATTTTTTGGACTGTACCAAAAATGATTCAAAATGTCAATTGGATCATGCCTCATGTTGAATAACCACTTTTTAAACCCTCACAGTGACCAAAATTGCCATTTTTACAGAGTTTTGCTTACTCAAAAGCTTCCATTTTTACCCGTTTCAGGCACAGAAATGACTTTAAACACACTTATTCTAGTTGACAAAGTCATAATTCACATCCAACAGTAATTTAGAGTCAAAAGATTAAATGTTGAAATTTCATCATTATAGACCATTTTGGTATCATTCGACAGGTCCGGAGTCATCGTTTTTCATCCGAAAATTGATTTTTTGGACTGTACCAAAAATGATTCAAAATGTCAATTGGATCATGCCTCATGTTGAATAACCACTTTTTAAACCCTCACAGTGACCAAAATTGCCATTTTTACAGAGTTTTGCTTACTCAAAAGCTTCAATTTTGACCCGTTTCAGGCACAGAAATGACTTTAAACACACTTATTTTAGTTGACAAAGTCCTAATTCACATCCAACAGTAATTTAGAGTCAAAAGATTAAATGTTAAAATTTCATCATTATAGACCATTTTGGGATCGTTCGACAGGTCCGGAGTCATCGTTTTTCATCCGAAAATTGATTTTTTGGACTGTACCAAAAATTATTCAAAATGTCAATTGGATCATGCCTCATGTTGAATAAACACTTTTCAAACCGTCACAGTGACCAAAATTGCCATTTTTACAGAGTTTTGCTTACTCAAAAGCTTCAATTTTGACCCGTTTCAGGCACAGAAATGACTTTAAACACACTTATTTTAGTTGACAAAGTCCTAATTCACATCCAACAGTAATTTAGAGTCAAAAGATTAAATGTTAAAATTTCATCATTATAGACCATTTTGGGATCGTTCGACAGGTCCGGAGTCATCGTTTTTCATCCGAAAATTGATTTTTTGGACTGTACCAAAAATGATTCAAAATGTCAATTGGATCATGCCTCATGTTGAATAACCACTTTTTAAACCCTCACAGTGACAAAAAATTGCCATTTTTACAGAGTTTTGCTTACTCAAAAGCTTCCATTTTGACCCGTTTCAGGCACAGAAATGACTTTAAACACACTTATTCTAGTTGACAAAGTCATAATTCACATCCAACAGTCATTTAGAGTCAAAAGATTAAATGTTGAAATTTCATCATTATAGACCATTTTGGGATCGTTCGACAGGTCCGGAGTCATCGTTTTTCATCCGAAAATTGATTTTTTGGACTGTACCAAAAATGATTCAAAATGTCAATTGGATCATGCCTCATGTTGAATAACCACTTTTTAAACCCTCACAGTGACCAAAATTGCCATTTTTACAGAGTTTTGCTTACTCAAAAGCTTCCATTTTGACCCGTTTCAGGCACAGAAATGACTTTAAACACACTTATTCTAGTTGACAAAGTCATAATTCACATCCAACAGTCATTTAGAGTCAAAAGATTAAATGTTGAAATTTCATCATTATAGACCATTTTATGATCGTTCGACAGGTCCGGAGTCATCGTTTTTCATCCGAAAATTGATTTTTTGGACTGTACCAAAAATGATTCGAAATGTCAATTGGATCATGCCTCATGTTGAATAACCACTTTTTAAACCCTCACAGTGACCAAAATTGCCATTTTTACAGAGTTTTGCTTACTCAAAAGCTTCAATTTTGACCCGTTTCAGGCACAGAAATGACTTTAAACACACTTATTTTAGTTGACAAAGTCCTAATTCACATCCAACAGTAATTTAGAGTCAAAAGATTAAATGTTAAAATTTCATCATTATAGACCATTTTGGGATCGTTCGACAGGTCCGGAGTCATCGTTTTTCATCCGAAAATTGATTTTTTGGACTGTACCAAAAATGATTCAAAATGTCAATTGGATCATGCCTCATGTTGAATAACCACTTTTTAAACCCTCACAGTGACCAAAATTGCCATTTTTACAGAGTTTTGCTTACTCAAAAGCTTCCATTTTGACCCGTTTCAGGCACAGAAATGACTTTAAACACACTTATTCTAGTTGACAAAGTCATAATTCACATCCAACAGTCATTTAGAGTCAAAAGATTAAATGTTGAAATTTCATCATTATAGACCATTTTATGATCGTTCGACAGGTCCGGAGTCATCGTTTTTCATCCGAAAATTGATTTTTTGGACTGTACCAAAAATGATTCGAAATGTCAATTGGATCATGCCTCATGTTGAATAACCACTTTTTAAACCCTCACAGTGACCAAAATTGCCATTTTTACAGAGTTTTGCTTACTCAAAAGCTTCAATTTTGACCCGTTTCAGGCACAGAAATGACTTTAAACACACTTATTTTAGTTGACAAAGTCCTAATTCACATCCAACAGTAATTTAGAGTCAAAAGATTAAATGTTAAAATTTCATCATTATAGACCATTTTGGGATCGTTTGACAGGTCCGGAGTCATCGTTTTTCATCCGAAAATTGATTTTTTGGACTGTACCAAAAATGATTCAAAATGTCAATTGGATCATGCCTCATGTTGAATAACCACTTTTTAAACCCTCACAGTGACCAAAATTGCCATTTTTACAGAGTTTTGCTTACTCAAAAGCTTCCATTTTGACCCGTTTCAGGCACAGAAATGACTTTAAACACACTTATTCTAGTTGACAAAGTCATAATTCACATCCAACAGTAATTTAGAGTCAAAAGATTAAATGTTGAAATTTCATCATTATAGACCATTTTGGTATCGTTCGACAGGTCCGGAGTCATCGTTTTTCATCCGAAAATTGATTTTTTGGACTGTACCAACAATGATTCAAAATGTCAATTGGATCATGCCTCATGTTGAATAACCACTTTTTAAACCCCCACAGTGACCAAAATTGCCATTTTTACAGAGTTTTGCTTACTCAAAAGCTTCCATTTTGACCCGTTTCAGGCACAGAAATGACTTTAAACACACTTATTCTAGTTGACAAAGTCATAATTCACATCCAACAGTAATTTAGAGTCAAAAGATTAAATGTTGAAATTTCATCATTATAGACCATTTTATGATCGTTCGACAGGTCCGGAGTCATCGTTTTTCATCCGAAAATTGATTTTTTGGACTGTACCAAAAATGATTCAAAATGTCAATTGGATCATGCCTCATGTTGAATAACCACTTTTTAAACCCTCACAGTGACCAAAATTGCCATTTTGACAGAGTTTTGCTTACTCAAAAGCTTCCATTTTGACCCGTTTCAGGCACAGAAATGACTTTAAACACACTTATTCTAGTTGACAACGTCATAATTCACATCCAACAGTAATTTAGAGTCAAAAGATTAAATGTTGAAATTTCATCATTATAGACCATTTTATGATCGTTCGACAGGTCCGGAGTCATCGTTTTTCATCCGAAAATTGATTTTTTGGACTGTACCAAAAATGATTCGAAATGTCAATTGGATCATGCCTCATGTTGAATAACCACTTTTTAAACCATCACAGTGACCAAAATTGCCATTTTTACAGAGTTTTGCTTACTCAAAAGCTTCAATTTTGACCCGTTTCAGGCACAGAAATGACTTTAAACACACTTATTCTAGTTGACAAAGTCATAATTCACATCCAACAGTCATTTAGAGTCAAAAGATTAAATGTTGAAATTTCATCATTATAGACCATTTTGGGATCGTTCGACAGGTCCGGAGTCATCGTTTTTCATCCGAAAATTGATTTTTTGGACTGTACCAAAAATGATTCAAAATGTCAATTGGATCATGCCTCATGTTGAATAACCACTTTTTAAACCCTCACAGTGACCAAAATTGCCATTTTTACAGAGTTTTGCTTACTCAAAAGCTTCCATTTTGACCTGTTTCAGGCACAGAAATGACTTTAAACACACTTATTCTAGTTGACAAAGTCATAATTCACATCCAACAGTAATTTAGAGTCAAAAGAATAAATGTTGAAATTTCATCATTATAGACCATTTTGGTATCGTTCGACAGGTCCGGAGTCATCGTTTTTCATCCGAAAATTGATTTTTTGGACTGTACCAACAATGTTTCAAAATGTCAATTGGATCATGCCTCATGTTGAATAACCACTTTTTAAACCCCCACAGTGACCAAAATTGCCATATTTACAGAGTTTTGCTTACTCAAAAGCTTCCATTTTGACCCGTTTCAGGCACAGAAATGACTTTAAACACACTTATTCTAGTTGACAAAGTCATAATTCACATCCAACAGTAATTTAGAGTCAAAAGATTAAATGTTGAAATTTCATCATTATAGACCATTTTATGATCGCTCGACAGGTCCGGAGTCATCGTTTTTCATCCGAAAATTGATTTTTTGGACTGTACCAAAAATTATTCAAAATGTCAATTGGATCATGCCTCATGTTGAATAACCACTTTTTAAACCCTCACAGTGACAAAAAATTGCCATTTTTACTGAGTTTTGCTTACTCAAAAGCTTCCATTTTGACCCGTTTCAGGCACAGAAATGACTTTAAACACACTTATTCTAGTTGACAAAGTCATAATTCACATCCAACAGTCATTTAGAGTCAAAAGATTAAATGTTGAAATTTCATCATTATAGACCATTTTGGGATCGTTTGACAGGTCCGGAGTCATCGTTTTTCATCCGAAAATTGATTTTTTGGACTGTACCAAAAATGATTCAAAATGTCAATTGGATCATGCCTCATGTTGAATAACCACTTTTTAAACCCTCACAGTGACAAAAAATTGCCATTTTTACTGAGTTTTGCTTACTCAAAAGCTTCCATTTTGACCCGTTTCAGGCACAGAAATGACTTTAAACACACTTATTCTAGTTGACAAAGTCATAATTCACATCCAACAGTCATTTAGAGTCAAAAGATTAAATGTTAAAATTTCATCATTATAGACCATTTTGGGATCGTTCGACAGGTCCGGAGTCATCGTTTTTCATCCGAAAATAGATTTTTTGGACTGTACCAACAATGATTCAAAATGTCAATTGGATCATGCCTCATGTTGAATAACCACTTTTTAAACCCCCACAGTGACCAAAATTGCCATTTTTACAGAGTTTTGCTTACTCAAAAGCTTCCATTTTGACCCGTTTCAGGCACAGAAATGACTTTAAACACACTTATTCTAGTTGACAAAGTCATAATTCACATCCAACAGTAATGTAGAGTCAAAAGATTAAATGTTGAAATTTCATCATTATAGACCATTTTGGTATCGTTCGACAGGTCCGGAGTCATCGTTTTTCATCCGAAAATTGATTTTTTGGACTGTACCAACAATGATTCAAAATGTCAATTGGATCATGCCTCATGTTGAATAACCACTTTTTAAACCCCCACAGTGACCAAAATTGCCATTTTTACAGAGTTTTGCTTACTCAAAAGCTTCCATTTTGACCCGTTTCAGGCACAGAAATGACTTTAAACACACTTATTCTAGTTGACAAAGTCATAATTCACATCCAACAGTAATTTAGAGTCAAAAGATTAAATGTTGAAATTTCATCATTATAGACCATTTTATGATCGTTCGACAGGTCCGGAGTCATCGTTTTTCATCCGAAAATTGATTTTTTGGACTGTACCAAAAATGATTCAAAATGTCAATTGGATCATGCCTCATGTTGAATAACCACTTTTTAAACCCTCACAGTGACCAAAATTGCCATTTTGACAGAGTTTTGCTTACTCAAAAGCTTCCATTTTGACCCGTTTCAGGCACAGAAATGACTTTAAACACACTTATTCTAGTTGACAACGTCATAATTCACATCCAACAGTAATTTAGAGTCAAAAGATTAAATGTTGAAATTTCATCATTATAGACCATTTTATGATCGTTCGACAGGTCCGGAGTCATCGTTTTTCATCCGAAAATTGATTTTTTGGACTGTACCAAAAATGATTCGAAATGTCAATTGGATCATGCCTCATGTTGAATAACCACTTTTTAAACCATCACAGTGACCAAAATTGCCATTTTTACAGAGTTTTGCTTACTCAAAAGCTTCAATTTTGACCCGTTTCAGGCACAGAAATGACTTTAAACACACTTATTTTAGTTGACAAAGTCCTAATTCACATCCAACAGTAATTTAGAGTCAAAAGATTAAATGTTAAAATTTCATCATTATAGACCATTTTGGGATCGTTCGACAGGTCCGGAGTCATCGTTTTTCATCCGAAAGTTGATTTTTTGGACTGTACCAAAAATGATTCAAAATGTCAATTGGATCATGCCTCATGTTGAATAACCACTTTTTAAACCCTCACAGTGACAAAAAATTGCCATTTTTACAGAGTTTTGCTTACTCAAAAGCTTCCATTTTGACCCGTTTCAGGCACAGAAATGACTTTAAACACACTTATTCTAGTTGACAAAGTCATAATTCACATCCAACAGTCATTTAGAGTCAAAAGATTAAATGTTGAAATTTCATCATTATAGACCATTTTGGGATCGTTCGACAGGTCCGGAGTCATCGTTTTTCATCCGAAAATTGATTTTTTGGACTGTACCAAAAATGATTCAAAATGTCAATTGGATCATGCCTCATGTTGAATAACCACTTTTTAAACCCTCACAGTGACCAAAATTGCCATTTTTACAGAGTTTTGCTTACTCTAAAGCTTCCATTTTTACCCGTTTCAGGCACAGAAATACTTTAAACACACTTATTCTAGTTGACAAAGTCATAATTCACATCCAACAGTAATTTAGAGTCAAAAGAATAAATGTTGGAATTTCATCATTATAGACCATTTTGGTATCGTTCGACAGGTCCGGAGTCATCGTTTTTCATCCGAAAATTGATTTTTTGGACTGTACCAACAATGTTTCAAAATGTCAATTGGATCATGCCTCATGTTGAATAACCACTTTTTAAACCCCCACAGTGACCAAAATTGCCATATTTACAGAGTTTTGCTTACTCAAAAGCTTCCATTTTGACCCGTTTCAGGCACAGAAATGACTTTAAACACACTTATTCTAGTTGACAAAGTCATAATTCACATCCAACAGTAATTTAGAGTCAAAAGATTAAATGTTGAAATTTCATCATTATAGACCATTTTATGATCGCTCGACAGGTCCGGAGTCATCGTTTTTCATCCGAAAATTGATTTTTTGGACTGTACCAAAAATTATTCAAAATGTCAATTGGATCATGCCTCATGTTGAATAACCACTTTTTAAACCCTCACAGTGACCAAAATTGCAATTTTTACAGAGTTTTGCTTACTCAAAAGCTTCCATTTTGACCCGTTTCAAGCACAGAAATGACTTTAAACACACTTATTCTAGTTGACAAAGTCATAATTCACATCCAACAGTAATTTAGAGTCAAAAGATTAAATGTTGAAATTTCATCATTATAGACCATTTTGGTATCGTTCGACAGGTCCGGAGTCATCGTTTTTCATCCGAAAATTGATTTTTTGGACTGTACCAAAAATGATTCAAAATGTCAATTGGATCATGCCTCATGTTGAATAACCGCTTTTTAAACCCTCACAGTGACCAAAATTGCCATTTTTACAGAGTTTTGCTTACTCAAAAGCTTCAATTTTGACCCGTTTCAGGCACAGAAATGACTTTAAACACACTTATTTTAGTTGACAAAGTCCTAATTCACATCCAACAGTAATTTAGAGTCAAAAGATTAAATGTTAAAATTTCATCATTATAGACCATTTTGGGATCGTTCGACAGGTCCGGAGTCATCGTTTTTCATCCGAAAATTGATTTTTTGGACTGTACCAAAAATGATTCAAAATGTCAATTGGATCATGCCTCATGTTGAATAAACACTTTTCAAACCCTCACAGTGACCAAAATTGCCATTTTTACAGAGTTTTGCTTACTCAAAAGCTTCAATTTTGACCCGTTTCAGGCACAGAAATGACTTTAAACACACTTATTTTAGTTGACAAAGTCCTAATTCACATCCAACAGTAATTTAGAGTCAAAAGATTAAATGTTAAAATGTCATCATTATAGACCATTTTGGGATCGTTCGACAGGTCCGGAGTCATCGTTTTTCATCCGAAAATTGATTTTTTGGACTGTACCAAAAATGATTCAAAATGTCAATTGGATCATGCCTCATGTTGAATAACCACTTTTTAAACCCTCACAGTGACAAAAAATTGCCATTTTTACAGAGTTTTGCTTACTCAAAAGCTTCCATTTTGACCCGTTTCAGGCACAGAAATGACTTTAAACACACGTATTCTAGTTGACAAAGTCATAATTCACATCCAACAGTCATTTAGAGTCAAAAGATTAAATGTTGAAATTTCATCATTATAGACCATTTTGGTATCGTTCGACAGGTCCGGAGTCATCGTTTTTCATCCGAAAATTGATTTTTTGGACTGTACCAACAATGATTCAAAATGTCAATTGGATCATGCCTCATGTTGAATAACCACTTTTTAAACCCCCACAGTGACCAAAATTGCCATTTTTACAGAGTTTTGCTTACTCAAAAGCTTCCATTTTGACCCGTTTCAGGCACAGAAATGACTTTAAACACACTTATTCTAGTTGACAAAGTCATAATTAACATCCAACAGTAATTTAGAGTCAAAAGATTAAATGTTGAAATTTCATCATTATAGACCATTTTATGATCGTTCGACAGGTCCGGAGTCATCGTTTTTCATCCGAAAATTGATTTTTTGTACTGTACCAAAAATGATTCAAAATGTCAATTGGATCATGCCTCATGTTGAATAACCACTTTTTAAACCCTCACAGTGACCAAAATTGCCATTTTTACAGAGTTTTGCTTACTCAAAAGCTTCCATTTTGACACGTTTCAGGCACAGAAATGACTTTAAACACACTTATTCTAGTTGACAAAGTCATAATTCACATCCAACTGTAATTTAGAGTCAAAAGATTAAATGTTGAAATTTCATCATTATAGACCATTTTGGTATCGTTCGACAGGTCCGGAGTCATCGTTTTTCATCCGAAAATTGATTTTTTGGACTGTACCAAAAATGATTCAAAATGTCAATTGGATCATGCCTCATGTTGAATAACCACTTTTTAAACCCTCACAGTGACCAAAATTGCCATTTTTACAGAGTTTTGCTTACTCAAAAGCTTCAATTTTGACCCGTTTCAGGCACAGAAATGACTTTAAACACACTTATTTTAGTTGACAAAGTCCTAATTCACATCCAACAGTAATTTAGAGTCAAAAGATTAAATGTTAAAATTTAATCATTATAGACCATTTTGGGATCGTTCGACAGGTCCGGAGTCATCGTTTTTCATCCGAAAATTGATTTTTTGGACTGTACCAAAAATGATTCAAAATGTCAATTGGATCATGCCTCATGTTGAATAAACACTTTTTAAACCCTCACAGTGACAAAAAATTGCCATTTTTACAGAGTTTTGCTTACTCAAAAGCTTCCATTTTGACCCGTTTCAGGCACAGAAATGACTTTAAACACACTTATTCTAGTTGACAAAGTCATAATTCACATCCAACAGTCATTTAGAGTCAAAAGATTAAATGTTGAAATTTCATCATTATAGACCATTTTGGGATCGTTCGACAGGTCCGGAGTCATCGTTTTTCATCCGAAAATAGATTTTTTGGACTGTACCTAAAATGATTCAAAATGTCAATTGGATCATGCCTCATGTTGAATAACCACTTTTTAAACCCTCACAGTGACAAAAAATTGCCATTTTTACAGAGTTTTGCTTACTCAAAAGCTTCCATTTTGACCCGTTTCAGGCACAGAAATGACTTTAAACACACTTATTCTAGTTGACAAAGTCATAATTCACATCCAACAGTCATTTAGAGTCAAAAGATTAAATGTTGAAATTTCATCATTAAAGACCATTTTGGGATCGTTCGACAGGTCCGGAGTCATCGTTTTTCATCCGAAAATTGATTTTTTGGACTGTACCAAAAATGATTCAAAATGTCAATTGGATCATGCCTCATGTTGAATAACCACTTTTTAAACCCTCACAGTGACCAAAAATTGCCATTTTTACAGAGTTTTGCTTACTCAAAAGCTTCCATTTTGACCCGTTTCAGGCACAGAAATGACTTTAAACACACTTATTCTAGTTGACAAAGTCATAATTCACATCCAACAGTCATTTAGAGTCAAAAGATTAAATGTTGAAATTTCATCATTATAGACCATTTTGGGATCGTTCGACAGGTCCGGAGTCATCGTTTTTCATCCGAAAATTGATTTTTTGGACTGTACCAAAAATGATTCAAAATGTCAATTGGATCATGCCTCATGTTGAATAACCACTTTTTAAACCCTCACAGTGACCAAAATTGCCATTTTTACAGAGTTTTGCTTACTCAAAAGCTTCCATTTTGACCCGTTTCAGGCACAGAAATGACTTTAAACACACTTATTCTAGTTGACAAAGTCATAATTCACATCCAACAGTAATTTAGAGTCAAAAGAATAAATGTTGAAATTTCATCATTATAGACCATTTTGGTATCGTTCGACAGGTCCGGAGTCATCGTTTTTCATCCGAAAATTGATTTTTTGGACTGTACCAACAATGTTTCAAAATGTCAATTGGATCATGCCTCATGTTGAATAACCACTTTTTAAACCCCCACAGTGACCAAAATTGCCATATTTACAGAGTTTTGCTTACTCAAAAGCTTCCATTTTGACCCGTTTCAGGCACAGAAATGACTTTAAACACACTTATTCTAGTTGACAAAGTCATAATTCACATCCAACAGTAATTTAGAGTCAAAAGATTAAATGTTGAAATTTCATCATTATAGACCATTTTATGATCGCTCGACAGGTCCGGAGTCATCGTTTTTCATCCGAAAATTGATTTTTTGGACTGTACCAAAAATTATTCAAAATGTCAATTGGATCATGCCTCATGTTGAATAACCACTTTTTAAACCCTCACAGTGACAAAAAATTGCCATTTTTACTGAGTTTTGCTTACTCAAAAGCTTCCATTTTGACCCGTTTCAGGCACAGAAATGACTTTAAACACACTTATTCTAGTTGACAAAGTCATAATTCACATCCAACAGTCATTTAGAGTCAAAAGATTAAATGTTGAAATTTCATCATTATAGACCATTTTGGGATCGTTTGACAGGTCCGGAGTCATCGTTTTTCATCCGAAAATTGATTTTTTGGACTGTACCAAAAATGATTCAAAATGTCAATTGGATCATGCCTCATGTTGAATAACCACTTTTTAAACCCTCACAGTGACAAAAAATTGCCATTTTTACTGAGTTTTGCTTACTCAAAAGCTTCCATTTTGACCCGTTTCAGGCACAGAAATGACTTTAAACACACTTATTCTAGTTGACAAAGTCATAATTCACATCCAACAGTCATTTAGAGTCAAAAGATTAAATGTTGAAATTTCATCATTATAGACCATTTTGGGATCGTTCGACAGGTCCAGAGTCATCGTTTTTCATCCGAAAATTGATTTTTTGGACTGTACCAAAAATGATTCAAAATGTCAATTGGATCATGCCTCATGTTGAATAACCACTTTTTAAACCCTCACAGTGACCAAAATTGCCATTTTTACAGAGTTTTGCTTACTCAAAAGCTTCCATTTTGACCCGTTTCAGGCACAGAAATGACTTTAAACACACTTATTCTAGTTGACAAAGTCATAATTCACATCCAACAGTAATGTAGAGTCAAAAGATTAAATGTTGAAATTTCATCATTATAGACCATTTTGGTATCGTTCGACAGGTCCGGAGTCATCGTTTTTCATCCGAAAATTGATTTTTTGGACTGTACCAACAATGATTCAAAATGTCAATTGGATCATGCCTCATGTTGAATAACCACTTTTTAAACCCCCACAGTGACCAAAATTGCCATTTTTACAGAGTTTTGCTTACTCAAAAGCTTCCATTTTGACCCGTTTCAGGCACAGAAATGACTTTAAACACACTTATTCTAGTTGACAAAGTCATAATTCACATCCAACAGTAATTTAGAGTCAAAAGATTAAATGTTGAAATTTCATCATTATAGACCATTTTATGATCGTTCGACAGGTCCGGAGTCATCGTTTTTCATCCGAAAATTGATTTTTTGGACTGTACCAAAAATGATTCAAAATGTCAATTGGATCATGCCTCATGTTGAATAACCACTTTTTAAACCCTCACAGTGACCAAAATTGCCATTTTGACAGAGTTTTGCTTACTCAAAAGCTTCCATTTTGACCCGTTTCAGGCACAGAAATGACTTTAAACACACTTATTCTAGTTGACAACGTCATAATTCACATCCAACAGTAATTTAGAGTCAAAAGATTAAATGTTGAAATTTCATCATTATAGACCATTTTATGATCGTTCGACAGGTCCGGAGTCATCGTTTTTCATCCGAAAATTGATTTTTTGGACTGTACCAAAAATGATTCGAAATGTCAATTGGATCATGCCTCATGTTGAATAACCACTTTTTAAACCATCACAGTGACCAAAATTGCCATTTTTACAGAGTTTTGCTTACTCAAAAGCTTCAATTTTGACCCGTTTCAGGCACAGAAATGACTTTAAACACACTTATTTTAGTTGACAAAGTCCTAATTCACATCCAACAGTAATTTAGAGTCAAAAGATTAAATGTTAAAATTTCATCATTATAGACCATTTTGGGATCGTTCGACAGGTCCGGAGTCATCGTTTTTCATCCGAAAGTTGATTTTTTGGACTGTACCAAAAATGATTCAAAATGTCAATTGGATCATGCCTCATGTTGAATAACCACTTTTTAAACCCTCACAGTGACAAAAAATTGCCATTTTTACAGAGTTTTGCTTACTCAAAAGCTTCCATTTTGACCCGTTTCAGGCACAGAAATGACTTTAAACACACTTATTCTAGTTGACAAAGTCATAATTCACATCCAACAGTCATTTAGAGTCAAAAGATTAAATGTTGAAATTTCATCATTATAGACCATTTTGGGATCGTTCGACAGGTCCGGAGTCATCGTTTTTCATCCGAAAATTGATTTTTTGGACTGTACCAAAAATGATTCAAAATGTCAATTGGATCATGCCTCATGTTGAATAACCACTTTTTAAACCCTCACAGTGACCAAAATTGCCATTTTTACAGAGTTTTGCTTACTCAAAAGCTTCCATTTTTACCCGTTTCAGGCACAGAAATACTTTAAACACACTTATTCTAGTTGACAAAGTCATAATTCACATCCAACAGTAATTTAGAGTCAAAAGAATAAATGTTGGAATTTCATCATTATAGACCATTTTGGTATCGTTCGACAGGTCCGGAGTCATCGTTTTTCATCCGAAAATTGATTTTTTGGACTGTACCAACAATGTTTCAAAATGTCAATTGGATCATGCCTCATGTTGAATAACCACTTTTTAAACCCCCACAGTGACCAAAATTGCCATATTTACAGAGTTTTGCTTACTCAAAAGCTTCCATTTTGACCCGTTTCAGGCACAGAAATGACTTTAAACACACTTATTCTAGTTGACAAAGTCATAATTCACATCCAACAGTAATTTAGAGTCAAAAGATTAAATGTTGAAATTTCATCATTATAGACCATTTTATGATCGCTCGACAGGTCCGGAGTCATCGTTTTTCATCCGAAAATTGATTTTTTGGACTGTACCAAAAATTATTCAAAATGTCAATTGGATCATGCCTCATGTTGAATAACCACTTTTTAAACCCTCACAGTGACCAAAATTGCAATTTTTACAGAGTTTTGCTTACTCAAAAGCTTCCATTTTGACCCGTTTCAAGCACAGAAATGACTTTAAACACACTTATTCTAGTTGACAAAGTCATAATTCACATCCAACAGTAATTTAGAGTCAAAAGATTAAATGTTGAAATTTCATCATTATAGACCATTTTGGTATCGTTCGACAGGTCCGGAGTCATCGTTTTTCATCCGAAAATTGATTTTTTGGACTGTACCAAAAATGATTCAAAATGTCAATTGGATCATGCCTCATGTTGAATAACCGCTTTTTAAACCCTCACAGTGACCAAAATTGCCATTTTTACAGAGTTTTGCTTACTCAAAAGCTTCAATTTTGACCCGTTTCAGGCACAGAAATGACTTTAAACACACTTATTTTAGTTGACAAAGTCCTAATTCACATCCAACAGTAATTTAGAGTCAAAAGATTAAATGTTAAAATTTCATCATTATAGACCATTTTGGGATCGTTCGACAGGTCCGGAGTCATCGTTTTTCATCCGAAAATTGATTTTTTGGACTGTACCAAAAATGATTCAAAATGTCAATTGGATCATGCCTCATGTTGAATAAACACTTTTCAAACCCTCACAGTGACCAAAATTGCCATTTTTACAGAGTTTTGCTTACTCAAAAGCTTCAATTTTGACCCGTTTCAGGCACAGAAATGACTTTAAACACACTTATTTTAGTTGACAAAGTCCTAATTCACATCCAACAGTAATTTAGAGTCAAAAGATTAAATGTTAAAATGTCATCATTATAGACCATTTTGGGATCGTTCGACAGGTCCGGAGTCATCGTTTTTCATCCGAAAATTGATTTTTTGGACTGTACCAAAAATGATTCAAAATGTCAATTGGATCATGCCTCATGTTGAATAACCACTTTTTAAACCCTCACAGTGACAAAAAATTGCCATTTTTACAGAGTTTTGCTTACTCAAAAGCTTCCATTTTGACCCGTTTCAGGCACAGAAATGACTTTAAACACACGTATTCTAGTTGACAAAGTCATAATTCACATCCAACAGTCATTTAGAGTCAAAAGATTAAATGTTGAAATTTCATCATTATAGACCATTTTGGTATCGTTCGACAGGTCCGGAGTCATCGTTTTTCATCCGAAAATTGATTTTTTGGACTGTACCAACAATGATTCAAAATGTCAATTGGATCATGCCTCATGTTGAATAACCACTTTTTAAACCCCCACAGTGACCAAAATTGCCATTTTTACAGAGTTTTGCTTACTCAAAAGCTTCCATTTTGACCCGTTTCAGGCACAGAAATGACTTTAAACACACTTATTCTAGTTGACAAAGTCATAATTAACATCCAACAGTAATTTAGAGTCAAAAGATTAAATGTTGAAATTTCATCATTATAGACCATTTTATGATCGTTCGACAGGTCCGGAGTCATCGTTTTTCATCCGAAAATTGATTTTTTGTACTGTACCAAAAATGATTCAAAATGTCAATTGGATCATGCCTCATGTTGAATAACCACTTTTTAAACCCTCACAGTGACCAAAATTGCCATTTTTACAGAGTTTTGCTTACTCAAAAGCTTCCATTTTGACACGTTTCAGGCACAGAAATGACTTTAAACACACTTATTCTAGTTGACAAAGTCATAATTCACATCCAACTGTAATTTAGAGTCAAAAGATTAAATGTTGAAATTTCATCATTATAGACCATTTTGGTATCGTTCGACAGGTCCGGAGTCATCGTTTTTCATCCGAAAATTGATTTTTTGGACTGTACCAAAAATGATTCAAAATGTCAATTGGATCATGCCTCATGTTGAATAACCACTTTTTAAACCCTCACAGTGACCAAAATTGCCATTTTTACAGAGTTTTGCTTACTCAAAAGCTTCAATTTTGACCCGTTTCAGGCACAGAAATGACTTTAAACACACTTATTTTAGTTGACAAAGTCCTAATTCACATCCAACAGTAATTTAGAGTCAAAAGATTAAATGTTAAAATTTAATCATTATAGACCATTTTGGGATCGTTCGACAGGTCCGGAGTCATCGTTTTTCATCCGAAAATTGATTTTTTGGACTGTACCAAAAATGATTCAAAATGTCAATTGGATCATGCCTCATGTTGAATAAACACTTTTTAAACCCTCACAGTGACAAAAAATTGCCATTTTTACAGAGTTTTGCTTACTCAAAAGCTTCCATTTTGACCCGTTTCAGGCACAGAAATGACTTTAAACACACTTATTCTAGTTGACAAAGTCATAATTCACATCCAACAGTCATTTAGAGTCAAAAGATTAAATGTTGAAATTTCATCATTATAGACCATTTTGGGATCGTTCGACAGGTCCGGAGTCATCGTTTTTCATCCGAAAATAGATTTTTTGGACTGTACCTAAAATGATTCAAAATGTCAATTGGATCATGCCTCATGTTGAATAACCACTTTTTAAACCCTCACAGTGACAAAAAATTGCCATTTTTACAGAGTTTTGCTTACTCAAAAGCTTCCATTTTGACCCGTTTCAGGCACAGAAATGACTTTAAACACACTTATTCTAGTTGACAAAGTCATAATTCACATCCAACAGTCATTTAGAGTCAAAAGATTAAATGTTGAAATTTCATCATTAAAGACCATTTTGGGATCGTTCGACAGGTCCGGAGTCATCGTTTTTCATCCGAAAATTGATTTTTTGGACTGTACCAAAAATGATTCAAAATGTCAATTGGATCATGCCTCATGTTGAATAACCACTTTTTAAACCCTCACAGTGACCAAAAATTGCCATTTTTACAGAGTTTTGCTTACTCAAAAGCTTCCATTTTGACCAGTTTCAGGCACAGAAATGACTTTAAACACACTTATTCTAGTTGACAAAGTCATAATTCACATCCAACAGTCATTTAGAGTCAAAAGATTAAATGTTGAAATTTCATCATTATAGACCATTTTGGGATCGTTCGACAGGTCCGGAGTCATCGTTTTTCATCCGAAAATTGATTTTTTGGACTGTACCAAAAATGATTCAAAATGTCAATTGGATCATGCCTCATGTTGAATAACCACTTTTTAAACCCTCACAGTGACCAAAATTGCTATTTTTACAGAGTTTTGCTTACTCAAAAGCTTCCATTTTGACCCGTTTCAGGCACAGAAATGACTTTAAACACACTTATTCTAGTTGACAAAGTCATAATTCACATCCAACAGTCATTTAGAGTCAAAAGATTAAATGTTGAAATTTCATCATTATAGACCATTTTGGGATCGTTCGACAGGTCCGGAGTCATCGTTTTTCATCCGAAAATTGATTTTTTGGACTGTACCAAAAATTATTCAAAATGTCAATTGGATCATGCCTCATGTTGAATAACCACTTTTTAAACCCTCACAGTGACCAAAATTGCCATTTTTACAGAGTTTTGCTTACTCAAAAGCTTCCATTTTGACCCGTTTCAGGCACAGAAATGACTTTAAACACACTTATTCTAGTTGACAAAGTCATAATTCACATCCAACAGTAATTTAGAGTCAAAAGATTAAATGTTGAAATTTCATCATTATAGACCATTTTGGTATCGTTCGACAGGTCCGGAGTCATCGTTTTTCATCCGAAAATTGATTTTTTGGACTGTACCAACAATGATTCAAAATGTCAATTGGATCATGCCTCATGTTGAATAACCACTTTTTAAACCCCCACAGTGACCAAAATTGCCATTTTTACAGAGTTTTGCTTACTCAAAAGCTTCCATTTTGACCCGTTTCAGGCACAGAAATGACTTTAAACACACTTATTCTAGTTGACAAAGTCATAATTCACATCCAACAGTAATTTAGAGTCAAAAGATTAAATGTTGAAATTTCATCATTATAGACCATTTTTTTTATCGTTCGACAGGTCCGGAGTCATCGTTTTTCATCCGAAAATTGATTTTTTGGACTGTACCAAAAATGATTCAAAATGTCAATTGGATCATGCCTCATGTTGAATAACCACTTTTTAGACCCTCACAGTGACCAAAATTCTTATTTTTACAGAGTTTTGCTTACTCAAAAGCTTCCATTTTGACCCGTTTCAGGCACAGAAATGACTTTAAACACACTTATTCTAGTTGACAAAGTCATAATTCACATCCAACAGTCATTTAGAGTCAAAAGATTAAATGTTGAAATTTCATCATTATAGACCATTTTGGTATCGTTCGACAGGTCCGGAGTCATCGTTTTTCATCCGAAAATTGATTTTTTGGACTGTACCAAAAATGATTCAAAATGTCAATTGGATCATGCCTCATGTTGAATAACCGCTTTTTAAACCCTCACAGTGACCAAAATTGCCATTTTTACAGAGTTTTGCTTACTCAAAAGCTTCAATTTTGACCCGTTTCAGGCACAGAAATGACTTTAAACACACTTATTTTAGTTGACAAAGTCCTAATTCACATCCAACAGTAATTTAGAGTCAAAAGATTAAATGTTAAAATTTCATCATTATAGACCATTTTGGGATCGTTCGACAGGTCCGGAGTCATCGTTTTTCATCCGAAAGTTGATTTTTTGGACTGTACCAAAAATGATTCAAAATGTCAATTGGATCATGCCTCATGTTGAATAACCACTTTTTAAACCCTCACAGTGACAAAAAATTGCCATTTTTACAGAGTTTTGCTTACTCAAAAGCTTCCATTTTGACCCGTTTCAGGCACAGAAATGACTTTAAACACACTTATTCTAGTTGACAAAGTCATAATTCACATCCAACAGTCATTTAGAGTCAAAAGATTAAATGTTGAAATTTCATCATTATAGACCATTTTGGGATCGTTCGACAGGTCCGGAGTCATCGTTTTTCATCCGAAAATTGATTTTTTGGACTGTACCAAAAATGATTCAAAATGTCAATTGGATCATGCCTCATGTTGAATAACCGCTTTTTAAACCCTCACAGTGACCAAAATTGCCATTTTTACAGAGTTTTGCTTACTCAAAAGCTTCAATTTTGACCCGTTTCAGGCACAGAAATGACTTTAAACACACTTATTTTAGTTGACAAAGTCCTAATTCACATCCAACAGTAATTTAGAGTCAAAAGATTAAATGTTAAAATTTCATCATTATAGACCATTTTGGGATCGTTCGACAGGTCCGGAGTCATCGTTTTTCATCCGAAAGTTGATTTTTTGGACTGTACCAAAAATGATTCAAAATGTCAATTGGATCATGCCTCATGTTGAATAACCACTTTTTAAACCCTCACAGTGACAAAAAATTGCCATTTTTACAGAGTTTTGCTTACTCAAAAGCTTCCATTTTGACCCGTTTCAGGCACAGAAATGACTTTAAACACACTTATTCTAGTTGACAAAGTCATAATTCACATCCAACAGTCATTTAGAGTCAAAAGATTAAATGTTGAAATTTCATCATTATAGACCATTTTGGGATCGTTCGACAGGTCCGGAGTCATCGTTTTTCATCCGAAAATTGATTTTTTGGACTGTACCAAAAATGATTCAAAATGTCAATTGGATCATGCCTCATGTTGAATAACCACTTTTTAAACCCTCACAGTGACCAAAATTGCCATTTTTACAGAGTTTTGCTTACTCAAAAGCTTCCATTTTGACCCGTTTCAGGCACAGAAATGACTTTAAACACACTTATTCTAGTTGACAAAGTCATAATTCACATCCAACAGTCATTTAGAGTCAAAAGATTAAATGTTAAAATTTCATCATTATAGACCATTTTGGGATCGTTCGACAGGTCCGGAGTCATCGTTTTTCATCCGAAAATTGATTTTTTGGACTGTACCAAAAATGATTCAAAATGTCAATTGGATCATGCCTCATGTTGAATAAACACTTTTTAAACCCTCACAGTGACCAAAATTGCCATTTTTACAGAGTTTTGCTTACTCAAAAGCTTCCATTTTGACACGTTTCAGGCACAGAAATGACTTTAAACACACTTATTCTAGTTGACAAAGTCATAATTCACATCCAACAGTCATTTAGAGTCAAAAGATTAAATGTTGAAATTTCATCATTATAGACCATTTTGGGATCGTTCGACAGGTCCGGAGTCATCGTTTTTCATCCGAAAATAGATTTTTTGGACTGTACCAAAAATGATTCAAAATGTCAATTGGATCATGCCTCATGTTGAATAACCACTTTTTAAACCCTCACAGTGACAAAAAATTGCCATTTTTACAGAGTTTTGCTTACTCAAAAGCTTCCATTTTGACCCGTTTCAGGCACAGAAATGACTTTAAACACACTTATTCTAGTTGACAAAGTCATAATTCACATCCAACAGTCATTTAGAGTCAAAAGATTAAATGTTGAAATTTCATCATTATAGACCATTTTGGGATCGTTCGACAGGTCCGGAGTCATCGTTTTTCATCCGAAAATTGATTTTTTGGACTGTACCAAAAATTATTCAAAATGTCAATTGGATCATGCCTCATGTTGAATAACCACTTTTTAAACCCTCACAGTGACCAAAATTGCCATTTTTACAGAGTTTTGCTTACTCAAAAGTTTCCATTTTGACCCGTTTCAGGCACAGAAATGACTTTAAACACACTTATTCTAGTTGACAAAGTCATAATTCACATCCAACAGTAATTTAGAGTCAAAAGATTAAATGTTGAAATTTCATCATTATAGACCATTTTGGTATCGTTCGACAGGTCCGGAGTCATCGTTTTTCATCCGAAAATTGATTTTTTGGACTGTACCAACAATGATTCAAAATGTCAATTGGATCATGCCTCATGTTGAATAACCACTTTTTAAACCCCCACAGTGACCAAAATTGCCATTTTTACAGAGTTTTGCTTACTCAAAAGCTTCCATTTTGACCCGTTTCAGGCACAGAAATGACTTTAAACACACTTATTCTAGTTGACAAAGTCATAATTCACATCCAACAGTAATTTAGAGTCAAAAGATTAAATGTTGAAATTTCATCATTATAGACCATTTTTTTTATCGTTCGACAGGTCCGGAGTCATCGTTTTTCATCCGAAAATTGATTTTTTGGACTGTACCAAAAATGATTCAAAATGTCAATTGGATCATGCCTCATGTTGAATAACCACTTTTTAAACCCTCACAGTGACCAAAATTGCTATTTTTACAGAGTTTTGCTCGCTCAAAAGCTTCCATTTTGACCCGTTTCAGGCACAGAAATGACTTTAAACACACTTATTCTAGTTGACAAAGTCATAATTCACATCCAACAGTAATTTAGAGTCAAAAGATTAAATGTTGAAATTTCATCATTATAGACCATTTTATGATCGCTCGACAGGTCCGGAGTCATCGTTTTTCATCCGAAAATTGATTTTTTGGACTGTACCAAAAATGATTCAAAATGTCAATTGGATCATGCCTCATGTTGAATAACCACTTTTTAAACCCTCACAGTGACCAAAATTGCCATTTTTACAGAGTTTTGCTTACTCAAAAGCTTCCATTTTGACCCGTTTCAGGCACAGAAATGACTTTAAACACACTTATTCTAGTTGACAAAGTCATAATTCACATCCAACAGTAATTTAGAGTCAAAAGATTAAATGTTGAAATTTCATCATTATAGACCATTTTGGTATCGTTCGACAGGTCCGGAGTCATCGTTTTTCATCCGAAAATTGATTTTTTGGACTGTACCAAAAATGATTCAAAATGTCAATTGGATCATGCCTCATGTTGAATAACCGCTTTTTAAACCCTCACAGTGACCAAAATTGCCATTTTTACAGAGTTTTGCTTACTCAAAAGCTTCAATTTTGACCCGTTTCAGGCACAGAAATGACTTTAAACACACTTATTTTAGTTGACAAAGTCCTAATTCACATCCAACAGTAATTTAGAGTCAAAAGATTAAATGTTAAAATTTCATCATTATAGACCATTTTGGGATCGTTCGACAGGTCCGGAGTCATCGTTTTTCATCCGAAAATTGATTTTTTGGACTGTACCAAAAATGATTCAAAATGTCAATTGGATCATGCCTCATGTTGAATAAACACTTTTCAAACCCTCACAGTGACCAAAATTGCCATTTTTACAGAGTTTTGCTTACTCAAAAGCTTCAATTTTGACCCGTTTCAGGCACAGAAATGACTTTAAACACACTTATTTTAGTTGACAAAGTCCTAATTCACATCCAACAGTAATTTAGAGTCAAAAGATTAAATGTTAAAATTTCATCATTATAGACCATTTTGGGTTCGTTCGACAGGTCCGGAGTCATCGTTTTTCATCCGAAAATTGATTTTTTTGGACTGTACCAAAAATGATTCAAAATGTCAATTGGATCATGCCTCATGTTGAATAACCACTTTTTAAACCCTCACAGTGACAAAAAATTGCCATTTTTACAGAGTTTTGCTTACTCAAAAGCTTCCATTTTGACCCGTTTCAGGCACAGAAATGACTTTAAACACACTTATTCTAGTTGACAAAGTCATAATTCACATCCAACAGTCATTTAGAGTCAAAAGATTAGATGTTGAAATTTCATCATTATAGACCATTTTGGGATCGTTCGACAGGTCCGGAGTCATCGTTTTTCATCCGAAAATTGATTTTTTGGACTGTACCAAAAATGATTCAAAATGTCAATTGGATCATGCCTCATGTTGAATAACCACTTTTTAAACCCTCACAGTGACCAAAATTGCCATTTTTACAGAGTTTTGCTTACTCAAAAGCTTCCATTTTGACCCGTTTCAGGCACAGAAATGACTTTAAACACACTTATTCTAGTTGACAAAGTCATAATTCACATCCAACAGTCATTTAGAGTCAAAAGATTAAATGTTGAAATTTCATAATTATAGACCATATTGGTATCGTTCGACAGGTCCGGAGTCATCGTTTTTCATCCGAAAATTGATTTTTTGGACTGTACCAAAAATGATCCAAAATGTCAATTGGATCATGCCTCATGTTGAATAACCACTTTTTAAACCCTCACAGTGACCAAAATTGCCATTTTTACAGAGTTTTGCTTACTCAAAAGCTTCAATTTTGACCCGTTTCAGGCACAGAAATGACTTTAAACTCACTTATTTTAGTTGACAAAGTCCTAATTCACATCCAACAGTAATTTAGAGTCAAAAGATTAAATGTTAAAATTTAATCATTATAGACCATTTTGGGATCGTTCGACAGGTCCGGAGTCATCGTTTTTCATCCGAAAATTGATTTTTTGGACTGTACCAAAAATGATTCAAAATGTCAATTGGATCATGCCTCATGTTGAATAAACACTTTTTAAACCCTCACAGTGACAAAAAATTGCCATTTTTACAGAGTTTTGCTTACTCAAAAGCTTCCATTTTGACCCGTTTCAGGCACAGAAATGACTTTAAACACACTTATTCTAGTTGACAAAGTCATAATTCACATCCAACAGTCATTTAGAGTCAAAAGATTAAATGTTGAAATTTCATCATTATAGACCATTTTGGGATCGTTCGACAGGTCCGGAGTCATCGTTTTTCATCCGAAAATAGATTTTTTGGACTGTACCAAAAATGATTCAAAATGTCAATTGGATCATGCCTCATGTTGAATAACCACTTTTTAAACCCTCACAGTGACAAAAAATTGCCATTTTTACAGAGTTTTGCTTACTCAAAAGCTTCCATTTTGACCCGTTTCAGGCACAGAAATGACTTTAAACACACTTATTCTAGTTGACAAAGTCATAATTCACATCCAACAGTCATTTAGAGTCAAAAGATTAAATGTTGAAATTTCATCATTATAGACCATTTTGGGATCGTTCGACAGGTCCGGAGTCATCGTTTTTCATCCGAAAATTGATTTTTTGGACTGTACCAAAAATGATTCAAAATGTCAATTGGATCATGCCTCATGTTGAATAATCACTTTTTAAACCCTCACAGTGACCAAAAATTGCCATTTTTACAGAGTTTTGCTTACTCAAAAGCTTCCATTTTGACCAGTTTCAGGCACAGAAATGACTTTACACACACTTATTCTAGTTGACAAAGTCATAATTCACATCCAACAGTCATTTAGAGTCAAAAGATTAAATGTTGAAATTTCATCATTATAGACCATTTTGGGATCGTTCGACAGGTCCGGAGTCATCGTTTTTCATCCGAAAATTGATTTTTTGGACTGTACCAAAAATGATTCAAAATGTCAATTGGATCATGCCTCATGTTGAATAACCACTTTTTAAACCCTCACAGTGACCAAAATTGCCATTTTTACAGAGTTTTGCTTACTCAAAAGCTTCCATTTTGACCCGTTTCAGGCACAGAAATGACTTTAAACACACTTATTCTAGTTGACAAAGTCATAATTCACATCCAACAGTCATTTAGAGTCAAAAGATTAAATGTTGAAATTTCATCATTATAGACCATTTTGGGATCGTTCGACAGGTCCGGAGTCATCGTTTTTCATCCGAAAATTGATTTTTTGGACTGTACCAAAAATTATTCAAAATGTCAATTGGATCATGCCTCATGTTGAATAACCACTTTTTAAACCCTCACAGTGACCAAAATTGCCATTTTTACAGAGTTTTGCTTACTCAAAAGCTTCCATTTTGACCCGTTTCAGGCACAGAAATGACTTTAAACACACTTATTCTAGTTGACAAAGTCATAATTCACATCCAACAGTAATTTAGAGTCAAAAGATTAAATGTTGAAATTTCATCATTATAGACCATTTTGGTATCGTTCGACAGGTCCGGAGTCATCGTTTTTCATCCGAAAATTGATTTTTTGGACTGTACCAACAATGATTCAAAATGTCAATTGGATCATGCCTCATGTTGAATAACCACTTTTTAAACCCCCACAGTGACCAAAATTGCCATTTTTACAGAGTTTTGCTTACTCAAAAGCTTCCATTTTGACCCGTTTCAGGCACAGAAATGACTTTAAACACACTTATTCTAGTTGACAAAGTCATAATTCACATCCAACAGTAATTTAGAGTCAAAAGATTAAATGTTGAAATTTCATCATTATAGACCATTTTTTTTATCGTTCGACAGGTCCGGAGTCATCGTTTTTCATCCGAAAATTGATTTTTTGGACTGTACCAAAAATGATTCAAAATGTCAATTGGATCATGCCTCATGTTGAATAACCACTTTGTTAACCCTCACAGTGACCAAAATTGCTATTTTTACAGAGTTTTGCTTACTCAAAAGCTTCCATTTTGACCCGTTTCAGGCACAGAAATGACTTTAAACACATTTATTCTAGTTGACAAAGTCATAATTCACATCCAACAGTAATTTAGAGTCAAAAGATTAAATGTTGAAATTTCATCATTATAGACCATTTTATGATCGCTCGACAGGTCCGGAGTCATCGTTTTTCATCCGAAAATTGATTTTTTGGACTGTACCAAAAATGATTCAAAATGTCAATTGGATCATGCCTCATGTTGAATAACCACTTTTTAAACCCTCACAGTGACCAAAATTGCCATTTTTACAGAGTTTTGCTTACTCAAAAGCTTCCATTTTGACCCGTTTCAGGCACAGAAATGACTTTAAACACACTTATTCTAGTTGACAAAGTCATAATTCACATCCAACAGTCATTTAGAGTCAAAAGATTAAATGTTGAAATTTCATCATTATAGACCATTTTGGTATCGTTCGACAGGTCCGAAGTCATCGTTTTTCATCCGAAAATTGATTTTTTGGACTGTACCAACAATGATTCAAAATGTCAATTGGATCATGCCTCATGTTGAATAACCACTTTTTAAACCCCCACAGTGACCAAAATTGCCATTTTTACAGAGTTTTGCTTACTCAAAAGCTTCCATTTTTACCCGTTTCAGGCACAGAAATGACTTTAAACACACTTATTCTAGTTGACAAAGTCATAATTCACATCCAACAGTAATTTAGAGTCAAAAGATTAAATGTTGAAATTTCATCATTATAGACCATTTTATGATCGTTCGACAGGTCCGGAGTCATCGTTTTTCATCCGAAAATTGATTTTTTGTACTGTACCAAAAATGATTCAAAATGTCAATTGGATCATGCCTCATGTTGAATAACCACTTTTTAAACCCTCACAGTGACCAAAATTGCCATTTTTACAGAGTTTTGCTTACTCAAAAGCTTCCATTTTGACCCGTTTCAGGCACAGAAATGACTTTAAACACACTTATTCTAGTTGACAAAGTCATAATTCACATCCAACAGTCATTTAGAGTCAAAAGATTAGATGTTGAAATTTCATCATTATAGACCATTTTGGGATCGTTCGACAGGTCCGGAGTCATCGTTTTTCATCCGAAAATTGATTTTTTGGACTGTACCAAAAATGATTCAAAATGTCAATTGGATCATGCCTCATGTTGAATAACCACTTTTTAAACCCTCACAGTGACCAAAATTGCCATTTTTACAGAGTTTTGCTTACTCAAAAGCTTCCATTTTGACCCGTTTCAGGCACAGAAATGACTTTAAACACACTTATTCTAGTTGACAAAGTCATAATTCACATCCAACAGTCATTTAGAGTCAAAAGATTAAATGTTGAAATTTCATCATTATAGACCATTTTGGTATCGTTCGACAGGTCCGGAGTCATCGTTTTTCATCCGAAAATTGATTTTTTGGACTGTACCAACAATGATTCAAAATGTCAATTGGATCATGCCTCATGTTGAATAACCACTTTTTAAACCCCCACAGTGACCAAAATTGCCATTTTTACAGAGTTTTGCTTACTCAAAAGCTTCCATTTTGACCCGTTTCAGGCACAGAAATGACTTTAAACACACTTATTCTAGTTGACAAAGTCATAATTCACATCCAACAGTAATTTAGAGTCAAAAGATTAAATGTTGAAATTTCATCATTATAGACCATTTTATGATCGTTCGACAGGTCCGGAGTCATCGTTTTTCATCCGAAAATTGATTTTTTGTACTGTACCAAAAATGATTCAAAATGTCAATTGGATCATGCCTCATGTTTAATAACCGCTTTTTAAACCCTCACAGTGACCAAAATTGCCATTTTTACAGAGTTTTGCTTACTCAAAAGCTTCCATTTTGACACGTTTCAGGCACAGAAATGACTTTAAACACACTTATTCTAGTTGACAAAGTCATAATTCACATCCAACAGTAATTTAGAGTCAAAAGATTAAATGTTGAAATTTCATCATTATAGACCATTTTGGTATCGTTCGACAGGTCCGGAGTCATCGTTTTTCATCCGAAAATAGATTTTTTGGACTGTACCAAAAATGATTCAAAATGTCAATTGGATCATGCCTCATGTTGAATAACCACTTTTTAAACCCTCACAGTGACAAAAAATTGCCATTTTTACAGAGTTTTGCTTACTCAAAAGCTTCCATTTTGACCCGTTTCAGGCACAGAAATGACTTTAAACACACTTATTCTAGTTGACAAAGTCATAATTCACATCCAACAGTCATTTAGAGTCAAAAGATTAAATGTTGAAATTTCAACATTATAGACCATTTTGGGATCGTTCGACAGGTCCGGAGTCATCGTTTTTCATCCGAAAATTGATTTTTTGGACTGTACCAAAAATGATTCAAAATGTCAATTGGATCATGCCTCATGTTGAATAACCACTTTTTAAACCCTCACAGTGACAAAAAATTGCCATTTTTACAGAGTTTTGCTTACTCAAAAGCTTCCATTTTGACCCGTTTCAGGCACAGAAATGACTTTAAACACACTTATTCTAGTTGACAAAGTCATAATTCACATCCAACAGTCATTTAGAGTCAAAAGATTAGATGTTGAAATTTCATCATTATAGACCATTTTGGGATCGTTCGACAGGTCCGGAGTCATCGTTTTTCATCCGAAAATTGATTTTTTGGACTGTACCAAAAATGATTCAAAATGTCAATTGGATCATGCCTCATGTTGAATAACCACTTTTTAAACCCTCACAGTGACCAAAATTGCCATTTTTACAGAGTTTTGCTTACTCAAAAGCTTCCATTTTGACCCGTTTCAGGCACAGAAATGACTTTAAACACACTTATTCTAGTTGACAAAGTCATAATTCACATCCAACAGTCATTTAGAGTCAAAAGATTAAATGTTGAAATTTCATCATTATAGACCATTTTGGTATCGTTCGACAGGTCCGGAGTCATCGTTTTTCATCCGAAAATTGATTTTTTGGACTGTACCAACAATGATTCAAAATGTCAATTGGATCATGCCTCATGTTGAATAACCACTTTTTAAACCCCCACAGTGACCAAAATTGCCATTTTTACAGAGTTTTGCTTACTCAAAAGCTTCCATTTTGACCCGTTTCAGGCACAGAAATGACTTTAAACACACTTATTCTAGTTGACAAAGTCATAATTCACATCCAACAGTCATTTAGAGTCAAAAGATTAAATGTTGAAATTTCATCATTATAGACCATTTTGGGATCGTTCGACAGGTCCGGAGTCATCGTTTTTCATCCGAAAATAGATTTTTTGGACTGTACCTAAAATGATTCAAAATGTCAATTGGATCATGCCTCATGTTGAATAACCACTTTTTAAACCCTCACAGTGACAAAAAATTGCCATTTTTACAGAGTTTTGCTTACTCAAAAGCTTCCATTTTGACCCGTTTCAGGCACAGAAATGACTTTAAACACACTTATTCTAGTTGACAAAGTCATAATTCACATCCAACAGTCATTTAGAGTCAAAAGATTAAATGTTGAAATTTCATCATTAAAGACCATTTTGGGATCGTTCGACAGGTCCGGAGTCATCGTTTTTCATCCGAAAATTGATTTTTTGGACTGTACCAAAAATGATTCAAAATGTCAATTGGATCATGCCTCATGTTGAATAACCACTTTTTAAACCCTCACAGTGACCAAAAATTGCCATTTTTACAGAGTTTTGCTTACTCAAAAGCTTCCATTTTGACCCGTTTCAGGCACAGAAATGACTTTAAACACACTTATTCTAGTTGACAAAGTCATAATTCACATCCAACAGTCATTTAGAGTCAAAAGATTAAATGTTGAAATTTCATCATTATAGACCATTTTGGGATCGTTCGACAGGTCCGGAGTCATCGTTTTTCATCCGAAAATTGATTTTTTGGACTGTACCAAAAATGATTCAAAATGTCAATTGGATCATGCCTCATGTTGAATAACCACTTTTTAAACCCTCACAGTGACCAAAATTGCCATTTTTACAGAGTTTTGCTTACTCAAAAGCTTCCATTTTGACCCGTTTCAGGCACAGAAATGACTTTAAACACACTTATTCTAGTTGACAAAGTCATAATTCACATCCAACAGTAATTTAGAGTCAAAAGAATAAATGTTGAAATTTCATCATTATAGACCATTTTGGTATCGTTCGACAGGTCCGGAGTCATCGTTTTTCATCCGAAAATTGATTTTTTGGACTGTACCAACAATGTTTCAAAATGTCAATTGGATCATGCCTCATGTTGAATAACCACTTTTTAAACCCCCACAGTGACCAAAATTGCCATATTTACAGAGTTTTGCTTACTCAAAAGCTTCCATTTTGACCCGTTTCAGGCACAGAAATGACTTTAAACACACTTATTCTAGTTGACAAAGTCATAATTCACATCCAACAGTAATTTAGAGTCAAAAGATTAAATGTTGAAATTTCATCATTATAGACCATTTTATGATCGCTCGACAGGTCCGGAGTCATCGTTTTTCATCCGAAAATTGATTTTTTGGACTGTACCAAAAATTATTCAAAATGTCAATTGGATCATGCCTCATGTTGAATAACCACTTTTTAAACCCTCACAGTGACAAAAAATTGCCATTTTTACTGAGTTTTGCTTACTCAAAAGCTTCCATTTTGACCCGTTTCAGGCACAGAAATGACTTTAAACACACTTATTCTAGTTGACAAAGTCATAATTCACATCCAACAGTCATTTAGAGTCAAAAGATTAAATGTTGAAATTTCATCATTATAGACCATTTTGGGATCGTTTGACAGGTCCGGAGTCATCGTTTTTCATCCGAAAATTGATTTTTTGGACTGTACCAAAAATGATTCAAAATGTCAATTGGATCATGCCTCATGTTGAATAACCACTTTTTAAACCCTCACAGTGACAAAAAATTGCCATTTTTACTGAGTTTTGCTTACTCAAAAGCTTCCATTTTGACCCGTTTCAGGCACAGAAATGACTTTAAACACACTTATTCTAGTTGACAAAGTCATAATTCACATCCAACAGTCATTTAGAGTCAAAAGATTAAATGTTGAAATTTCATCATTATAGACCATTTTGGGATCGTTCGACAGGTCCAGAGTCATCGTTTTTCATCCGAAAATTGATTTTTTGGACTGTACCAAAAATGATTCAAAATGTCAATTGGATCATGCCTCATGTTGAATAACCACTTTTTAAACCCTCACAGTGACCAAAATTGCCATTTTTACAGAGTTTTGCTTACTCAAAAGCTTCCATTTTGACCCGTTTCAGGCACAGAAATGACTTTAAACACACTTATTCTAGTTGACAAAGTCATAATTCACATCCAACAGTAATGTAGAGTCAAAAGATTAAATGTTGAAATTTCATCATTATAGACCATTTTGGTATCGTTCGACAGGTCCGGAGTCATCGTTTTTCATCCGAAAATTGATTTTTTGGACTGTACCAACAATGATTCAAAATGTCAATTGGATCATGCCTCATGTTGAATAACCACTTTTTAAACCCCCACAGTGACCAAAATTGCCATTTTTACAGAGTTTTGCTTACTCAAAAGCTTCCATTTTGACCCGTTTCAGGCACAGAAATGACTTTAAACACACTTATTCTAGTTGACAAAGTCATAATTCACATCCAACAGTAATTTAGAGTCAAAAGATTAAATGTTGAAATTTCATCATTATAGACCATTTTATGATCGTTCGACAGGTCCGGAGTCATCGTTTTTCATCCGAAAATTGATTTTTTGGACTGTACCAAAAATGATTCAAAATGTCAATTGGATCATGCCTCATGTTGAATAACCACTTTTTAAACCCTCACAGTGACCAAAATTGCCATTTTGACAGAGTTTTGCTTACTCAAAAGCTTCCATTTTGACCCGTTTCAGGCACAGAAATGACTTTAAACACACTTATTCTAGTTGACAACGTCATAATTCACATCCAACAGTAATTTAGAGTCAAAAGATTAAATGTTGAAATTTCATCATTATAGACCATTTTATGATCGTTCGACAGGTCCGGAGTCATCGTTTTTCATCCGAAAATTGATTTTTTGGACTGTACCAAAAATGATTCGAAATGTCAATTGGATCATGCCTCATGTTGAATAACCACTTTTTAAACCATCACAGTGACCAAAATTGCCATTTTTACAGAGTTTTGCTTACTCAAAAGCTTCAATTTTGACCCGTTTCAGGCACAGAAATGACTTTAAACACACTTATTTTAGTTGACAAAGTCCTAATTCACATCCAACAGTAATTTAGAGTCAAAAGATTAAATGTTAAAATTTCATCATTATAGACCATTTTGGGATCGTTCGACAGGTCCGGAGTCATCGTTTTTCATCCGAAAGTTGATTTTTTGGACTGTACCAAAAATGATTCAAAATGTCAATTGGATCATGCCTCATGTTGAATAACCACTTTTTAAACCCTCACAGTGACAAAAAATTGCCATTTTTACAGAGTTTTGCTTACTCAAAAGCTTCCATTTTGACCCGTTTCAGGCACAGAAATGACTTTAAACACACTTATTCTAGTTGACAAAGTCATAATTCACATCCAACAGTCATTTAGAGTCAAAAGATTAAATGTTGAAATTTCATCATTATAGACCATTTTGGGATCGTTCGACAGGTCCGGAGTCATCGTTTTTCATCCGAAAATTGATTTTTTGGACTGTACCAAAAATGATTCAAAATGTCAATTGGATCATGCCTCATGTTGAATAACCACTTTTTAAACCCTCACAGTGACCAAAATTGCCATTTTTACAGAGTTTTGCTTACTCAAAAGCTTCCATTTTTACCCGTTTCAGGCACAGAAATACTTTAAACACACTTATTCTAGTTGACAAAGTCATAATTCACATCCAACAGTAATTTAGAGTCAAAAGAATAAATGTTGGAATTTCATCATTATAGACCATTTTGGTATCGTTCGACAGGTCCGGAGTCATCGTTTTTCATCCGAAAATTGATTTTTTGGACTGTACCAACAATGTTTCAAAATGTCAATTGGATCATGCCTCATGTTGAATAACCACTTTTTAAACCCCCACAGTGACCAAAATTGCCATATTTACAGAGTTTTGCTTACTCAAAAGCTTCCATTTTGACCCGTTTCAGGCACAGAAATGACTTTAAACACACTTATTCTAGTTGACAAAGTCATAATTCACATCCAACAGTAATTTAGAGTCAAAAGATTAAATGTTGAAATTTCATCATTATAGACCATTTTATGATCGCTCGACAGGTCCGGAGTCATCGTTTTTCATCCGAAAATTGATTTTTTGGACTGTACCAAAAATTATTCAAAATGTCAATTGGATCATGCCTCATGTTGAATAACCACTTTTTAAACCCTCACAGTGACCAAAATTGCAATTTTTACAGAGTTTTGCTTACTCAAAAGCTTCCATTTTGACCCGTTTCAAGCACAGAAATGACTTTAAACACACTTATTCTAGTTGACAAAGTCATAATTCACATCCAACAGTAATTTAGAGTCAAAAGATTAAATGTTGAAATTTCATCATTATAGACCATTTTGGTATCGTTCGACAGGTCCGGAGTCATCGTTTTTCATCCGAAAATTGATTTTTTGGACTGTACCAAAAATGATTCAAAATGTCAATTGGATCATGCCTCATGTTGAATAACCGCTTTTTAAACCCTCACAGTGACCAAAATTGCCATTTTTACAGAGTTTTGCTTACTCAAAAGCTTCAATTTTGACCCGTTTCAGGCACAGAAATGACTTTAAACACACTTATTTTAGTTGACAAAGTCCTAATTCACATCCAACAGTAATTTAGAGTCAAAAGATTAAATGTTAAAATTTCATCATTATAGACCATTTTGGGATCGTTCGACAGGTCCGGAGTCATCGTTTTTCATCCGAAAATTGATTTTTTGGACTGTACCAAAAATGATTCAAAATGTCAATTGGATCATGCCTCATGTTGAATAAACACTTTTCAAACCCTCACAGTGACCAAAATTGCCATTTTTACAGAGTTTTGCTTACTCAAAAGCTTCAATTTTGACCCGTTTCAGGCACAGAAATGACTTTAAACACACTTATTTTAGTTGACAAAGTCCTAATTCACATCCAACAGTAATTTAGAGTCAAAAGATTAAATGTTAAAATGTCATCATTATAGACCATTTTGGGATCGTTCGACAGGTCCGGAGTCATCGTTTTTCATCCGAAAATTGATTTTTTGGACTGTACCAAAAATGATTCAAAATGTCAATTGGATCATGCCTCATGTTGAATAACCACTTTTTAAACCCTCACAGTGACAAAAAATTGCCATTTTTACAGAGTTTTGCTTACTCAAAAGCTTCCATTTTGACCCGTTTCAGGCACAGAAATGACTTTAAACACACGTATTCTAGTTGACAAAGTCATAATTCACATCCAACAGTCATTTAGAGTCAAAAGATTAAATGTTGAAATTTCATCATTATAGACCATTTTGGTATCGTTCGACAGGTCCGGAGTCATCGTTTTTCATCCGAAAATTGATTTTTTGGACTGTACCAACAATGATTCAAAATGTCAATTGGATCATGCCTCATGTTGAATAACCACTTTTTAAACCCCCACAGTGACCAAAATTGCCATTTTTACAGAGTTTTGCTTACTCAAAAGCTTCCATTTTGACCCGTTTCAGGCACAGAAATGACTTTAAACACACTTATTCTAGTTGACAAAGTCATAATTAACATCCAACAGTAATTTAGAGTCAAAAGATTAAATGTTGAAATTTCATCATTATAGACCATTTTATGATCGTTCGACAGGTCCGGAGTCATCGTTTTTCATCCGAAAATTGATTTTTTGTACTGTACCAAAAATGATTCAAAATGTCAATTGGATCATGCCTCATGTTGAATAACCACTTTTTAAACCCTCACAGTGACCAAAATTGCCATTTTTACAGAGTTTTGCTTACTCAAAAGCTTCCATTTTGACACGTTTCAGGCACAGAAATGACTTTAAACACACTTATTCTAGTTGACAAAGTCATAATTCACATCCAACTGTAATTTAGAGTCAAAAGATTAAATGTTGAAATTTCATCATTATAGACCATTTTGGTATCGTTCGACAGGTCCGGAGTCATCGTTTTTCATCCGAAAATTGATTTTTTGGACTGTACCAAAAATGATTCAAAATGTCAATTGGATCATGCCTCATGTTGAATAACCACTTTTTAAACCCTCACAGTGACCAAAATTGCCATTTTTACAGAGTTTTGCTTACTCAAAAGCTTCAATTTTGACCCGTTTCAGGCACAGAAATGACTTTAAACACACTTATTTTAGTTGACAAAGTCCTAATTCACATCCAACAGTAATTTAGAGTCAAAAGATTAAATGTTAAAATTTAATCATTATAGACCATTTTGGGATCGTTCGACAGGTCCGGAGTCATCGTTTTTCATCCGAAAATTGATTTTTTGGACTGTACCAAAAATGATTCAAAATGTCAATTGGATCATGCCTCATGTTGAATAAACACTTTTTAAACCCTCACAGTGACAAAAAATTGCCATTTTTACAGAGTTTTGCTTACTCAAAAGCTTCCATTTTGACCCGTTTCAGGCACAGAAATGACTTTAAACACACTTATTCTAGTTGACAAAGTCATAATTCACATCCAACAGTCATTTAGAGTCAAAAGATTAAATGTTGAAATTTCATCATTATAGACCATTTTGGGATCGTTCGACAGGTCCGGAGTCATCGTTTTTCATCCGAAAATAGATTTTTTGGACTGTACCTAAAATGATTCAAAATGTCAATTGGATCATGCCTCATGTTGAATAACCACTTTTTAAACCCTCACAGTGACAAAAAATTGCCATTTTTACAGAGTTTTGCTTACTCAAAAGCTTCCATTTTGACCCGTTTCAGGCACAGAAATGACTTTAAACACACTTATTCTAGTTGACAAAGTCATAATTCACATCCAACAGTCATTTAGAGTCAAAAGATTAAATGTTGAAATTTCATCATTAAAGACCATTTTGGGATCGTTCGACAGGTCCGGAGTCATCGTTTTTCATCCGAAAATTGATTTTTTGGACTGTACCAAAAATGATTCAAAATGTCAATTGGATCATGCCTCATGTTGAATAACCACTTTTTAAACCCTCACAGTGACCAAAAATTGCCATTTTTACAGAGTTTTGCTTACTCAAAAGCTTCCATTTTGACCAGTTTCAGGCACAGAAATGACTTTAAACACACTTATTCTAGTTGACAAAGTCATAATTCACATCCAACAGTCATTTAGAGTCAAAAGATTAAATGTTGAAATTTCATCATTATAGACCATTTTGGGATCGTTCGACAGGTCCGGAGTCATCGTTTTTCATCCGAAAATTGATTTTTTGGACTGTACCAAAAATGATTCAAAATGTCAATTGGATCATGCCTCATGTTGAATAACCACTTTTTAAACCCTCACAGTGACCAAAATTGCTATTTTTACAGAGTTTTGCTTACTCAAAAGCTTCCATTTTGACCCGTTTCAGGCACAGAAATGACTTTAAACACACTTATTCTAGTTGACAAAGTCATAATTCACATCCAACAGTCATTTAGAGTCAAAAGATTAAATGTTGAAATTTCATCATTATAGACCATTTTGGGATCGTTCGACAGGTCCGGAGTCATCGTTTTTCATCCGAAAATTGATTTTTTGGACTGTACCAAAAATTATTCAAAATGTCAATTGGATCATGCCTCATGTTGAATAACCACTTTTTAAACCCTCACAGTGACCAAAATTGCCATTTTTACAGAGTTTTGCTTACTCAAAAGCTTCCATTTTGACCCGTTTCAGGCACAGAAATGACTTTAAACACACTTATTCTAGTTGACAAAGTCATAATTCACATCCAACAGTAATTTAGAGTCAAAAGATTAAATGTTGAAATTTCATCATTATAGACCATTTTGGTATCGTTCGACAGGTCCGGAGTCATCGTTTTTCATCCGAAAATTGATTTTTTGGACTGTACCAACAATGATTCAAAATGTCAATTGGATCATGCCTCATGTTGAATAACCACTTTTTAAACCCCCACAGTGACCAAAATTGCCATTTTTACAGAGTTTTGCTTACTCAAAAGCTTCCATTTTGACCCGTTTCAGGCACAGAAATGACTTTAAACACACTTATTCTAGTTGACAAAGTCATAATTCACATCCAACAGTAATTTAGAGTCAAAAGATTAAATGTTGAAATTTCATCATTATAGACCATTTTTTTTATCGTTCGACAGGTCCGGAGTCATCGTTTTTCATCCGAAAATTGATTTTTTGGACTGTACCAAAAATGATTCAAAATGTCAATTGGATCATGCCTCATGTTGAATAACCACTTTTTAGACCCTCACAGTGACCAAAATTCTTATTTTTACAGAGTTTTGCTTACTCAAAAGCTTCCATTTTGACCCGTTTCAGGCACAGAAATGACTTTAAACACACTTATTCTAGTTGACAAAGTCATAATTCACATCCAACAGTCATTTAGAGTCAAAAGATTAAATGTTGAAATTTCATCATTATAGACCATTTTGGTATCGTTCGACAGGTCCGGAGTCATCGTTTTTCATCCGAAAATTGATTTTTTGGACTGTACCAAAAATGATTCAAAATGTCAATTGGATCATGCCTCATGTTGAATAACCGCTTTTTAAACCCTCACAGTGACCAAAATTGCCATTTTTACAGAGTTTTGCTTACTCAAAAGCTTCAATTTTGACCCGTTTCAGGCACAGAAATGACTTTAAACACACTTATTTTAGTTGACAAAGTCCTAATTCACATCCAACAGTAATTTAGAGTCAAAAGATTAAATGTTAAAATTTCATCATTATAGACCATTTTGGGATCGTTCGACAGGTCCGGAGTCATCGTTTTTCATCCGAAAGTTGATTTTTTGGACTGTACCAAAAATGATTCAAAATGTCAATTGGATCATGCCTCATGTTGAATAACCACTTTTTAAACCCTCACAGTGACAAAAAATTGCCATTTTTACAGAGTTTTGCTTACTCAAAAGCTTCCATTTTGACCCGTTTCAGGCACAGAAATGACTTTAAACACACTTATTCTAGTTGACAAAGTCATAATTCACATCCAACAGTCATTTAGAGTCAAAAGATTAAATGTTGAAATTTCATCATTATAGACCATTTTGGGATCGTTCGACAGGTCCGGAGTCATCGTTTTTCATCCGAAAATTGATTTTTTGGACTGTACCAAAAATGATTCAAAATGTCAATTGGATCATGCCTCATGTTGAATAACCGCTTTTTAAACCCTCACAGTGACCAAAATTGCCATTTTTACAGAGTTTTGCTTACTCAAAAGCTTCAATTTTGACCCGTTTCAGGCACAGAAATGACTTTAAACACACTTATTTTAGTTGACAAAGTCCTAATTCACATCCAACAGTAATTTAGAGTCAAAAGATTAAATGTTAAAATTTCATCATTATAGACCATTTTGGGATCGTTCGACAGGTCCGGAGTCATCGTTTTTCATCCGAAAGTTGATTTTTTGGACTGTACCAAAAATGATTCAAAATGTCAATTGGATCATGCCTCATGTTGAATAACCACTTTTTAAACCCTCACAGTGACAAAAAATTGCCATTTTTACAGAGTTTTGCTTACTCAAAAGCTTCCATTTTGACCCGTTTCAGGCACAGAAATGACTTTAAACACACTTATTCTAGTTGACAAAGTCATAATTCACATCCAACAGTCATTTAGAGTCAAAAGATTAAATGTTGAAATTTCATCATTATAGACCATTTTGGGATCGTTCGACAGGTCCGGAGTCATCGTTTTTCATCCGAAAATTGATTTTTTGGACTGTACCAAAAATGATTCAAAATGTCAATTGGATCATGCCTCATGTTGAATAACCACTTTTTAAACCCTCACAGTGACCAAAATTGCCATTTTTACAGAGTTTTGCTTACTCAAAAGCTTCCATTTTGACCCGTTTCAGGCACAGAAATGACTTTAAACACACTTATTCTAGTTGACAAAGTCATAATTCACATCCAACAGTCATTTAGAGTCAAAAGATTAAATGTTAAAATTTCATCATTATAGACCATTTTGGGATCGTTCGACAGGTCCGGAGTCATCGTTTTTCATCCGAAAATTGATTTTTTGGACTGTACCAAAAATGATTCAAAATGTCAATTGGATCATGCCTCATGTTGAATAAACACTTTTTAAACCCTCACAGTGACCAAAATTGCCATTTTTACAGAGTTTTGCTTACTCAAAAGCTTCCATTTTGACACGTTTCAGGCACAGAAATGACTTTAAACACACTTATTCTAGTTGACAAAGTCATAATTCACATCCAACAGTCATTTAGAGTCAAAAGATTAAATGTTGAAATTTCATCATTATAGACCATTTTGGGATCGTTCGACAGGTCCGGAGTCATCGTTTTTCATCCGAAAATAGATTTTTTGGACTGTACCAAAAATGATTCAAAATGTCAATTGGATCATGCCTCATGTTGAATAACCACTTTTTAAACCCTCACAGTGACAAAAAATTGCCATTTTTACAGAGTTTTGCTTACTCAAAAGCTTCCATTTTGACCCGTTTCAGGCACAGAAATGACTTTAAACACACTTATTCTAGTTGACAAAGTCATAATTCACATCCAACAGTCATTTAGAGTCAAAAGATTAAATGTTGAAATTTCATCATTATAGACCATTTTGGGATCGTTCGACAGGTCCGGAGTCATCGTTTTTCATCCGAAAATTGATTTTTTGGACTGTACCAAAAATTATTCAAAATGTCAATTGGATCATGCCTCATGTTGAATAACCACTTTTTAAACCCTCACAGTGACCAAAATTGCCATTTTTACAGAGTTTTGCTTACTCAAAAGTTTCCATTTTGACCCGTTTCAGGCACAGAAATGACTTTAAACACACTTATTCTAGTTGACAAAGTCATAATTCACATCCAACAGTAATTTAGAGTCAAAAGATTAAATGTTGAAATTTCATCATTATAGACCATTTTGGTATCGTTCGACAGGTCCGGAGTCATCGTTTTTCATCCGAAAATTGATTTTTTGGACTGTACCAACAATGATTCAAAATGTCAATTGGATCATGCCTCATGTTGAATAACCACTTTTTAAACCCCCACAGTGACCAAAATTGCCATTTTTACAGAGTTTTGCTTACTCAAAAGCTTCCATTTTGACCCGTTTCAGGCACAGAAATGACTTTAAACACACTTATTCTAGTTGACAAAGTCATAATTCACATCCAACAGTAATTTAGAGTCAAAAGATTAAATGTTGAAATTTCATCATTATAGACCATTTTTTTTATCGTTCGACAGGTCCGGAGTCATCGTTTTTCATCCGAAAATTGATTTTTTGGACTGTACCAAAAATGATTCAAAATGTCAATTGGATCATGCCTCATGTTGAATAACCACTTTTTAAACCCTCACAGTGACCAAAATTGCTATTTTTACAGAGTTTTGCTCGCTCAAAAGCTTCCATTTTGACCCGTTTCAGGCACAGAAATGACTTTAAACACACTTATTCTAGTTGACAAAGTCATAATTCACATCCAACAGTAATTTAGAGTCAAAAGATTAAATGTTGAAATTTCATCATTATAGACCATTTTATGATCGCTCGACAGGTCCGGAGTCATCGTTTTTCATCCGAAAATTGATTTTTTGGACTGTACCAAAAATGATTCAAAATGTCAATTGGATCATGCCTCATGTTGAATAACCACTTTTTAAACCCTCACAGTGACCAAAATTGCCATTTTTACAGAGTTTTGCTTACTCAAAAGCTTCCATTTTGACCCGTTTCAGGCACAGAAATGACTTTAAACACACTTATTCTAGTTGACAAAGTCATAATTCACATCCAACAGTAATTTAGAGTCAAAAGATTAAATGTTGAAATTTCATCATTATAGACCATTTTGGTATCGTTCGACAGGTCCGGAGTCATCGTTTTTCATCCGAAAATTGATTTTTTGGACTGTACCAAAAATGATTCAAAATGTCAATTGGATCATGCCTCATGTTGAATAACCGCTTTTTAAACCCTCACAGTGACCAAAATTGCCATTTTTACAGAGTTTTGCTTACTCAAAAGCTTCAATTTTGACCCGTTTCAGGCACAGAAATGACTTTAAACACACTTATTTTAGTTGACAAAGTCCTAATTCACATCCAACAGTAATTTAGAGTCAAAAGATTAAATGTTAAAATTTCATCATTATAGACCATTTTGGGATCGTTCGACAGGTCCGGAGTCATCGTTTTTCATCCGAAAATTGATTTTTTGGACTGTACCAAAAATGATTCAAAATGTCAATTGGATCATGCCTCATGTTGAATAAACACTTTTCAAACCCTCACAGTGACCAAAATTGCCATTTTTACAGAGTTTTGCTTACTCAAAAGCTTCAATTTTGACCCGTTTCAGGCACAGAAATGACTTTAAACACACTTATTTTAGTTGACAAAGTCCTAATTCACATCCAACAGTAATTTAGAGTCAAAAGATTAAATGTTAAAATTTCATCATTATAGACCATTTTGGGTTCGTTCGACAGGTCCGGAGTCATCGTTTTTCATCCGAAAATTGATTTTTTTGGACTGTACCAAAAATGATTCAAAATGTCAATTGGATCATGCCTCATGTTGAATAACCACTTTTTAAACCCTCACAGTGACAAAAAATTGCCATTTTTACAGAGTTTTGCTTACTCAAAAGCTTCCATTTTGACCCGTTTCAGGCACAGAAATGACTTTAAACACACTTATTCTAGTTGACAAAGTCATAATTCACATCCAACAGTCATTTAGAGTCAAAAGATTAGATGTTGAAATTTCATCATTATAGACCATTTTGGGATCGTTCGACAGGTCCGGAGTCATCGTTTTTCATCCGAAAATTGATTTTTTGGACTGTACCAAAAATGATTCAAAATGTCAATTGGATCATGCCTCATGTTGAATAACCACTTTTTAAACCCTCACAGTGACCAAAATTGCCATTTTTACAGAGTTTTGCTTACTCAAAAGCTTCCATTTTGACCCGTTTCAGGCACAGAAATGACTTTAAACACACTTATTCTAGTTGACAAAGTCATAATTCACATCCAACAGTCATTTAGAGTCAAAAGATTAAATGTTGAAATTTCATAATTATAGACCATATTGGTATCGTTCGACAGGTCCGGAGTCATCGTTTTTCATCCGAAAATTGATTTTTTGGACTGTACCAAAAATGATCCAAAATGTCAATTGGATCATGCCTCATGTTGAATAACCACTTTTTAAACCCTCACAGTGACCAAAATTGCCATTTTTACAGAGTTTTGCTTACTCAAAAGCTTCAATTTTGACCCGTTTCAGGCACAGAAATGACTTTAAACTCACTTATTTTAGTTGACAAAGTCCTAATTCACATCCAACAGTAATTTAGAGTCAAAAGATTAAATGTTAAAATTTAATCATTATAGACCATTTTGGGATCGTTCGACAGGTCCGGAGTCATCGTTTTTCATCCGAAAATTGATTTTTTGGACTGTACCAAAAATGATTCAAAATGTCAATTGGATCATGCCTCATGTTGAATAAACACTTTTTAAACCCTCACAGTGACAAAAAATTGCCATTTTTACAGAGTTTTGCTTACTCAAAAGCTTCCATTTTGACCCGTTTCAGGCACAGAAATGACTTTAAACACACTTATTCTAGTTGACAAAGTCATAATTCACATCCAACAGTCATTTAGAGTCAAAAGATTAAATGTTGAAATTTCATCATTATAGACCATTTTGGGATCGTTCGACAGGTCCGGAGTCATCGTTTTTCATCCGAAAATAGATTTTTTGGACTGTACCAAAAATGATTCAAAATGTCAATTGGATCATGCCTCATGTTGAATAACCACTTTTTAAACCCTCACAGTGACAAAAAATTGCCATTTTTACAGAGTTTTGCTTACTCAAAAGCTTCCATTTTGACCCGTTTCAGGCACAGAAATGACTTTAAACACACTTATTCTAGTTGACAAAGTCATAATTCACATCCAACAGTCATTTAGAGTCAAAAGATTAAATGTTGAAATTTCATCATTATAGACCATTTTGGGATCGTTCGACAGGTCCGGAGTCATCGTTTTTCATCCGAAAATTGATTTTTTGGACTGTACCAAAAATGATTCAAAATGTCAATTGGATCATGCCTCATGTTGAATAATCACTTTTTAAACCCTCACAGTGACCAAAAATTGCCATTTTTACAGAGTTTTGCTTACTCAAAAGCTTCCATTTTGACCAGTTTCAGGCACAGAAATGACTTTACACACACTTATTCTAGTTGACAAAGTCATAATTCACATCCAACAGTCATTTAGAGTCAAAAGATTAAATGTTGAAATTTCATCATTATAGACCATTTTGGGATCGTTCGACAGGTCCGGAGTCATCGTTTTTCATCCGAAAATTGATTTTTTGGACTGTACCAAAAATGATTCAAAATGTCAATTGGATCATGCCTCATGTTGAATAACCACTTTTTAAACCCTCACAGTGACCAAAATTGCCATTTTTACAGAGTTTTGCTTACTCAAAAGCTTCCATTTTGACCCGTTTCAGGCACAGAAATGACTTTAAACACACTTATTCTAGTTGACAAAGTCATAATTCACATCCAACAGTCATTTAGAGTCAAAAGATTAAATGTTGAAATTTCATCATTATAGACCATTTTGGGATCGTTCGACAGGTCCGGAGTCATCGTTTTTCATCCGAAAATTGATTTTTTGGACTGTACCAAAAATTATTCAAAATGTCAATTGGATCATGCCTCATGTTGAATAACCACTTTTTAAACCCTCACAGTGACCAAAATTGCCATTTTTACAGAGTTTTGCTTACTCAAAAGCTTCCATTTTGACCCGTTTCAGGCACAGAAATGACTTTAAACACACTTATTCTAGTTGACAAAGTCATAATTCACATCCAACAGTAATTTAGAGTCAAAAGATTAAATGTTGAAATTTCATCATTATAGACCATTTTGGTATCGTTCGACAGGTCCGGAGTCATCGTTTTTCATCCGAAAATTGATTTTTTGGACTGTACCAACAATGATTCAAAATGTCAATTGGATCATGCCTCATGTTGAATAACCACTTTTTAAACCCCCACAGTGACCAAAATTGCCATTTTTACAGAGTTTTGCTTACTCAAAAGCTTCCATTTTGACCCGTTTCAGGCACAGAAATGACTTTAAACACACTTATTCTAGTTGACAAAGTCATAATTCACATCCAACAGTAATTTAGAGTCAAAAGATTAAATGTTGAAATTTCATCATTATAGACCATTTTTTTTATCGTTCGACAGGTCCGGAGTCATCGTTTTTCATCCGAAAATTGATTTTTTGGACTGTACCAAAAATGATTCAAAATGTCAATTGGATCATGCCTCATGTTGAATAACCACTTTGTTAACCCTCACAGTGACCAAAATTGCTATTTTTACAGAGTTTTGCTTACTCAAAAGCTTCCATTTTGACCCGTTTCAGGCACAGAAATGACTTTAAACACATTTATTCTAGTTGACAAAGTCATAATTCACATCCAACAGTAATTTAGAGTCAAAAGATTAAATGTTGAAATTTCATCATTATAGACCATTTTATGATCGCTCGACAGGTCCGGAGTCATCGTTTTTCATCCGAAAATTGATTTTTTGGACTGTACCAAAAATGATTCAAAATGTCAATTGGATCATGCCTCATGTTGAATAACCACTTTTTAAACCCTCACAGTGACCAAAATTGCCATTTTTACAGAGTTTTGCTTACTCAAAAGCTTCCATTTTGACCCAGGCACAGAAATGACTTTAAACACACTTATTCTAGTTGACAAAGTCATAATTCACATCCAACAGTCATTTAGAGTCAAAAGATTAAATGTTGAAATTTCATCATTATAGACCATTTTGGGATCGTTCGACAGGTCCGGAGTCATCGTTTTTCATCCGAAAATTGATTTTTTGGACTGTACCAAAAATGATTCAAAATGTCAATTGGATCATGCCTCATGTTGAATAACCACTTTTTAAACCCTCACAGTGACCAAAATTGCCATTTTTACAGAGTTTTGCTTACTCAAAAGCTTCCATTTTGACCCGTTTCAGGCACAGAAATGACTTTAAACACACTTATTCTAGTTGACAAAGTCATAATTCACATCCAACAGTCATTTAGAGTCAAAAGATTAAATGTTGAAATTTCATCATTATAGACCATTTTGGGATCGTTCGACAGGTCCGGAGTCATCGTTTTTCATCCGAAAATTGATTTTTTGGACTGTACCAAAAATGATTCAAAATGTAAATTGGATCATGCCTCATGTTGAATAACCACTTTTTAAACCCTCACAGTGACCAAAATTGCCATTTTTACAGAGTTTTGCTTACTCAAAAGCTTCAATTTTGACCCGTTTCAGGCACAGAAATGACTTTAAACACACTTATTTTAGTTGACAAAGTCCTAATTCACATCCAACAGTAATTTAGAGTCAAAAGATTAAATGTTAAAATTTCATCATTATAGACCATTTTGGGATCGTTCGACAGGTCTGGAGTCATCGTTTTTCATCCGAAAATTGATTTTTTGGACTGTACCAAAAATGATTCAAAATGTCAATTGGATCATGCCTCAGGTTGAATAAACACTTTTCAAACCCTCACAGTGACCAAAATTGCCATTTTTACAGAGTTTTGCTTACTCAAAAGCTTCAATTTTGACCCGTTTCAGGCACAGAAATGACTTTAAACACACTTATTCTAGTTGACAAAGTCATAATTCACATCCAACAGTCATTTAGAGTCAAAAGATTAAATGTTGAAATTTCATCATTATAGACCATTTTGGGATCGTTCGACAGGTCCGGAGTCATCGTTTTTCATCCGAAAATTGATTTTTTGGACTGTACCAAAAATGATTCAAAATGTCAATTGGATCATGCCTCATGTTGAATAACCACTTTTTAAACCCTCACAGTGACCAAAAATTGCCATTTTTACAGAGTTTTGCTTACTCAAAAGCTTCCATTTTGACCCGTTTCAGGCACAGAAATGACTTTAAACACACTTATTCTAGTTGACAAAGTCATAATTCACATCCAACAGTCATTTAGAGTCAAAAGATTAAATGTTGAAATTTCATCATTATAGACCATTTTGGGATCGTTCGACAGGTCCGGAGTCATCGTTTTTCATCCGAAAATTGATTTTTTGGACTGTACCAAAAATGATTCAAAATGTCAATTGGATCATGCCTCATGTTGAATAACCACTTTTTAAACCCTCACAGTGACCAAAATTGCCATTTTTACAGAGTTTTGCTTACTCAAAAGCTTCCATTTTGACCCGTTTCAGGCACAGAAATGACTTTAAACACACTTATTCTAGTTGACAAAGTCATAATTCACATCCAACAGTCATTTAGAGTCAAAAGATTAAATGTTGAAATTTCATCATTATAGACCATTTTGGGATCGTTCGACAGGTCCGGAGTCATCGTTTTTCATCCGAAAATTGATTTTTTGGACTGTACCAAAAATGATTCAAAATGTAAATTGGATCATGCCTCATGTTGAATAACCACTTTTTAAACCCTCACAGTGACCAAAATTGCCATTTTTACAGAGTTTTGCTTACTCAAAAGCTTCCATTTTGACCCGTTTCAGGCACAGAAATGACTTTAAACACACTTATTCTAGTTGACAAAGTCATAATTCACATCCAACAGTAATTTAGAGTCAAAAGATTAAATGTTGAAATTTCATCATTATAGACCATTTTGGGATCGTTCGACAGGTCCGGAGTCATCGTTTTTCATCCGAAAATTGATTTTTTGGACTGTACCAAAAATGATTCAAAATGTCAATTGGATCATGCCTCATGTTGAATAACCACTTTTTAAACCCTCACAGTGACCAAAATTGCCATTTTTACAGAGTTTTGCTTACTCAAAAGCTTCCATTTTGACCCGTTTCAGGCACAGAAATGACTTTAAACACACTTATTCTAGTTGACAAAGTAATAATTCACATCCAACAGTAATTTAGAGTCAAAAGATTAAATGTTGAAATTTCATCATTATAGACCATTTTTGTATCGTTCGACAGGTCCGGAGTCATCGTTTTTCATCCGAAAATTGATTTTTTGGACTGTACCAACAATGATTCAAAATGTCAATTGGATCATGCCTCATGTTGAATAACCACTTTTTAAACCCCCACAGTGACCAAAATTGCCATATTTACAGAGTTTTGCTTACTCAAAAGCTTCCATTTTGACCCGTTTCAGGCACAGAAATGACTTTAAACACACTTATTCTAGTTGACAAAGTCATAATTCACATCCAACAGTAATTTAGAGTCAAAAGATTAAATGTTGAAATTTCATCATTATAGACCATTTTATGATCGCTCGACAGGTCCGGAGTCATCGTTTTTCATCCGAAAATTGATTTTTTGGACTGTACCAAAAATGATTCAAAATGTCAATTGGATCATGCCTCATGTTGAATAACCACTTTTTAAACCCTCACAGTGACCAAAATTGCTATTTTTACAGAGTTTTGCTTACTCAAAAGCTTCCATTTTGACCCGTTTCAGGCACAAAAATGACTTTAAACACACTTATTTTAGTTGACAAAGTCATAATTCACATCCAACAGTAATTTAGAGTCAAAAGATTAAATGTTGAAATTTCATCATTATAGACCATTTTGGGATCGTTCGACAGGTCCGGAGTCATCGTTTTTCATCCGAAAATTGATTTTTTGGACTGTACCAAAAATGATTCAAAATGTCAATTGGATCATGCCTCATGTTGAATAACCACTTTTTAAACCCTCACAGTGACCAAAATTGCCATATTTACAGAGTTTTGCTTACTCAAAAGCTTCCATTTTGACCCGTTTCAGGCACAGAAATGACTTTAAACACACTTATTCTAGTTGACAAAGTCATAATTCACATCCAACAGTAATTTAGAGTCAAAAGATTAAATGTTGAAATTTCATCATTATAGACCATTTTATGATCGCTCGACAGGTCCGGAGTCATCGTTTTTCATCCGAAAATTGATTTTTTGGACTGTACCAAAAATGATTCAAAATTTCAATTGGATCATGCCTCATGTTGAATAACCACTTTTTAAACCCTCACAGTGACCAAAATTGCCATTTTTACAGAGTTTTGCTTACTCAAAAGCTTCCATTTTGCCCCGTTTCAGGCACAGAAATGACTTTAAACACACTTATTCTAGTTGACAAAGTCATAATTCACATCCAACAGTAATTTAGAGTCAAAAGATTAAGTGTTGAAATTTCATCATTATAGACCATTTTGGTATCGGTCGACAGGTCCGGAGTCATCGTTTTTCATCCGAAAATTGATTTTTTGGACTGTACCAAAAATGATTCAAAATGTCAATTGGATCATGCCTCATGTTGAATAACCACTTTTTAAACCCTCACAGTGACCAAATTTGCCATTTTTACAGAGTTTTGCTTACTCAAAAGCTTCAATTTTGACCCGTTTCAGGCACAGAAATGACTTTAAACACACTTATTTTAGTTGACAAAGTCCTAATTCACATCCAACAGTAATTTAGAGTCAAAAGATTAAATGTTAAAATTTCATCATTATAGACCATTTTGGGATCGTTCGACAGGTCTGGAGTCATCGTTTTTCATCCGAAAATTGATTTTTTGGACTGTACCAAAAATGATTCAAAATGTCAATTGGATCATGCCTCAGGTTGAATAAACACTTTTCAAACCCTCACAGTGACCAAAATTGCCATTTTTACAGAGTTTTGCTTACTCAAAAGCTTCAATTTTGACCCGTTTCAGGCACAGAAATGACTTTAAACACACTTATTCTAGTTGACAAAGTCATAATTCACATCCAACAGTCATTTAGAGTCAAAAGATTAAATGTTGAAATTTCATCATTATAGACCATTTTGGGATCGTTCGACAGGTCCGGAGTCATCGTTTTTCATCCGAAAATTGATTTTTTGGACTGTACCAAAAATGATTCAAAATGTCAATTGGATCATGCCTCATGTTGAATAACCACTTTTTAAACCCTCACAGTGACCAAAAATTGCCATTTTTACAGAGTTTTGCTTACTCAAAAGCTTCCATTTTGACCCGTTTCAGGCACAGAAATGACTTTAAACACACTTATTCTAGTTGACAAAGTCATAATTCACATCCAACAGTCATTTAGAGTCAAAAGATTAAATGTTGAAATTTCATCATTATAGACCATTTTGGGATCGTTCGACAGGTCCGGAGTCATCGTTTTTCATCCGAAAATTGATTTTTTGGACTGTACCAAAAATGATTCAAAATGTCAATTGGATCATGCCTCATGTTGAATAACCACTTTTTAAACCCTCACAGTGACCAAAATTGCCATTTTTACAGAGTTTTGCTTACTCAAAAGCTTCCATTTTGACCCGTTTCAGGCACAGAAATGACTTTAAACACACTTATTCTAGTTGACAAAGTCATAATTCACATCCAACAGTCATTTAGAGTCAAAAGATTAAATGTTGAAATTTCATCATTATAGACCATTTTGGGATCGTTCGACAGGTCCGGAGTCATCGTTTTTCATCCGAAAATTGATTTTTTGGACTGTACCAAAAATGATTCAAAATGTAAATTGGATCATGCCTCATGTTGAATAACCACTTTTTAAACCCTCACAGTGACCAAAATTGCCATTTTTACAGAGTTTTGCTTACTCAAAAGCTTCAATTTTGACCCGTTTCAGGCACAGAAATGACTTTAAACATACTTATTTTAGTTGACAAAGTCCTAATTCACATCCAACAGTAATTTAGAGTCAAAAGATTAAATGTTAAAATTTCATCATTATAGACCATTTTGGGATCGTTCGACAGGTCTGGAGTCATCGTTTTTCATCCGAAAATTGATTTTTTGGACTGTACCAAAAATGATTCAAAATGTCAATTGGATCATGCCTCAGGTTGAATAAACACTTTTCAAACCCTCACAGTGACCAAAATTGCCATTTTTACAGAGTTTTGCTTACTCAAAAGCTTCAATTTTGACCCGTTTCAGGCACAGAAATGACTTTAAACACACTTATTTTAGTTGACAAAGTCATAATTCACATCCAACAGTCATTTAGAGTCAAAAGATTAAATGTTGAAATTTCATCATTATAGACCATTTTGGGATCGTTCGACAGGTCCGGAGTCATCGTTTTTCATCCGAAAATTGATTTTTTGGACTGTACCAAAAATGATTCAAAATGTCAATTGGATCATGCCTCATGTTGAATAACCACTTTTTAAACCCTCACAGTGACCAAAAATTGCCATTTTTACAGAGTTTTGCTTACTCAAAAGCTTCCATTTTGACCCGTTTCAGGCACAGAAATGACTTTAAACACACTTATTCTAGTTGACAAAGTCATAATTCACATCCAACAGTCATTTAGAGTCAAAAGATTAAATGTTGAAATTTCATCATTATAGACCATTTTGGGATCGTTCGACAGGTCCGGAGTCATCGTTTTTCATCCGAAAATTGATTTTTTGGACTGTACCAAAAATGATTCAAAATGTCAATTGGATCATGCCTCATGTTGAATAACCACTTTTTAAACCCTCACAGTGACCAAAATTGCCATTTTTACAGAGTTTTGCTTACTCAAAAGCTTCCATTTTGACCCGTTTCAGGCACAGAAATGACTTTAAACACACTTATTCTAGTTGACAAAGTCATAATTCACATCCAACAGTCATTTAGAGTCAAAAGATTAAATGTTGAAATTTCATCATTATAGACCATTTTGGGATCGTTCGACAGGTCCGGAGTCATCGTTTTTCATCCGAAAATTGATTTTTTGGACTGTACCAAAAATGATTCAAAATGTAAATTGGATCATGCCTCATGTTGAATAACCACTTTTTAAACCCTCACAGTGACCAAAATTGCCATTTTTACAGAGTTTTGCTTACTCAAAAGCTTCCATTTTGACCCGTTTCAGGCACAGAAATGACTTTAAACACACTTATTCTAGTTGACAAAGTCATAATTCACATCCAACAGTAATTTAGAGTCAAAAGATTAAATGTTGAAATTTCATCATTATAGACCATTTTGGGATCGTTCGACAGGTCCGGAGTCATCGTTTTTCATCCGAAAATTGATTTTTTGGACTGTACCAAAAATGATTCAAAATGTCAATTGGATCATGCCTCATGTTGAATAACCACTTTTTAAACCCTCACAGTGACCAAAATTGCCATTTTTACAGAGTTTTGCTTACTCAAAAGCTTCCATTTTGACCCGTTTCAGGCACAGAAATGACTTTAAACACACTTATTCTAGTTGACAAAGTCATAATTCACATCCAACAGTAATTTAGAGTCAAAAGATTAAATGTTGAAATTTCATCATTATAGACCATTTTTGTATCGTTCGACAGGTCCGGAGTCATCGTTTTTCATCCGAAAATTGATTTTTTGGACTGTACCAACAATGATTCAAAATGTCAATTGGATCATGCCTCATGTTGAATAACCACTTTTTAAACCCCCACAGTGACCAAAATTGCCATATTTACAGAGTTTTGCTTACTCAAAAGCTTCCATTTTGACCCGTTTCAGGCACAGAAATGACTTTAAACACACTTATTCTAGTTGACAAAGTCATAATTCACATCCAACAGTAATTTAGAGTCAAAAGATTAAATGTTGAAATTTCATCATTATAGACCATTTTATGATCGCTCGACAGGTCCGGAGTCATCGTTTTTCATGCGAAAATTGATTTTTTGGACTGTACCAAAAATGATTCAAAATGTCAATTGGATCATGCCTCATGTTGAATAACCACTTTTTAAACCCTCACAGTGACCAAAATTGCTATTTTTACAGAGTTTTGCTTACTCAAAAGCTTCCATTTTGACCCGTTTCAGGCACAGAAATGACTTTAAACACACTTATTCTAGTTGACAAAGTCATAATTCACATCCAACAGTAATTTAGAGTCAAAAGATTAAATGTTGAAATTTCATCATTATAGACCATTTTGGTATCGTTCGACAGGTCCGGAGTCATCGTTTTTCATCCGAAAATTGATTTTTTGGACTGTACCAACAATGATTCAAAATGTCAATTGGATCATGCCTCATGTTGAATAACCACTTTTTAAACCCCCACAGTGACCAAAATTGCAATTTTTACAGAGTTTTGCTTACTCAAAAGCTTCCATTTTGACCCGTTTCAGGCACAGAAATGACTTTAAACACACTTATTCTAGTTGACAAAGTCATAATTCACATCCAACAGTAATTTAGAGTCAAAAGATTAAATGTTGAAATTTCATCATTATAGACCATTTTATGATCGTTCGACAGGTCCGGAGTCATCGTTTTTCATCCGAAAATTGATTTTTTGGACTGTACCAAAAATGATTCAAAATGTAAATTGGATCATGCCTCATGTTGAATAACCACTTTTTAAACCCTCACAGTGACCAAAATTGCCATTTTTACAGAGTTTTGCTTACTCAAAAGCTTCCATTTTGACCCGTTTCAGGCACAGAAATGACTTTAAACACACTTATTCTAGTTGACAAAGTCATAATTCACATCCAACAGTAATTTAGAGTCAAAAGATTAAATGTTGAAATTTCATCATTATAGACCATTTTGGGATCGTTCGACAGGTCCGGAGTCATCGTTTTTCATCCGAAAATAGATTTTTTGGACTGTACCAAAAATGATTCAAAATGTCAATTGGATCATGCCTCATGTTGAATAACCACTTTTTAAACCCTCACAGTGACCAAAATTGCCATTTTTACAGAGTTTTGCTTACTCAAAAGCTTCCATTTTGACCCGTTTCAGGCACAGAAATGACTTTAAACACACTTATTCTAGTTGACAAAGTCATAATTCACATCCAACAGTAATTTAGAGTCAAAAGATTAAATGTTGAAATTTCATCATTATAGACCATTTTGGTATCGTTCGACAGGTCCGGAGTCATCGTTTTTCATCCGAAAATTGATTTTTTGGACTGTACCAACAATGATTCAAAATGTCAATTGGATCATGCCTCATGTTGAATAACCACTTTTTAAACCCCCACAGTGACCAAAATTGCCATATTTACAGAGTTTTGCTTACTCAAAAGCTTCCATTTTGACCCGTTTCAGGCACAGAAATGACTTTAAACACACTTATTCTAGTTGACAAAGTCATAATTCACATCCAACAGTAATTTAGAGTCAAAAGATTAAATGTTGAAATTTCATCATTATAGACCATTTTATGATCGCTCGACAGGTCCGGAGTCATCGTTTTTCATCCGAAAATTGATTTTTTGGACTGTACCAAAAATGATTCAAAATGTCAATTGGATCATGCCTCATGTTGAATAACCACTTTTTAAACCCTCACAGTGACCAAAATTGCCATTTTTACAGAGTTTTGCTTACTCAAAAGCTTCAATTTTGACCCGTTTCAGGCACAGAAATGACTTTAAACACACTTATTTTAGTTGACAAAGTCCTAATTCACATCCAACAGTAATTTAGAGTCAAAAGATTAAATGTTAAAATTTAATCATTATAGACCATTTTGGGATCGTTCGACAGGTCCGGAGTCATCGTTTTTCATCCGAAAATTGATTTTTTGGACTGTACCAAAAATGATTCAAAATGTCAATTGGATCATGCCTCATGTTGAATAAACACTTTTTAAACCCTCACAGTGACAAAAAATTGCCATTTTTACAGAGTTTTGCTTACTCAAAAGCTTCCATTTTGACCCGTTTCAGGCACAGAAATGACTTTAAACACACTTATTCTAGTTGACAAAGTCATAATTCACATCCAACAGTCATTTAGAGTCAAAAGATTAAATGTTGAAATTTCATCATTATAGACCATTTTGGGATCGTTCGACAGGTCCGGAGTCATCGTTTTTCATCCGAAAATAGATTTTTTGGACTGTACCAAAAATGATTCAAAATGTCAATTGGATCATGCCTCATGTTGAATAACCACTTTTTAAACCCTCACAGTGACAAAAAATTGCCATTTTTACAGAGTTTTGCTTACTCAAAAGCTTCCATTTTGACCCGTTTCAGGCACAGAAATGACTTTAAACACACTTATTCTAGTTGACAAAGTCATAATTCACATCCAACAGTCATTTAGAGTCAAAAGATTAAATGTTGAAATTTCATCATTATAGACCATTTTGGGATCGTTCGACAGGTCCGGAGTCATCGTTTTTCATCCGAAAATTGATTTTTTGGACTGTACCAAAAATGATTCAAAATGTCAATTGGATCATGCCTCATGTTGAATAACCACTTTTTAAACCCTCACAGTGACCAAAAATTGCCATTTTTACAGAGTTTTGCTTACTCAAAAGCTTCCATTTTGACCCGTTTCAGGCACAGAAATGACTTTAAACACACTTATTCTAGTTGACAAAGTCATAATTCACATCCAACAGTCATTTAGAGTCAAAAGATTAAATGTTGAAATTTCATCATTATAGACCATTTTGGGATCGTTCGACAGGTCCGGAGTCATCGTTTTTCATCCGAAAATTGATTTTTTGGACTGTACCAAAAATGATTCAAAATGTCAATTGGATCATGCCTCATGTTGAATAACCACTTTTTAAACCCTCACAGTGACCAAAATTGCCATTTTTACAGAGTTTTGCTTACTCAAAAGCTTCCATTTTGACCCGTTTCAGGCACAGAAATGACTTTAAACACACTTATTGTAGTTGACAAAGTCATAATTCACATCCAACAGTCATTTAGAGTCAAAAGATTAAATGTTGAAATTTCATCATTATAGACCATTTTGGGATCGTTCGACAGGTCCGGAGTCATCGTTTTTCATCCGAAAATTGATTTTTTGGACTGTACCAAAAATGATTCAAAATGTAAATTGGATCATGCCTCATGTTGAATAACCACTTTTTAAACCCTCACAGTGACCAAAATTGCCATTTTTACAGAGTTTTGCTTACTCAAAAGCTTCAATTTTGACCCGTTTCAGGCACAGAAATGACTTTAAACACACTTATTTTAGTTGACAAAGTCCTAATTCACATCCAACAGTAATTTAGAGTCAAAAGATTAAATGTTAAAATTTCATCATTATAGACCATTTTGGGATCGTTCGACAGGTCTGGAGTCATCGTTTTTCATCCGAAAATTGATTTTTTGGACTGTACCAAAAATGATTCCAAATGTCAATTGGATCATGCCTCAGGTTGAATAAACACTTTTCAAACCCTCACAGTGACCAAAATTGCCATTTTTACAGAGTTTTGCTTACTCAAAAGCTTCAATTTTGACCCGTTTCAGGCACAGAAATGACTTTAAACACACTTATTCTAGTTGACAAAGTCATAATTCACATCCAACAGTCATTTAGAGTCAAAAGATTAAATGTTGAAATTTCATCATTATAGACCATTTTGGGATCGTTCGACAGGTCCGGAGTCATCGTTTTTCATCCGAAAATTGATTTTTTGGACTGTACCAAAAATGATTCAAAATGTCAATTGGATCATGCCTCATGTTGAATAACCACTTTTTAAACCCTCACAGTGACCAAAAATTGCCATTTTTACAGAGTTTTGCTTACTCAAAAGCTTCCATTTTGACCCGTTTCAGGCACAGAAATGACTTTAAACACACTTATTCTAGTTGACAAAGTCATAATTCACATCCAACAGTCATTTAGAGTCAAAAGATTAAATGTTGAAATTTCATCATTATAGACCATTTTGGGATCGTTCGACAGGTCCGGAGTCATCGTTTTTCATCCGAAAATTGATTTTTTGGACTGTACCAAAAATGATTCAAAATGTCAATTGGATCATGCCTCATGTTGAATAACCACTTTTTAAACCCTCACAGTGACCAAAATTGCCATTTTTACAGAGTTTTGCTTACTCAAAAGCTTCCATTTTGACCCGTTTCAGGCACAGAAATGACTTTAAACACACTTATTCTAGTTGACAAAGTCATAATTCACATCCAACAGTCATTTAGAGTCAAAAGATTAAATGTTGAAATTTCATCATTATAGACCATTTTGGGATCGTTCGACAGGTCCGGAGTCATCGTTTTTCATCCGAAAATTGATTTTTTGGACTGTACCAAAAATGATTCAAAATGTAAATTGGATCATGCCTCATGTTGAATAACCACTTTTTAAACCCTCACAGTGACCAAAATTGCCATTTTTACAGAGTTTTGCTTACTCAAAAGCTTCCATTTTGACCCGTTTCAGGCACAGAAATGACTTTAAACACACTTATTCTAGTTGACAAAGTCATAATTCACATCCAACAGTAATTTAGAGTCAAAAGATTAAATGTTGAAATTTCATCATTATAGACCATTTTGGGATCGTTCGACAGGTCCGGAGTCATCGTTTTTCATCCGAAAATTGATTTTTTGGACTGTACCAAAAATGATTCAAAATGTCAATTGGATCATGCCTCATGTTGAATAACCACTTTTTAAACCCTCACAGTGACCAAAATTGCCATTTTTACAGAGTTTTGCTTACTCAAAAGCTTCCATTTTGACCCGTTTCAGGCACAGAAATGACTTTAAACACACTTATTCTAGTTGACAAAGTCATAATTCACATCCAACAGTAATTTAGAGTCAAAAGATTAAATGTTGAAATTTCATCATTATAGACCATTTTTGTATCGTTCGACAGGTCCGGAGTCATCGTTTTTCATCCGAAAATTGATTTTTTGGACTGTACCAACAATGATTCAAAATGTCAATTGGATCATGCCTCATGTTGAATAACCACTTTTTAAACCCCCACAGTGACCAAAATTGCCATATTTACAGAGTTTTGCTTACTCAAAAGCTTCCATTTTGACCCGTTTCAGGCACAGAAATGACTTTAAACACACTTATTCTAGTTGACAAAGTCATAATTCACATCCAACAGTAATTTAGAGTCAAAAGATTAAATGTTGAAATTTCATCATTATAGACCATTTTATGATCGCTCGACAGGTCCGGAGTCATCGTTTTTCATCCGAAAATTGATTTTTTGGACTGTACCAAAAATGATTCAAAATGTCAATTGGATCATGCCTCATGTTGAATAACCACTTTTTAAACCCTCACAGTGACCAAAATTGCTATTTTTACAGAGTTTTGCTTACTCAAAAGCTTCCATTTTGACCCGTTTCAGGCACAGAAATGACTTTAAACACACTTATTCTAGTTGACAAAGTCATAATTCACATCCAACAGTAATTTAGAGTCAAAAGATTAAATGTTGAAATTTCATCATTATAGACCATTTTGGTATCGTTCGACAGGTCCGGAGTCATCGTTTTTCATCCGAAAATTGATTTTTTGGACTGTACCAACAATGATTCAAAATGTCAATTGGATCATGCCTCATGTTGAATAACCACTTTTTAAACCCCCACAGTGACCAAAATTGCAATTTTTACAGAGTTTTGCTTACTCAAAAGCTTCCATTTTGACCCGTTTCAGGCACAGAAATGACTTTAAACACACTTATTCTAGTTGACAAAGTCATAATTCACATCCAACAGTAATTTAGAGTCAAAAGATTAAATGTTGAAATTTCATCATTATAGACCATTTTATGATCGTTCGACAGGTCCGGAGTCATCGTTTTTCATCCGAAAATTGATTTTTTGGACTGTACCAAAAATGATTCAAAATGTAAATTGGATCATGCCTCATGTTGAATAACCACTTTTTAAACCCTCACAGTGACCAAAATTGCCATTTTTACAGAGTTTTGCTTACTCAAAAGCTTCCATTTTGACCCGTTTCAGGCACAGAAATGACTTTAAACACACTTATTCTAGTTGACAAAGTCATAATTCACATCCAACAGTAATTTAGAGTCAAAAGATTAAATGTTGAAATTTCATCATTATAGACCATTTTGGGATCGTTCGACAGGTCCGGAGTCATCGTTTTTCATCCGAAAATAGATTTTTTGGACTGTACCAAAAATGATTCAAAATGTCAATTGGATCATGCCTCATGTTGAATAACCACTTTTTAAACCCTCACAGTGACCAAAATTGCCATTTTTACAGAGTTTTGCTTACTCAAAAGCTTCCATTTTGACCCGTTTCAGGCACAGAAATGACTTTAAACACACTTATTCTAGTTGACAAAGTCATAATTCACATCCAACAGTAATTTAGAGTCAAAAGATTAAATGTTGAAATTTCATCATTATAGACCATTTTGGTATCGTTCGACAGGTCCGGAGTCATCGTTTTTCATCCGAAAATTGATTTTTTGGACTGTACCAACAATGATTCAAAATGTCAATTGGATCATGCCTCATGTTGAATAACCACTTTTTAAACCCCCACAGTGACCAAAATTGCCATATTTACAGAGTTTTGCTTACTCAAAAGCTTCCATTTTGACCCGTTTCAGGCACAGAAATGACTTTAAACACACTTATTCTAGTTGACAAAGTCATAATTCACATCCAACAGTAATTTAGAGTCAAAAGATTAAATGTTGAAATTTCATCATTATAGACCATTTTATGATCGCTCGACAGGTCCGGAGTCATCGTTTTTCATCCGAAAATTGATTTTTTGGACTGTACCAAAAATGATTCAAAATGTCAATTGGATCATGCCTCATGTTGAATAACCACTTTTTAAACCCTCACAGTGACCAAAATTGCCATTTTTACAGAGTTTTGCTTACTCAAAAGCTTCAATTTTGACCCGTTTCAGGCACAGAAATGACTTTAAACACACTTATTTTAGTTGACAAAGTCCTAATTCACATCCAACAGTAATTTAGAGTCAAAAGATTAAATGTTAAAATTTAATCATTATAGACCATTTTGGGATCGTTCGACAGGTCCGGAGTCATCGTTTTTCATCCGAAAATTGATTTTTTGGACTGTACCAAAAATGATTCAAAATGTCAATTTGATCATGCCTCATGTTGAATAAACACTTTTTAAACCCTCACAGTGACAAAAAATTGCCATTTTTACAGAGTTTTGCTTACTCAAAAGCTTCCATTTTGACCCGTTTCAGGCACAGAAATGACTTTAAACACACTTATTCTAGTTGACAAAGTCATAATTCACATCCAACAGTCATTTAGAGTCAAAAGATTAAATGTTGAAATTTCATCATTATAGACCATTTTGGGATCGTTCGACAGGTCCGGAGTCATCGTTTTTCATCCGAAAATAGATTTTTTGGACTGTACCAAAAATGATTCAAAATGTCAATTGGATCATGCCTCATGTTGAATAACCACTTTTTAAACCCTCACAGTGACAAAAAATTGCCATTTTTACAGAGTTTTGCTTACTCAAAAGCTTCCATTTTGACCCGTTTCAGGCACAGAAATGACTTTAAACACACTTATTCTAGTTGACAAAGTCATAATTCACATCCAACAGTCATTTAGAGTCAAAAGATTAAATGTTGAAATTTCATCATTATAGACCATTTTGGGATCGTTCGACAGGTCCGGAGTCATCGTTTTTCATCCGAAAATTGATTTTTTGGACTGTACCAAAAATGATTCAAAATGTCAATTGGATCATGCCTCATGTTGAATAACCACTTTTTAAACCCTCACAGTGACCAAAAATTGCCATTTTTACAGAGTTTTGCTTACTCAAAAGCTTCCATTTTGACCCGTTTCAGGCACAGAAATGACTTTAAACACACTTATTCTAGTTGACAAAGTCATAATTCACATCCAACAGTCATTTAGAGTCAAAAGATTAAATGTTGAAATTTCATCATTATAGACCATTTTGGGATCGTTCGACAGGTCCGGAGTCATCGTTTTTCATCCGAAAATTGATTTTTTGGACTGTACCAAAAATGATTCAAAATGTCAATTGGATCATGCCTCATGTTGAATAACCACTTTTTAAACCCTCACAGTGACCAAAATTGCCATTTTTACAGAGTTTTGCTTACTCAAAAGCTTCCATTTTGACCCGTTTCAGGCACAGAAATGACTTTAAACACACTTATTCTAGTTGACAAAGTCATAATTCACATCCAACAGTAATTTAGAGTCAAAAGATTAAATGTTGAAATTTCATCATTATAGACCATTTTGGTATCGTTCGACAGGTCCGGAGTCATCGTTTTTCATCCGAAAATTGATTTTTTGGACTGTACCAACAATGATTCAAAATGTCAATTGGATCATGCCTCATGTTGAATAACCACTTTTTAAACCCCCACAGTGACCAAAATTGCCATTTTTACAGAGTTTTGCTTACTCAAAAGCTTCCATTTTGACCCGTTTCAGGCACAGAAATGACTTTAAACACACTTATTCTAGTTGACAAAGTCATAATTCACATCCAACAGTAATTTAGAGTCAAAAGATTAAATGTTGAAATTTCATCATTATAGACCATTTTTTTTATCGTTCGACAGGTCCGGAGTCATCGTTTTTCATCCGAAAATTGATTTTTTGGACTGTACCAAAAATGATTCAAAATGTCAATTGGATCATGCCTCATGTTGAATAACCACTTTTTAAACCCTCACAGTGACCAAAATTGCCATTTTGACAGAGTTTTGCTTACTCAAAAGCTTCCATTTTGACCCGTTTCAGGCACAGAAATGACTTTAAACACACTTATTCTAGTTGACAACGTCATAATTCACATCCAACAGTAATTTAGAGTCAAAAGATTAAATGTTGAAATTTCATCATTATAGACCATTTTATGATCGTTCGACAGGTCCGGAGTCATCGTTTTTCATCCGAAAATTGATTTTTTGGACTGTACCAAAAATGATTCAAAATGTCAATTGGATCATGCCTCATGTTGAATAACCACTTTTTAAACCCTCACAGTGACCAAAATTGCCATTTTTACAGAGTTTTGCTTACTCAAAAGCTTCCATTTTGACCTGTTTCAGGCACAGAAATGACTTTAAACACACTTATTCTAGTTGACAAAGTCATAATTCACATCCAACAGTCATTTAGAGTCAAAAGATTAAATGTTGAAATTTCATCATTATAGACCATTTTGGGATCGTTCGACAGGTCCGGAGTCATCGTTTTTCATCCGAAAATTGATTTTTTGGACTGTACCAAAAATGATTCAAAATGTCAATTGGATCAAGCCTCATGTTGAATAACCACTTTTTAAACCCTCACAGTGACCAAAATTGCCATTTTTACAGAGTTTTGCTTACTCAAAAGCTTCCATTTTGACCCGTTTCAGGCACAGAAATGACTTTAAACACACTTATTCTAGTTGACAAAGTCATAATTCACATCCAACAGTAATTTAGAGTCAAAAGAATAAATGTTGAAATTTCATCATTATAGACCATTTTGGTATCGTTCGACAGGTCCGGAGTCATCGTTTTTCATCCGAAAATTGATTTTTTGGACTGTACCAACAATGATTCAAAATGTCAATTGGATCATGCCTCATGTTGAATAACCACTTTTTAAACCCCCACAGTGACCAAAATTGCCATTTTTACAGAGTTTTGCTTACTCAAAAGCTTCAATTTTGACCCGTTTCAGGCACAGAAATGACTTTAAACACACTTATTTTAGTTGACAAAGTCCTAATTCACATCCAACAGTAATTTAGAGTCAAAAGATTAAATGTTAAAATTTCATCATTATAGACCATTTTGGGATCGTTCGACAGGTCAGGAGTCATCGTTTTTCATCCGAAAATTGATTTTTTGGACTGTACCAAAAATGATTCAAAATGTCAATTGGATCATGCCTCATGTTGAATAAACACTTTTCAAACCCTCACAGTGACCAAAATTGCCATTTTTACAGAGTTTTGCTTACTCAAAAGCTTCAATTTTGACCCGTTTCAGGCACAGAAATGACTTTAAACACACTTATTTTAGTTGACAAAGTCCTAATTCACATCCAACAGTAATTTAGAGTCAAAAGATTAAATGTTAAAATTTCATCATTATAGACCATTTTGGGATCGTTCGACAGGTCCGGAGTCATCGTTTTTCATCCGAAAATTGATTTTTTGGACTGTACCAAAAATGATTCAAAATGTCAATTGGATCATGCCTCATGTTGAATAAACACTTTTTAAACCCTCACAGTGACAAAAAATTGCCATTTTTACAGAGTTTTGCTTACTCAAAAGCTTCCATTTTGACCCGTTTCAGGCACAGAAATGACTTTAAACACACTTATTCTAGTTGACAAAGTCATAATTCACATCCAACAGTCATTTAGAGTCAAAAGATTAAATGTTGAAATTTCATCATTATAGACCATTTTGGGATCGTTCGACAGGTCCGGAGTCATCGTTTTTCATCCGAAAATTGATTTTTTGGACTGTACCAAAAATGATTCAAAATGTCAATTGGATCATGCCTCATGTTGAATAACCACTTTTTAAACCCTCACAGTGAGCAAAATTGCCATTTTTACAGAGTTTTGCTTACTCAAAAGCTTCCATTTTGACCCGTTTCAGGCACAGAAATGACTTTAAACACACTTATTCTAGTTGACAAAGTCATAATTCACATCCAACAGTCATTTAGAGTCAAAAGATTAAATGTTGAAATTTCATCATTATAGACCATTTTGGGATCGTTCGACAGGTCCGGAGTCATCGTTTTTCATCCGAAAATTGATTTTTAGGACTGTACCAAAAATGATTCAAAATGTCAATTGGATCATGCCTCATGTTGAATAACCACTTTTTAAACCCTCACAGTGACCAAAATTGCCATTTTTACAGAGTTTTGCTTACTCAAAAGCTTCCATTTTGACCCGTTTCAGGCACAGAAATGACTTTAAACACACTTATTCTACTTGACAACGTCATAATTCACATCCAACAGTAATTTAGAGTCAAAAGATTAAATGTTGAAATTTCATCATTATAGACCATTTTATGATCGTTCGACAGGTCCGGAGTCATCGTTTTTCATCCGAAAATTGATTTTTTGGACTGTACCAAAAATGATTCAAAATGTAAATTGGATCATGCCTCATGTTGAATAACCACTTTTTAAACCCTCACAGTGACCAAAATTGCCATTTTTACAGAGTTTTGCTTACTCAAAAGCTTCAATTTTGACCCGTTTCAGGCACAGAAATGACTTTAAACACACTTATTCTAGTTGACAAAGTCATAATTCACATCCAACAGTAATTTAGAGTCAAAAGATTAAATGTTGAAATTTCATCATTATAGACCATTTTGGGATCGTTCGACAGGTCCGGAGTCATCGTTTTTCATCCGAAAATTGATTTTTTGGACTGTACCAAAAATGATTCAAAATGTAAATTGGATCATGCCTCATGTTGAATAACCACTTTTTAAACCCTCCCAGTGACCAAAATTGCCATTTTTACAGAGTTTTGCTTACTCAAAAGCTTCCATTTTGACCCGTTTCAGGCACAGAAATGACTTTAAACACACTTATTCTAGTTGACAAAGTCATAATTCACATCCAACAGTAATTTAGAGTCAAAAGATTAAATGTTGAAATTTCATCATTATAGACCATTTTATGATCGCTCGACAGGTCCGGAGTCATCGTTTTTCATCCGAAAATTGATTTTTTGGACTGTACCAAAAATGATTCAAAATGTCAATTGGATCATGCCTCATGTTGAATAACCACTTTTTAAACCCTCACAGTGACCAAAATTGCTATTTTTACAGAGTTTTGCTTACTCAAAAGCTTCCATTTTGACCCGTTTCAGGCACAGAAATGACTTTAAACACACTTATTCTAGTTGACAAAGTCATAATTCACATCCAACAGTAATTTAGAGTCAAAAGATTAAATGTTGAAATTTCATCATTATAGACCATTTTGGTATCGTTCGACAGGTCCGGAGTCATCGTTTTTCATCCGAAAATTGATTTTTTGGACTGTACCAACAATGATTCAAAATGTCAATTGGATCATGCCTCATGTTGAATAACCACTTTTTAAACCCTCACAGTGACCAAAATTGCCATTTTTACAGAGTTTTGCTTACTCAAAAGCTTCAATTTTGACCCGTTTCAGGCACAGAAATGACTTTAAACACACTTATTCTAGTTGACAAAGTCATAATTCACATCCAACAGTCATTTAGAGTCAAAAGATTAAATGTTGAAATTTCATCATTATAGACCATTTTGCGATCGTTCGACAGGTCCGGAGTCATCGTTTTTCATCCGAAAATTGATTTTTTGGACTGTACCAAAAATGATTCAAAATGTCAATTGGATCATGCCTCATGTTGAATAACCACTTTTTAAACCCTCACAGTGACCAAAAATTGCCATTTTTACAGAGTTTTGCTTACTCAAAAGCTTCCATTTTGACCCGTTTCAGGCACAGAAATGACTTTAAACACACTTATTCTAGTTGACAAAGTCATAATTCACATCCAACAGTCATTTAGAGTCAAAAGATTAAATGTTGAAATTTCATCATTATAGACCATTTTGGGATCGTTCGACAGGTCCGGAGTCATCGTTTTTCATCCGAAAATTGATTTTTTGGACTGTACCAAAAATGATTCAAAATGTCAATTGGATCATGCCTCATGTTGAATAACCACTTTTTAAACCCTCACAGTGACCAAAATTGCCATTTTTACAGAGTTTTGCTTACTCAAAAGCTTCCATTTTGACCCGTTTCAGGCACAGAAATGACTTTAAACACACTTATTCTAGTTGACAAAGTCATAATTCACATCCAACAGTAATTTAGAGTCAAAAGATTAAATGTTGAAATTTCATCATTATAGACCATTTTGGTATCGTTCGACAGGTCCGGAGTCATCGTTTTTCATCCGAAAATTGATTTTTTGGACTGTACCAACAATGATTCAAAATGTCAATTGGATCATGCCTCATGTTGAATAACCACTTTTTAAACCCCCACAGTGACCAAAATTGCCATTTTTACAGAGTTTTGCTTACTCAAAAGCTTCCATTTTGACCCGTTTCAGGCACAGAAATGACTTTAAACACACTTATTCTAGTTGACAAAGTCATAATTCACATCCAACAGTAATTTAGAGTCAAAAGATTAAATGTTGAAATTTCATCATTATAGACCATTTTTTTTATCGTTCGACAGGTCCGGAGTCATCGTTTTTCATCCGAAAATTGATTTTTTGGACTGTACCAAAAATGATTCAAAATGTCAATTGGATCATGCCTCATGTTGAATAACCACTTTTTAAACCCTCACAGTGACCAAAATTGCTATTTTTACAGAGTTTTGCTTACTCAAAAGCTTCCATTTTGACCCGTTTCAGGCACAGAAATGACTTTAAACACACTTATTCTAGTTGACAAAGTCATAATTCACATCCAACAGTAATTTAGAGTCAAAAGATTAAATGTTGAAATTTCATCATTATAGACCATTTTGGTATCGTTCGACAGGTCCGGAGTCATCGTTTTTCATCCGAAAATTGATTTTTTGGACTGAACCAACAATGATTCAAAATGTCAATTGGATCATGCCTCATGTTGAATAACCACTTTTTAAACCCCCACAGTGACCAAAATTGCCATTTTTACAGAGTTTTGCTTACTCAAAAGCTTCCATTTTGACCCGTTTCAGGCACAGAAATGACTTTAAACACACTTATTCTAGTTGACAAAGTCATAATTCACATCCAACAGTAATTTAGAGTCAAAAGATTAAATGTTGAAATTTCATCATTATAGACCATTTTATGATCGTTCGACAGGTCCAGAGTCATCATTTTTCATCCGAAAATTGATTTTTTGGACTGTACCAAAAATGATTCAAAATGTAAATTGGATCATGCCTCATGTTGAATAACCACTTTTTAAACCCTCACAGTGACCAAAATTGCCATTTTTACAGAGTTTTGCTTACTCAAAAGCTTCCATTTTGACCCGTTTCAGGCACAGAAATGACTTTAAACACACTTATTCTAGTTGACAAAGTCATAATTCACATCCAACAGTAATTTAGAGTCAAAAGATTAAATGTTGAAATTTCATCATTATAGACCATTTTGGGATCGTTCGACAGGTCCGGAGTCATCGTTTTTCATCCGAAAATTGATTTTTTGGACTGTACCAAAAATGATTCAAAATGTCAATTGGATCATGCCTCATGTTGAATAACCACTTTTTAAACCCTCACAGTGACCAAAATTGCCATTTTTACAGAGTTTTGCTTACTCAAAAGCTTCCATTTTGACCCGTTTCATGCACAGAAATGACTTTAAACACACTTATTCTAGTTGACAAAGTCATAATTCACATCCAACAGTAATTTAGAGTCAAAAGATTAAATGTTGAAATTTCATCATTATAGACCATTTTATGATCGCTCGACAGGTCCGGAGTCATCGTTTTTCATCCGAAAATTGATTTTTTGGACTGTACCAAAAATGATTCAAAATGTCAATTGGATCATGCCTCATGTTGAATAACCACTTTTTAAACCCTCACAGTGACCAAAATTGCTATTTTTACAGAGTTTTGCTTACTCAAAAGCTTCCATTTTGACCCGTTTCAGGCACAGAAATGACTTTAAACACACTTATTCTAGTTGACAAAGTCATAATTCACATCCAACAGTAATTTAGAGTCAAAAGATTAAATGTTGAAATTTCATCATTATAGACCATTTTGGTATCGTTCGACAGGTCCGGAGTCATCGTTTTTCATCCGAAAATTGATTTTTTGGACTGTACCAACAATGATTCAAAATGTCAATTGGATCATGCCTCATGTTGAATAACCACTTTTTAAACCCCCACAGTGACCAAAATTGCCATATTTACAGAGTTTTGCTTACTCAAAAGCTTCCATTTTGACCCGTTTCAGGCACAGAAATGACTTTAAACACACTTATTCTAGTTGACAAAGTCATAATTCACATCCAACAGTAATTTAGAGTCAAAAGATTAAATGTTGAAATTTCATCATTATAGACCATTTTATGATCGTTCGACAGGTCCGGAGTCATCGTTTTTCATCCGAAAATTGATTTTTTGGACTGTACCAAAAATGATTCAAAATGTAAATTGGATCATGCCTCATGTTGAATAACCACTTTTTAAACCCTCACAGTGACCAAAATTGCCATTTTTACAGAGTTTTGCTTACTCAAAAGCTTCAATTTTGACCCGTTTCAGGCACAGAAATGACTTTAAACACACTTATTCTAGTTGACAAAGTCATAATTCACATCCAACAGTAATTTAGAGTCAAAAGATTAAATGTTGAAATTTCATCATTATAGACCATTTTGGGATCGTTCCGACAGGTCCGGAGTCATCGTTTTTCATCCGAAAATTGATTTTTTGGACTGTACCAAAAATGATTCAGAATGTCAATTGGATCATGCCTAATGTTGAATAACCACTTTTTAAACCCTCACAGTGACCAAAATTGCCATTTTTACAGAGTTTTGCTTACTCAAAAGCTTCCATTTTGACCCGTTTCAGGCACAGAAATGACTTTAAACACACTTATTCTAGTTGACAAAGTCATAATGCACATCCAACAGTCATTTAGAGTCAAAAGATTAAATGTTGAAATTTCATCATTATAGACCATTTTGGGATCGTTCGACAGGTCCGGAGTCATCGTTTTTCATCCGAAAATTGATTTTTTGGACTGTACCAAAAATGATTCAGAATGTCAATTGGATCATGCCTCATGTTGAATAACCACTTTTTAAACCCTCACAGTGACCAAAATTGCCATTTTTACAGAGTTTTGCTTACTCAAAAGCTTCCTTTTTGACCCGTTTCAGGCACAGAAGTGACTTTAAACACACTTATTCTAGTTGACAAAGTCATAATTCATATCCAACAGTAATTTAGAGTCAAAAGATTAAATGTTGAAATTTCATCATTATAGACTATTTTGGTATCGTTCGACAGGTCCGGAGTCATCGTTTTTCATCCGAAAATTGATTTTTTGGACTGTACCAAAAATGATTCACAATGTCAATTGGATCATGCCTCATGTTGAATAACCACTTTTTAAACCCTCACAGTGACCAAAATTGCCATTTTTACAGAGTTTTGCTTACTCAAAAGCTTCCATTTTGACCCGTTTCAGGCACAGAAATGACTTTAAACACACTTATTCTAGTTGACAAAGTCATAATTCACATCCAACAGTAATTTAGAGTCAAAAGATTAAATGTTGAAATTTCATCATTATAGACCATTTTATGATCGTTCGACAGGTCCAGAGTCATCGTTTTTCATCCGAAAATTGATTTTTTGGACTGTACCAAAAATGATTCAAAATGTCAATTGGATCATGCCTCATGTTGAATAACCACTTTTTAAACCCTCACAGTGACCAAAATTGCCATTTTTACTGAGTTTTGCTTACTCAAAAGCTTCCATTTTGACCCGTTTCAGGCACAGAAATGACTTTAAACATACTTATTCTAGTTGACAAAGTCATAATTCACATCCAACAGTAATTTAGAGTCAAAAGATTAAATGTTGAAATTTCATCATTATAGACCATTTTATGATCGTTCGACAGGTCCGGAGTCATCGTTTTTCATCCGAAAATTGATTTTTTGGACTGTACCAAAAATGATTCAAAATGTCAATTGGATCATGCCTCATGTTGAATAACCACTTTTCAAACCCTCACAGTGACCAAAATTGCCATTTTTACAGAGTTTTGCTTACTCAAAAGCTTCCATTTTGACCCGTTTCAGGCACAGAATTGACTTTAAACACACTTATTCTAGTTGACAAAGTCATAATTCACATCCAACAGTAATTTAGAGTCTAAAGATTAAATGTTGAAATTTCATCATTATAGACCATTTTATGATCGTTCGACAGGTCCGGAGCCATCGTTTTTCATCCGAAAATTGATTTTTTGGACTGTACCAAAAATGATTCAAAATGTCAATTGGATCATGCCTCATGTTGAATAACCACTTTTTAAACCCTCACAGTGACCCAAATTGCAATTTTTACAGAGTTTTGCTTACTCAAAAGCTTCCATTTTGACCCGTTTCAGGCACAGAAATGACTTTAAACACACTTATTCTAGTTGACAAAGTCATAATTCACATCCAACAGTAATTTAGAGTCAAAAGATTAAATGTTGAAATTTCATCATTATAGACCATTTTGGGATCGTTCGACAGGTCCGGAGTCATCGTTTTTCATCCGAAAATTGATTTTTCGGACTGTACCAAAAATGATTCAAAATGTCAATTGGATCATGCCTCATGTTGAATAACCACTTTTTAAACTCTCACAGTGACCAAAATTGCCATTTTTACAGAGTTTTGCTTACTCAAAAGCTTCCATTTTCACCCGTTTCAGGCACAGAAATGACTTTAAACACACTTATTCTAGTTGACAAAGTCATAATTCACATCCAACAGTAATTTAGAGTCAAAAGATTAAATGTTGAAATTTCATCATTATAGACCATTTTATGATCGTTCGACAGGTCCGGAGTCATCGTTTTTCATCCGAAAATTGATTTTTTGGACTGTACCAAAAATGATTCAAAATGTCAATTGGATCATGCCTCATGTTGAATAACCACTTTTTAAACCCTCACAGTGACCAAAATTGCCATTTTTACAGAGTTTTGCTTACTCAAAAGCTTCCATTTTGACCCGTTTCAGGCACAGAAATGACTTTAAACACACTTATTCTAGTTGACAAAGTCATAATTCACATCCAACAGTAATTTAGAGTCAAAAGATTAAATGTTGAAATATCATCATTATAGACCATTTTGGGATCGTTCGACAGGTCCGGAGTCATCGTTTTTCATCCGAAAATTGATTTTTTTGGACTGTAATAAAAATGATTCAAAATGTCAATTGGATCATGCCTCATGTTGAATAACCACTTTTTAAACCCTCACAGTGACCAAAATTGCCATTTTTACAGAGTTTTGCATACTCAAAAGCTTCCATTTTGACCCGTTTCATGCACAGAAATGACTTTAAACACACTTATTCTAGTTGACAAAGTCATAATTCACATCCAACAGTAATTTAGAGTCAAAAGATTAAATGTTGAAATTTCATCATTATAGACCATTTTATGATCGTTCGACAGGTCCGGAGTCATCGTTTTTCATCTGAAAATTGATTTTTTGGACTGTACCAAAAATGATTCAAAATGTCAATTGGATCATGCCTCATGTTGAATAACCACTTTTTAAACCCTCACAGTGACCAAAATTGCCATTTTTACAGAGTTTTGCTTACTCAAAAGCTTCCATTTTCTCCCGTTTCAGGCACAGAAATGACTTTAAACACACTTATTCTAGTTGACAAAGTCATAATTCACATCCAACAGTAATTTAGAGTCAAAAGATTAAATGTTGAAATTTCATCATTACAGACCATTTTATGATCGTTCGACAGGTCCGGAGTCATCGTTTTTCATCCGAAAATTGATTTTTTGGACTGTACCAAAAATGATTCAAAATGTCAATTGGATCATGCCTCATGTTGAATAACCACTTTTTAAACCCTCACAGTGACCAAAATTGCCATTTTTACAGAGTTTTGCTTACTCAAAAGCTTCCATTTTGACCCGTTTCAGGCACAGAAATGACTTTAAACACACTTATTCTAGTTGACAAAGTCATAATTCACATCCAACAGTAATTTAGAGTCAAAAGATTAAATGTTGAAATTTCATCATTATAGACCATTTTATGATCGTTCGACAGGTCCGGAGTCATCGTTTTTCATCCGAAAATTGATTTTTTGGACTGTACCAAAAATGATTCATAATGTCAATTGGATCATGCCTCATGTTGAATAACCACTTTTTAAACCTTCACAGTGACCAAAATTGCCATTTTTACAGAGTTTTGCTTACTCAAAAGCTTCCATTTTGACCCGTTTCAGGCACAGAATTGACTTTAAACACACTTATTCTAGTTGACAAAGTCATAATTCACATCCAACAGTAATTTAGAGTCTAAAGATTAAATGTTGAAATTTCATCATTATAGACCATTTTATGATCGTTCGACAGGTCCGGAGCCATCGTTTTTCATCCGAAAATTGATTTTTTGGACTGTACCAAAAATGATTCAAAATGTCAATTGGATCATGCCTCATGTTGAATAACCACTTTTTAAACCCTCACAGTGACCAAAATTGCCATTTTTACAGAGTTTTGCTTACTCAAAAGCTTCCATTTTGACCCGTTTCAGGCACAGAAATGACTTTAAACACACTTATTCTAGTTGGCAAAATCATAATTCACATCCAACAGTAATTTAGAGTCAAAAGATTAAATGTTGAAATTTCATCATTATAGACCATTTTGGGATCGTTCGACAGGTCCGGAGTCATCGTTTTTCATTCGAAAATTGATTTTTCGGACTGTACCAAAAATGATTCAAAATGTCAATTGGATCATGCCTCATGTTGAATAACCACTTTTTAAACCCTCACAGTGACCAAAATTGCCATTTTTACAGAGTTTTGCTTACTCAAAAGCTTCCATTTTCACCCGTTTCAGGCACAGAAATGACTTTAAACACACTTATTCTAGTTGACAAAGTCATAATTCACATCCAACAGTAATTTAGAGTCAAAAGATTAAATGTTGAAATTTCATCATTATAGACCATTTTATGATCGTTCGACAGGTCCGGAGTCATCGTTTTTCATCCGAAAATTGATTTTTTGGACTGTACCAAAAATGATTCACAATGTCAATTGGATCATGCCTCATGTTGAATAACCACTTTTTAAACCCTCACAGTGACCAAAATTGCCATTTTTACAGAGTTTTGCTTACTCAAAAGCTTCCATTTTGACCCGTTTCAGGCACAGAAATGACTTTAAACACACTTATTCTAGTTGACAAATTCATAATTCACATCCAACAGTAATTTAGAGTCAAAAGATTAAATGTTGAAATTTCATCATTATAGACCATTTTATGATCGTTCGACAGGTCCGGAGTCATCGTTTTTCATCCGAAAATTGATTTTTTGGACTGTACAAAAAATGATTCAAAATGTCAATTGGATCATGCCTCATGTTGAATAACCACTTTTTAAACCCTCACAGTGACCAAAATTGCCATTTTTACAGAGTTTTGCTTACTCAAAAGCTTCCATTTTGACCCGTTTCAGGCACAGAAATGACTTTAAACACACTTATTCTAGTTGACAAAGTCATAATTCACATCCAACAGTAATTTAGAGTCTAAAGATTAAATGTTGAAATTTCATCATTATAGACCATTTTATGATCGTTCGACAGGTCCGGAGCCATCGTTTTTCATCCGAAAATTGATTTTTTGGACTGTACCAAAAATGATTCAAAATGTCAATTGGATCATGCCTCATGTTGAATAACCACTTTTTAAACCCTCACAGTGACCAAAATTGCCATTTTTACAGAGTTTTGCTTACTCAAAAGCTTCCATTTTGACCCGTTTCAGGCACAGAAATGACTTTAAACACACTTATTCTAGTTGGCAAAATCATAATTCACATCCAACAGTAATTTAGAGTCAAAAGATTAAATGTTGAAATTTCATCATTATAGACCATTTTGGGATCGTTCGACAGGTCCGGAGTCATCGTTTTTCATTCGAAAATTGATTTTTCGGACTGTACCAAAAATGATTCAAAATGTCAATTGGATCATGCCTCATGTTGAATAACCACTTTTTAAACCCTCACAGTGACCAAAATTGCCATTTTTACAGAGTTTTGCTTACTCAAAAGCTTCCATTTTCACCCGTTTCAGGCACAGAAATGACTTTAAACACACTTATTCTAGTTGACAAAGTCATAATTCACATCCAACAGTAATTTAGAGTCAAAAGATTAAATGTTGAAATTTCATCATTATAGACCATTTTATGATCGTTCGACAGGTCCGGAGTCATCGTTTTTCATCCGAAAATTGATTTTTTGGACTGTACCAAAAATGATTCACAATGTCAATTGGATCATGCCTCATGTTGAATAACCACTTTTTAAACCCTCACAGTGACCAAAATTGCCATTTTTACAGAGTTTTGCTTACACAAAAGCTTCCATTTTGACCCGTTTCAGGCACAGAAATGACTTTAAACACACTTATTCTAGTTGACAAAGTCATAATTCACATCCAACAGTAATTTAGAGTCAAAAGATTAAATGTTGAAATTTCATCATTATAGACCATTTTATGATCGTTCGACAGGTCCGGAGTCATCGTTTTTCATCCGAAAATTGATTTTTTGGACTGTACAAAAAATGATTCAAAATGTCAATTGGATCATGCCTCATGTTGAATAACCACTTTTTAAACCCTCACAGTGACCAAAATTGCCATTTTTACAGAGTTTTGCTTACTCAAAAGCTTCCATTTTGACCCGTTTCAGGCACAGAAATGACTTTAAACACACTTATTCTAGTTGACAAAGTCATAATTCACATCCAACAGTAATTTAGAGTCAAAAGATTAAATGTTGAAATTTCATCATTATAGACCATTTTGGGATCGTTCAACAGGTCCGGAGTCATCGTTTTTCATCCGAAAATTGATTTTTTTGGACTGTAATAAAAATGATTCAAAATGTCAATTGGATCATGCCTCATGTTGAATAACCACTTTTTAAACCCTCACAGTGACCAAAATTGCCATTTTTACAGAGTTTTGCTTACTCAAAAGCTTCCATTTTGACCCGTTTCAGGCACAGAAATGACTTTAAACACACTTATTTTAGTTGACAAAGTCATATTTCACATCCAACAGTCATTTAGAGTCAAAAGATTAAATGTTGAAATTTCATCATTATAGACCCTTTTGGGATCGTTCGACAGGTCCGGAGTCATCGTTTTTCATCCGAAAATTGATTTTGTGGACTGTACCAAAAATGATTCAGAATGTCAATTGGATCATGCCTAATGTTGAATAACCACTTTTTAAACCCTCACAGTGACCAAAATTGCCATTTTTACAGAGTTTTGCTTACTCAAAAGCTTCCATTTTGACCCGTTTCAGGCACAGAAATGACTTTAAACACACTTATTCTAGTTGACAAAGTCATAATGCACATCCAACAGTCATTTAGAGTCAAAAGATTAAATGTTGAAATTTCATCATTATAGACCATTTTGGGATCGTTCGACAGGTCCGGAGTCATCGTTTTTCATCCGAAAATTGATTTTTTGGACTGTACCAAAAATGATTCAGAATGTCAATTGGATCATGCCTCATGTTGAATAACCACTTTTTAAACCCTCACAGTGACCAAAATTGCCATTTTTACAGAGTTTTGCTTACTCAAAAGCTTCCATTTTGACCCGTTTCAGGCACAGAAATGACTTTAAACACACTTATTCTAGTTGACAAAGTCATAATTCACATCCAACAGTAATTTAGAGTCAAAAGATTAAATGTTGAAATTTCATCATTATAGACCATTTTATGATCGTTCGACAGGTCCGGAGTCATCGTTTTTCATCCGAAAATTGATTTTTTGGACTGCACCAAAAATGATTCAAAATGTCAATTGGATCATGCCTCATGTTGAATAACCACTTTTTAAACCCTCACAGTGACCAAAATTGCCATTTTTACAGAGTTTTGCTTACTCAAAAGCTTCCATTTTCACCCGTTTCAGGCACAGAAATGACTTTAAACACACTTATTCTAGTTGACAAAGTCATAATTCACATCCAACAGTAATTTAGAGTCAAAAGATTAAATGTTGAAATTTCATCATTATAGACCATTTTATGATCGTTCGACAGGTCCGGAGTCATCGTTTTTCATCCGAAAATTGATTTTTTGGACTGTACCAAAAATGATTCAAAATGTCAATTGGATCATGCCTCATGTTGAATAACCACTTTTTAAACCCTCACAGTGACCAAAATTGCCATTTTTACAGAGTTTTGCTTACTCAAAAGCTTCCATTTTGACCCGTTTCAGGCACAGAAATGACTTTAAACACACTTATTCTAGTTGACAAAGTCATAATTCACATCCAACAGTAATTTAGAGTCAAAAGATTAAATGTTGAAATTTCATCATTATAGACCATTTTATGATCGTTCGACAGGTCCAGAGTCATCATTTTTCATCCGAAAATTGATTTTTTGGACTGTACCAAAAATGATTCAAAATGTCAATTGGATCATGCCTCATGTTGAATAACCACTTTTTAAACCCTCACAGTGACCAAAATTGCCATTTTTACAGAGTTTTGCTTACTCAAAAGCTTCCATTTTGACCCGTTTCAGGCACAGAAATGACTTTAAACACACTTATTCTAGTTGACAAAGTCATAATTCACATCCAACAGTAATTTAGAGTCAAAAGATTAAATGTTAAAATTTCATCATTATAGACCATTTTGGGATCGTTCGACAGGTCCGGAGTCATCGTTTTTCATCCGAAAATTGATTTTTTGGACTGTACCAAAAATGATTCAAAATGTCAATTGGATCATGCCTCATGTTGAATAACCACTTTTTAAACCCTCACAGTGACCAAAATTGCCATTTTTACAGAGTTTTGCTTACTCAAAAGCTTCCATTTTGACCCGTTTCAGGCACAGAATTGACTTTAAACACACTTATTCTAGTTGACAAAGTCATAATTCACATCCAACAGTAATTTAGAGTCTAAAGATTAAATGTTGAAATTTCATCATTATAGACCATTTTATGATCGTTCGACAGGTCCGGAGCCATCGTTTTTCATCCGAAAATTGATTTTTTGGACTGTACCAAAAATGATTCAAAATGTCAATTGGATCATGCCTCATGTTGAATAACCACTTTTTAAACCATCACAGTGACCAAAATTGCCATTTTTACAGAGTTTTGCTTACTCAAAAGCTTCCATTTTGACCCGTTTCAGGCACAGAAATGACTTTAAACACACTTATTCTAGTTGACAAAGTCATAATTCACATCCAACAGTAATTTAGAGTCAAAAGATTAAATGTTGAAATTTCATCATTATAGACCATTTTGGGATCGTTCGACAGGTCCAGAGTCATCGTTTTTCATCCGAAAATTGATTTTTTTGGACTGTAATAAAAATGATTCAAAATGTCAATTGGATCATGCCTCATGTTGAATAACCACTTTTTAAACCCTCACAGTGACCAAAATTGCCATTTTTACAGAGTTTTGCTTACTCAAAAGCTTCCATTTTGACCCGTTTCAGGCACAGAAATGACTTTAAACACACTTATTTTAGTTGACAAAGTCATATTTCACATCCAACAGTAATTTAGAGTCAAATGATTAAATGTTAAAATGTCATCATTATAGACCATTTTGGGATCGTTCGACAGGTCCGGAGTCATCGTTTTTCATCCGAAAATTGATTTTTTGGACTGTACCAAAAATGATTCAAAATGTCAATTGGATCATGCTTCATGTTGAATAACCACTTTTTAAACCCTCACAGTGACCAAAATTGCCATTTTTACAGAGTTTTGCTTACTCAAAAGCTTCCATTTTGACCCGTTTCAGGCACAGAAATGACTTTAAACACACTTATTCTAGTTGACAAAGTCATAATTCACATCCAACAGTCATTTAGAGTCAAAAGATTAAATGTTGAAATTTCATCATTATAGACCCTTTTGGGATCGTTCGACAGGTCCGGAGTCATCGTTTTTCATCCGAAAATTGATTTTTTGGACTGTACCAAAAATGATTCAGAATGTCAATTGGATCATGCCTAATGTTGAATAACCACTTTTTAAACCCTCACAGTGACCAAAATTGCCATTTTTACAGAGTTTTGCTTACTCAAAAGCTTCCATTTTGACCCGTTTCAGGCACAGAAATGACTTTAAACACACTTATTCTAGTTGACAAAGTCATAATGCACATCCAACAGTCATTTAGAGTCAAAAGATTAAATGTTGAAATTTCATCATTATAGACCATTTTGGGATCGTTCGACAGGTCCGGAGTCATCGTTTTTCATCCGAAAATTGATTTTTTGGACTGTACCAAAAATGATTCAGAATGTCAATTGGATCATGCCTCATGTTGAATAACCACTTTTTAAACCCTCACAGTGACCAAAATTGCCATTTTTACAGAGTTTTGCTTACTCAAAAGCTTCCTTTTTGACCCGTTTCAGGCACAGAAGTGACTTTAAACACACTTATTCTAGTTGACAAAGTCATAATTCATATCCAACAGTAATTTAGAGTCAAAAGATTAAATGTTGAAATTTCATCATTATAGACTATTTTGGTATCGTTCGACAGGTCCGGAGTCATCGTTTTTCATCCGAAAATTGATTTTTTGGACTGTACCAAAAATGATTCACAATGTCAATTGGATCATGCCTCATGTTGAATAACCACTTTTTAAACCCTCACAGTGACCAAAATTGCCATTTTTACAGAGTTTTGCTTACTCAAAAGCTTCCATTTTGACCCGTTTCAGGCACAGAAATGACTTTAAACACACTTATTCTAGTTGACAAAGTCATAATTCACATCCAACAGTAATTTAGAGTCAAAAGATTAAATGTTGAAATTTCATCATTATAGACCATTTTATGATCGTTCGACAGGTCCAGAGTCATCGTTTTTCATCCGAAAATTGATTTTTTGGACTGTACCAAAAATGATTCAAAATGTCAATTGGATCATGCCTCATGTTGAATAACCACTTTTTAAACCCTCACAGTGACCAAAATTGCCATTTTTACAGAGTTTTGCTTACTCAAAAGCTTCCATTTTGACCCGTTTCAGGCACAGAAATGACTTTAAACACACTTATTCTAGTTGACAAAGTCATAATTCACATCCAACAGTAATTTAGAGTCAAAAGATTAAATGTTGAAATTTCATCATTATAGACCATTTTATGATCGTTCGACAGGTCCGAAGTCATCGTTTTTCATCCGAAAATTGATTTTTTGGACTGTACCAAAAATGATTCAAAATGTCAATTGGATCATGCCTCATGTTGAATAACCACTTTTCAAACCCTCACAGTGACCAAAATTGCCATTTTTACAGAGTTTTGCTTACTCAAAAGCTTCCATTTTGACCCGTTTCAGGCACAGAATTGACTTTAAACACACTTATTCTAGTTGACAAAGTCATAATTCACATCCAACAGTAATTTAGAGTCTAAAGATTAAATGTTGAAATTTCATCATTATAGACCATTTTATGATCGTTCGACAGGTCCGGAGCCATCGTTTTTCATCCGAAAATTGATTTTTTGGACTGTACCAAAAATGATTCAAAATGTCAATTGGATCATGCCTCATGTTGAATAACCACTTTTTAAACCCTCACAGTGACCCAAATTGCAATTTTTACAGAGTTTTGCTTACTCAAAAGCTTCCATTTTGACCCGTTTCAGGCACAGAAATGACTTTAAACACACTTATTCTAGTTGACAAAGTCATAATTCACATCCAACAGTAATTTAGAGTCAAAAGATTAAATGTTGAAATTTCATCATTATAGACCATTTTGGGATCGTTCGACAGGTCCGGAGTCATCGTTTTTCATCCGAAAATTGATTTTTCGGACTGTACCAAAAATGATTCAAAATGTCAATTGGATCATGCCTCATGTTGAATAACCACTTTTTAAACTCTCACAGTGACCAAAATTGCCATTTTTACAGAGTTTTGCTTACTCAAAAGCTTCCATTTTCACCCGTTTCAGGCACAGAAATGACTTTAAACACACTTATTCTAGTTGACAAAGTCATAATTCACATCCAACAGTAATTTAGAGTCAAAAGATTAAATGTTGAAATTTCATCATTATAGACCATTTTATGATCGTTCGACAGGTCCGGAGTCATCGTTTTTCATCCGAAAATTGATTTTTTGGACTGTACCAAAAATGATTCAAAATGTCAATTGGATCATGCCTCATGTTGAATAACCACTTTTTAAACCCTCACAGTGACCAAAATTGCCATTTTTACAGAGTTTTGCTTACTCAAAAGCTTCCATTTTGACCCGTTTCAGGCACAGAAATGACTTTAAACACACTTATTCTAGTTGACAAAGTCATAATTCACATCCAACAGTAATTTAGAGTCAAAAGATTAAATGTTGAAATATCATCATTATAGACCATTTTGGGATCGTTCGACAGGTCCGGAGTCATCGTTTTTCATCCGAAAATTGATTTTTTTGGACTGTAATAAAAATGATTCAAAATGTCAATTGGATCATGCCTCATGTTGAATAACCACTTTTTAAACCCTCACAGTGACCAAAATTGCCATTTTTACAGAGTTTTGCTTACTCAAAAGCTTCCATTTTGACCCGTTTCATGCACAGAAATGACTTTAAACACACTTATTCTAGTTGACAAAGTCATAATTCACATCCAACAGTAATTTAGAGTCAAAAGATTAAATGTTGAAATTTCATCATTATAGACCATTTTATGATCGTTCGACAGGTCCGGAGTCATCGTTTTTCATCTGAAAATTGATTTTTTGGACTGTACCAAAAATGATTCAAAATGTCAATTGGATCATGCCTCATGTTGAATAACCACTTTTTAAACCCTCACAGTGACCAAAATTGCCATTTTTACAGAGTTTTGCTTACTCAAAAGCTTCCATTTTCTCCCGTTTCAGGCACAGAAATGACTTTAAACACACTTATTCTAGTTGACAAAGTCATAATTCACATCCAACAGTAATTTAGAGTCAAAAGATTAAATGTTGAAATTTCATCATTACAGACCATTTTATGATCGTTCGACAGGTCCGGAGTCATCGTTTTTCATCCGAAAATTGATTTTTTGGACTGTACCAAAAATGATTCAAAATGTCAATTGGATCATGCCTCATGTTGAATAACCACTTTTTAAACCCTCACAGTGACCAAAATTGCCATTTTTACAGAGTTTTGCTTACTCAAAAGCTTCCATTTTGACCCGTTTCAGGCACAGAAATGACTTTAAACACACTTATTCTAGTTGACAAAGTCATAATTCACATCCAACAGTAATTTAGAGTCAAAAGATTAAATGTTGAAATTTCATCATTATAGACCATTTTATGATCGTTCGACAGGTCCGGAGTCATCGTTTTTCATCCGAAAATTGATTTTTTGGACTGTACCAAAAATGATTCATAATGTCAATTGGATCATGCCTCATGTTGAATAACCACTTTTTAAACCTTCACAGTGACCAAAATTGCCATTTTTACAGAGTTTTGCTTACTCAAAAGCTTCCATTTTGACCCGTTTCAGGCACAGAATTGACTTTAAACACACTTATTCTAGTTGACAAAGTCATAATTCACATCCAACAGTAATTTAGAGTCTAAAGATTAAATGTTGAAATTTCATCATTATAGACCATTTTATGATCGTTCGACAGGTCCGGAGCCATCGTTTTTCATCCGAAAATTGATTTTTTGGACTGTACCAAAAATGATTCAAAATGTCAATTGGATCATGCCTCATGTTGAATAACCACTTTTTAAACCCTCACAGTGACCAAAATTGCCATTTTTACAGAGTTTTGCTTACTCAAAAGCTTCCATTTTGACCCGTTTCAGGCACAGAAATGACTTTAAACACACTTATTCTAGTTGGCAAAATCATAATTCACATCCAACAGTAATTTAGAGTCAAAAGATTAAATGTTGAAATTTCATCATTATAGACCATTTTGGGATCGTTCGACAGGTCCGGAGTCATCGTTTTTCATTCGAAAATTGATTTTTCGGACTGTACCAAAAATGATTCAAAATGTCAATTGGATCATGCCTCATGTTGAATAACCACTTTTTAAACCCTCACAGTGACCAAAATTGCCATTTTTACAGAGTTTTGCTTACTCAAAAGCTTCCATTTTCACCCGTTTCAGGCACAGAAATGACTTTAAACACACTTATTCTAGTTGACAAAGTCATAATTCACATCCAACAGTAATTTAGAGTCAAAAGATTAAATGTTGAAATTTCATCATTATAGACCATTTTATGATCGTTCGACAGGTCCGGAGTCATCGTTTTTCATCCGAAAATTGATTTTTTGGACTGTACCAAAAATGATTCACAATGTCAATTGGATCATGCCTCATGTTGAATAACCACTTTTTAAACCCTCACAGTGACCAAAATTGCCATTTTTACAGAGTTTTGCTTACTCAAAAGCTTCCATTTTGACCCGTTTCAGGCACAGAAATGACTTTAAACACACTTATTCTAGTTGACAAATTCATAATTCACATCCAACAGTAATTTAGAGTCAAAAGATTAAATGTTGAAATTTCATCATTATAGACCATTTTATGATCGTTCGACAGGTCCGGAGTCATCGTTTTTCATCCGAAAATTGATTTTTTGGACTGTACAAAAAATGATTCAAAATGTCAATTGGATCATGCCTCATGTTGAATAACCACTTTTTAAACCCTCACAGTGACCAAAATTGCCATTTTTACAGAGTTTTGCTTACTCAAAAGCTTACATTTTGACCCGTTTCAGGCACAGAAATGACTTTAAACACACTTATTCTAGTTGACAAAGTCATAATTCACATCCAACAGTAATTTAGAGTCTAAAGATTAAATGTTGAAATTTCATCATTATAGACCATTTTATGATCGTTCGACAGGTCCGGAGCCATCGTTTTTCATCCGAAAATTGATTTTTTGGACTGTACCAAAAATGATTCAAAATGTCAATTGGATCATGCCTCATGTTGAATAACCACTTTTTAAACCCTCACAGTGACCAAAATTGCCATTTTTACAGAGTTTTGCTTACTCAAAAGCTTCCATTTTGACCCGTTTCAGGCACAGAAATGACTTTAAACACACTTATTCTAGTTGGCAAAATCATAATTCACATCCAACAGTAATTTAGAGTCAAAAGATTAAATGTTGAAATTTCATCATTATAGACCATTTTGGGATCGTTCGACAGGTCCGGAGTCATCGTTTTTCATTCGAAAATTGATTTTTCGGACTGTACCAAAAATGATTCAAAATGTCAATTGGATCATGCCTCATGTTGAATAACCACTTTTTAAACCCTCACAGTGACCAAAATTGCCATTTTTACAGAGTTTTGCTTACTCAAAAGCTTCCATTTTCACCCGTTTCAGGCACAGAAATGACTTTAAACACACTTATTCTAGTTGACAAAGTCATAATTCACATCCAACAGTAATTTAGAGTCAAAAGATTAAATGTTGAAATTTCATCATTATAGACCATTTTATGATCGTTCGACAGGTCCGGAGTCATCGTTTTTCATCCGAAAATTGATTTTTTGGACTGTACCAAAAATGATTCACAATGTCAATTGGATCATGCCTCATGTTGAATAACCACTTTTTAAACCCTCACAGTGACCAAAATTGCCATTTTTACAGAGTTTTGCTTACACAAAAGTTTCCATTTTGACCCGTTTCAGGCACAGAAATGACTTTAAACACACTTATTCTAGTTGACAAAGTCATAATTCACATCCAACAGTAATTTAGAGTCAAAAGATTAAATGTTGAAATTTCATCATTATAGACCATTTTATGATCGTTCGACAGGTCCGGAGTCATCGTTTTTCATCCGAAAATTGATTTTTTGGACTGTACAAAAAATGATTCAAAATGTCAATTGGATCATGCCTCATGTTGAATAACCACTTTTTAAACCCTCACAGTGACCAAAATTGCCATTTTTACAGAGTTTTGCTTACTCAAAAGCTTCCATTTTGACCCGTTTCAGGCACAGAAATGACTTTAAACACACTTATTCTAGTTGACAAAGTCATAATTCACATCCAACAGTAATTTAGAGTCAAAAGATTAAATGTTGAAATTTCATCATTATAGACCATTTTGGGATCGTTCGACAGGTCCGGAGTCATCGTTTTTCATCCGAAAATTGATTTTTTTGGACTGTAATAAAAATGATTCAAAATGTCAATTGGATCATGCCTCATGTTGAATAACCACTTTTTAAACCCTCACAGTGACCAAAATTGCCATTTTTACAGAGTTTTGCTTACTCAAAAGCTTCCATTTTGACCCGTTTCAGGCACAGAAATGACTTTAAACACACTTATTTTAGTTGACAAAGTCATATTTCACATCCAACAGTCATTTAGAGTCAAAAGATTAAATGTTGAAATTTCATCATTATAGACCCTTTTGGGATCGTTCGACAGGTCCGGAGTCATCGTTTTTCATCCGAAAATTGATTTTGTGGACTGTACCAAAAATGATTCAGAATGTCAATTGGATCATGCCTAATGTTGAATAACCACTTTTTAAACCCTCACAGTGACCAAAATTGCCATTTTTACAGAGTTTTGCTTACTCAAAAGCTTCCATTTTGACCCGTTTCAGGCACAGAAATGACTTTAAACACACTTATTCTAGTTGACAAAGTCATAATGCACATCCAACAGTCATTTAGAGTCAAAAGATTAAATGTTGAAATTTCATCATTATAGACCATTTTGGGATCGTTCGACAGGTCCGGAGTCATCGTTTTTCATCCGAAAATTGATTTTTTGGACTGTACCAAAAATGATTCAGAATGTCAATTGGATCATGCCTCATGTTGAATAACCACTTTTTAAACCCTCACAGTGACCAAAATTGCCATTTTTACAGAGTTTTGCTTACTCAAAAGCTTCCATTTTGACCCGTTTCAGGCACAGAAATGACTTTAAACACACTTATTCTAGTTGACAAAGTCATAATTCACATCCAACAGTAATTTAGAGTCAAAAGATTAAATGTTGAAATTTCATCATTATAGACCATTTTATGATCGTTCGACAGGTCCGGAGTCATCGTTTTTCATCCGAAAATTGATTTTTTGGACTGCACCAAAAATGATTCAAAATGTCAATTGGATCATGCCTCATGTTGAATAACCACTTTTTAAACCCTCACAGTGACCAAAATTGCCATTTTTACAGAGTTTTGCTTACTCAAAAGCTTCCATTTTCACCCGTTTCAGGCACAGAAATGACTTTAAACACACTTATTCTAGTTGACAAAGTCATAATTCACATCCAACAGTAATTTAGAGTCAAAAGATCAAATGTTGAAATTTCATCATTATAGACCATTTTGGGATCGTTCGACAGGTCCGGAGTCATTGTTTTTCATCCGAAAATTGATTTTTTGGACTGTAATAAAAATGATTCAAAATGTCAATTGGATCATGCCTCATGTTGAATAACCTTTTTTTAAACCCTCACAGTGACCAAAATTGCCATTTTTACAGAGTTTTGCTTACTCAAAAGCTTCCATTTTGACCCGTTTCAGGCACAGAAATGACTTTAAACACACTTATTTTAGTTGACAAAGTCATATTTCACATCCAACAGTAATTTAGAGTCAAAAGATTAAATGTTAAAATTTCATCATTATAGAACATTTTGGGATCGTTCGACAGGTCCGGAGTCATCGTTTTTCATCTGAAAATTGATTTTTTGGACTGTACCAAAAATGATTCAAAATGCCAATTGGATCATGCTTCATGTTGAATAACCACTTTTTAAACCCTCACAGTGACCAAAATTGCCATTTTTACAGAGTTTTGCTTACTCAAAAGCTTCCATTTTGACCCGTTTCAGGCACAGAAATGACTTTAAACACACTTATTCTAGTTGACAAAGTCATAATTCACATCCAACAGTAATTTAGAGTCAAAAGATTAAATGTTAAAATGTCATCATTATAGACCATTTTGGGATCGTTCGACAGGTCCGGAGTCATCGTTTTTCATCCGAAAATTGATTTTTTGGACTGTACCAAAAATGATTCAAAATGTCAATTGGATCATGCCTCATGTTGAATAACCACTTTTTAAACCCTCACAGTGACCAAAATTGCCATTTTTACAGAGTTTTGCTTACTCAAAAGCTTCCATTTTCACCCGTTTCAGGCACAGAAATGACTTTAAACACACTTATTCTAGTTGACAAAGTCATAATTCACATCCAACAGTAATTTAGAGTCAAAAGATTAAATGTTGAAATTTCATCATTACAGACCATTTTATGATCGTTCGACAGGTCCGGAGTCATCGTTTTTCATCCGAAAATTGATTTTTTGGACTGTACCAAAAATGATTCAAAATGTCAATTGGATCATGCCTCATGTTGAATAACCACTTTTTAAACCCTCACAGTGACCAAAATTGCCATTTTTACAGAGTTTTGCTTACTCAAAAGCTTCCATTTTGACCCGTTTCAGGCACAGAAATGACTTTAAACACACTTATTCTAGTTGACAAAGTCATAATTCACATCCAACAGTAATTTAGAGTCAAAAGATTAAATGTTGAAATTTCATCATTATAGACCATTTTATGATCGTTCGACAGGTCCGGAGTCATCGTTTTTTATCCGAAAATTGATTTTTTGGACTGTACCAAAAATGATTCAAAATGTCAATTGGATCATGCCTCATGTTGAATAACCACTTTTTAAACCCTCACAGTGACCAAAATTGCCATTTTTACAGAGTTTTGCTTACTCAAAAGCTTCCATTTTGACCCGTTTCAGGCACAGAAATGACTTTAAACACACTTATTCTAGTTGACAAAGTCATAATTCACATCCAACAGTAATTTAGAGTCAAAAGATTAAATGTTGAAATTTCATCATTATAGACCATTTTGGGATCGTTCGACAGGTCCGGAGTCATCGTTTTTCATCCGAAAATTGATTTTTTTGGACTGTAATAAAAATGATTCAAAATGTCAATTGGATCATGCCTCATGTTGAATAACCACTTTTTAAACCCTCACAGTGACCAAAATTGCCATTTTTACAGAGTTTTGCTTACTCAAAAGCTTCCATTTTGACCCGTTTCAGGCACAGAAATGACTTTAAACACACTTATTTTAGTTGACAAAGTCATATTTCACATCCAACAGTAATTTAGAGTCAAATGATTAAATGTTAAAATTTCATCATTATAGACCATTTTGGGATCGTTCGACAGGTCCGGAGTCATCGTTTTTCATCCGAAAATTGATTTTTTGGACTGTACCAAAAATGATTCAAAATGTCAATTGGATCATGCTTCATGTTGAATAACCACTTTTTAAACCCTCACAGTGACCAAAATTGCCATTTTTACAGAGTTTTGCTTACTCAAAAGCTTCCATTTTGACCCGTTTCAGGCACAGAAATGACTTTAAACACACTTATTTTAGTTGACAAAGTCATATTTCACATCCAACAGTAATTTAGAGTCAAATGATAAAATGTTAAAATTTCATCATTATAGACCATTTTGGGATCGTTCGACAGGTCCGGAGTCATCGTTTTTCATCCGAAAATTGATTTTTTGGACTGTACCAAAAATGATTCAAAATGTCAATTGGATCATGCTTCATGTTGAATAACCACTTTTTAAACCCTCACAGTGACCAAAATTGCCATTTTTACAGAGTTTTGCTTACTCAAAAGCTTCCATTTTGACCCGTTTCAGGCACAGAAATGACCTTAAACACACTTATTCTAGTTGACAAAGTCATAATTCACATCCAACAGTCATTTAGAGTCAAAAGATTAAATGTTGAAATTTCATCATTATAGACCCTTTTGGGATCGTTCGACAGGACCGGAGTCATCGTTTTTCATCCGAAAATTGATTTTTTGAACTGTACCAAAAATGATTCAGAATGTCAATTGGATCATGCCTAATGTTGAATAACCACTTTTTAAACCCTCACAGTGACCAAAATTGCCATTTTTACAGAGTTTTGCTTACTCAAAAGCTTCCTTTTTGACCCGTTTCAGGCACAGAAGTGACTTTAAACACACTTATTCTAGTTGACAAAGTCATAATTCATATCCAACAGTAATTTAGAGTCAAAAGATTAAATGTTGAAATTTCATCATTATAGACCATTTTGGTATCGTTCGACAGGTCCGGAGTCATCGTTTTTCATCCGAAAATTGATTTTTTGGACTGTACCAAAAATGATTCACAATGTCAATTGGATCATGCCTCATGTTGAATAACCACTTTTTAAACCCTCACAGTGACCAAAATTGCCATTTTTACAGAGTTTTGCTTACTCAAAAGCTTCCATTTTGACCCGTTTCAGGCACAGAAATGACTTTAAACACACTTATTCTAGTTGACAAAGTCATAATTCACATCCAACAGTAATTTAGAGTCAAAAGATTAAATGTTGAAATTTCATCATTATAGACCATTTTATGATCGTTCGACAGGTCCGGAGTCATCGTTTTTCATCCGAAAATTGATTTTTTGGACTGCACCAAAAATGATTCAAAATGTCAATTGGATCATGCCTCATGTTGAATAACCACTTTTTAAACCCTCACAGTGACCAAAATTGCCATTTTTACAGAGTTTTGCTTACTCAAAAGCTTCCATTTTCACCCGTTTCAGGCACAGAAATGACTTTAAACACACTTATTCTAGTTGACAAAGTCATAATTCACATCCAACAGTAATTTAGAGTCAAAAGATCAAATGTTGAAATTTCATCATTATAGACCATTTTGGGATCGCTCGACAGGTCCGGAGTCATTGTTTTTAATCCGAAAATTGATTTTTTGGACTGTAATAAAAATGATTCAAAATGTCAATTGGATCATGCCTCATGTTGAATAACCTTTTTTTAAACCCTCACAGTGACCAAAATTGCCATTTTTACAGAGTTTTGCTTACTCAAAAGCTTCCATTTTGACCCGTTTCAGGCACAGAAATGACTTTAAACACACTTATTTTAGTTGACAAAGTCATATTTCACATCCAACAGTAATTTAGAGTCAAAAGATTAAATGTTAAAATTTCATCATTATAGACCATTTTGGGATCGTTCGACAGGTCCGGAGTCATCGTTTTTCATCTGAAAATTGATTTTTTGGACTGTACCAAAAATGATTCAAAATGCCAATTGGATCATGCTTCATGTTGAATAACCACTTTTTAAACCCTCACAGTGACCAAAATTGCCATTTTTACAGAGTTTTGCTTACTCAAAAGCTTCCTTTTTGACCCGTTTCAGGCACAGAAGTGACTTTAAACACACTTATTCTAGTTGACAAAGTCATAATTCATATCCAACAGTAATTTAGAGTCAAAAGATTAAATGTTGAAATTTCATCATTATAGACCATTTTGGTATCGTTCGACAGGTCCGGAGTCATCGTTTTTCATCCGAAAATTGATTTTTTGGACTGTACCAAAAATGATTCACAATGTCAATTGGATCATGCCTCATGTTGAATAACCACTTTTTAAACCCTCACAGTGACCAAAATTGCCATTTTTACAGAGTTTTGCTTACTCAAAAGCTTCCATTTTGACCCGTTTCAGGCACAGAAATGACTTTAAACACACTTATTCTAGTTGACAAAGTCATAATTCACATCCAACAGTAATTTAGAGTCAAAAGATTAAATGTTGAAATTTCATCATTATAGACCATTTTATGATCGTTCGACAGGTCCGGAGTCATCGTTTTTCATCCGAAAATTGATTTTTTGGACTGCACCAAAAATGATTCAAAATGTCAATTGGATCATGCCTCATGTTGAATAACCACTTTTTAAACCCTCACAGTGACCAAAATTGCCATTTTTACAGAGTTTTGCTTACTCAAAAGCTTCCATTTTCACCCGTTTCAGGCACAGAAATGACTTTAAACACACTTATTCTAGTTGACAAAGTCATAATTCACATCCAACAGTAATTTAGAGTCAAAAGATCAAATGTTGAAATTTCATCATTATAGTCCATTTTGGGATCGTTCGACAGGTCCGGAGTCATTGTTTTTCATCCGAAAATTGATTTTTTGGACTGTAATAAAAATGATTCAAAATGTCAATTGGATCATGCCTCATGTTGAATAACCTTTTTTTAAACCCTCACAGTGACCAAAATTGCCATTTTTACAGAGTTTTGCTTACTCAAAAGCTTCCATTTTGACCCGTTTCAGGCACAGAAATGACTTTAAACACACTTATTTTAGTTGACAAAGTCATATTTCACATCCAACAGTAATTTAGAGTCAAAAGATTAA